>NC_083314.1:179766783-180089373 GCF_963455315.2 Globicephala melas
AAAAATGGCTTTGAAACAGCCGTAGAGCTTTGAAAAGGAACTTGCCCCTGATTCTTGAGGATCTGGTCGTAATTGCCCCCACTCTCCCTAGGGAGGTCTTGAGGAGAGGGGGAGGGGCCATCCAGGGCTAGAGCTGTCCATCAGAGGATCCAGGGTAGGCTCTGCCAGGTAAAGGGCCAAACAGGCAAGAGAGCAAGTTCAAAGGGCTGACCAGGGACCACGGGGGGAGCCATGAGGGGCACCACTGCCCACTTGGCGCTGTGGCTGTAGCTGTGTTGTCAGGGTGAGTCAGGGGGAGGGATCAGTGCTGCTTACTGAGCCAGGCCTGCTTCTTTTTCCCTGGGATAAGCTCTGCTGGGACTCCAGGCCTGGACCCCCTTACACTGCATACAGACCAACCCCACCCCCCGCACCCCACATTGTATCCTGGCCCCAGCCTCGGCTGTGGACGAGGCCACGAATGATGGGGTCAAGGGAGCTGAGACATGCTGGCTTAGTAGCCTGGTTCTTGGAGTGGGATGTCCACATGCTGGCCACGTGCTTCGCGGACACCACAGTCTCGAGGAGGGGAGAGGAAAGGCCGCAGGCTTCTTCCAGGCAGTAGCTGACCCCAGAGAGCAAAGAATTTGCCTTCCCCAACCCAAAGTTGCTGCTCTGAGTGTCAGCCCACCTCCAGACCCTCAGGGCTGCTGTGAGTCACCGGTTCAAGGCCAGGGCCTTGCCAGGAGTGGAGGCTTCTAGGAACCTTGCTGGCTCTGGTCACACTGGGGCCTGGGAAGGTTCTTGTGCTGTTTCTGGAGGAAGAGAGTCCATGCTGAGTTTGGGCCAGAGCAGGTTGTCCTCAGTTTTTCTTCCTCGAGCCTTTACTTGGCCAGGTACACCCACTCAACCAGTCTAAGCTGGGGCCAGTCCCTACGGTCAGGTTGGGCGCTGGTTTTGCCAGTCTGCTGCAGGGGGTAGGTGCTTCAGTGCCGTCTTGGCAGGAAGGAGGAGTCGGAGCCAAGGACAGGATGGGCCGTCTCCGAACTCGTGAGCTTCCTGGTACCGTTCAGAGGCCGGCTGTGACGTTTGGGGGGGCGTGAGCACCGGCTGACCTTTAAGGCCTCTGGTTGTCCAGCTCCCAACCTGATTTTCCTGAGAGGGTTCAGTGGGGCATCTTGGGGGACGCGTTGAGTGGACGAGGTGAGAAGCACACATTTGAACCTTCTCTTTGGAACAAAGCATTCGAGACAGGCAGCTCTGGTTTGCGAAGTGGCCCCTTGAACCAGCCCTGGCACTGGTTATAAGATACAGGAGCAAAACTCTGGATATAAGGCCTGCAGTAGCCTTCGCCGTCACTGCTGTGTTCCCCCATCCCCCAGAGCCAGGGCATCGGGCTGAGTTGCAGCTTGGGTTTTATGATGGCAAAATAAAATAAATGGAGACACCTTTGGAGGGCTGAGTCACGGCAGCAGCATCTCCTCATTAAAGCTGCTGCCCCTGGCTCAAGTCCCTGGGCAGAGGATTGGGTGGGACCCAGGAGGCTGTGGGCCCAGGCTTCTCCTCTTCCTGGGCCCTGCCGGGTTAGTGATGCACCTGCCCCCTCCATCAGCCTCCTCTGCCTGGCTCACCGTTCTTAGAAGAGTCAGGCCATTTCTTTACCCCTGTTCCCCACCCTCGCTCTCCCACCCCAGGCCCCAAGGCTTGTCCTTTGCACTGCCCTCCCTGAGCTGTTGCTTTTTTTTTTTTTTTTTGCGGTACGCGGGCCTCTCACTGTTGTGGCCTCTCCTGTTGCGGAGCACAGGCTCCAGTCGCGCAGGCTCAGCAGCCGTGGCTCACGGGCCTAGCCGCTCCATGGCATGTGGGATCCTCCCAGACCGGGGCACAAACCCGTGTCCCCTGCATCGGCAGGCGGACTCTCAACCACTGCGCCACCAGGGAAGCCCCGCTGAGCTGGTTTTTAAACCCTGACCACCCGGGCTGCTACCCCATCTCCTCTTGCCCCTCCTTTTCCTTCTCCTCCTCCTCCTCTTCAGGGGGGAAGGAAGTTGCTCTGTAGTAATGACAGCCTGTGGGTCCCCAAGGCAAGCAGCAGCTGTTCTGGGGTAGCTGGGCCAGAGTACAGCAGGAAGAGCAAGGAGCCAGGGAACAGGAGGAGGGCTGGTGGTCCCAGCGAGCGGAGGGGAGGAGGCTGCTTCTCTGGGATTGATTGGAAAAAGTGGCAACTTGGTGGTCCAGCGTTCACCCCTCTGGCTGCCTGACCACAGCATAGCATCCTCATACCCCAGACTCATCAGGACATATCGTGCCCTGAAGGGGAGGAAGTCCCATGCAAGTAGTGAGGTCTGCAATTCAGTAAGCACTGGGGAGCACCCGCTGTAGGAGCTGCAGAAATGAAGGCCGCCTGGTCCTTCCCAGGTTTCTGGGGTCTGTCTGGTGGAGGGAGACAGGTGCGTTTATCTGTCGCACCAGGTGGGCGTGCTGGGGCCGAGAGCCCAGGGAGCTTTGTGAAGGAGTGGCCTTTGAACTTGACAAAGGATGGGAGGTATTGGGACAGATAGAGATAGACAAACGATGTTTCCTTTATCACCCACACCTTCTAGACTTCCACCAGCCTCTTCTCTCTGCTGCCTTGTACTCCTCTCCCTCCTCCACCCCACAGCCCACCGCCCCCGGCTGCTTCCCATTGTGCAACCACAGTTTTCTGCCTCTTCTGGCCCAGGCCACCCAGCTCCCTAAAGCCAGACCCTCCTGCCTACCTTCTTGCCCCTCCCCCTTTGCCACCTCACACCCAGTTGGTACTGGGAAGAGACAAGAGATCAGAGGTTGGCTGGGGGCCTGCTGCTCTGAGCACCTGGTTATACCCATGCCATTGGTGTGTCAGGGCGGCACTCAGGCTTCTGTACCCTGACCCAAGAGACCAAGGCCGGGAGCCCTGCTCTCTTCTGCTACCGCTTTTTGTAATGGTGACCATATTAGAGTTAGCTCTGCGTTCACGTCTCCTCCGAGCGTGCGGTACAGGGCTGGTCTCGCGCCTTCCCACTGTGAGTGCTGGTGGAATTGATTGATTCATGGGCCTCTTCGCCAACTCCTCTCCAGCTTCTTAGTGAGGGCAGCAGGAGGCAGGCAGGAAACATTTGGTGATTCCCTTGGGACCTGGGCTTTTGCTCCTCGAGAGCTTTCTACGCCTGGTTTACAGGAAGGAGTGGGGCTGGGGTGAGGGATGACACGAAGGGGGAAAGTGGGCATAAGGATGAAGGTAGGCATGAGTGGTTGGTGGGGGCCCCATTAGCTGCTAACCATGACCAGGTTTGGGGGGGGGGTCTTGCCGTGAGGTCACACTTGCACATGCAGTCTGCTGCCCTGGAGGGGATGGGGGCAGTAGCCAGTGGGTGGTCCAGGACGTCACTGTATCTCCTCCCGTGCCCATCTCCCCGCAGCAGACCTCGCTATGGCATGCTCCTCCTTTCTAGGTCCTGCTCACACTCCCAGGACCCCTCCAGCCGGGTACCCGCAGTGCAGGGAGTAAGGCCAGAAGGAAGGGTGGCTCGTGCTGAGGCCTACCCCACGCTGCCAGGGCTTTGGGTCTCTGCCCCCTGGCGTGGTGTTTGGGCTGCTCCTGAGCGGGCTGTGGGGTCTGTCCTTAGAGCTTCCCACGGGCTGCCTCCTGGGGGCTCTTCTGGACTCGCTGTCCTGGCCAGTGCCAAGGGGCCAAGGCAGAAGTGACGAGGGCCCCCTTGTAGCCTTCTGACCGGAGGCTTGCTGAGCGCAGGTTGGTCCAGGATGTGGCTTCGGAGCCACACAGACACGTTGTGTGGCTCCAAAGACCAGGGATTCCCAGAGGAAAGCTTCCCGAGTTGGACCTTGACGTACGTTGGCCTTTTAGTATAGGGCTTTCTCCATGAACTAAGGGGCCCCTGGAGGCGGGGGGGGGGGGGGGGGGGAGGGGAATATGCTGCGTGAGAGCAGGAGATGCATCGGGTGGGGGACTCCAGCCCAGTGAGAGAGCAGGAGGCATCCAGGAAGCCAGCAGGGAGCGAATTCTAGATCTTTGTGTCATCAGGAAATGCATCTTCTCCTTGGCATCGCTCTTCCCTCCCTCGAGGCCTGTGCCTCCCTCCTTGCCACCCTTCAGCCAAAGAGCTCGAGGCCCAAGGCCAGCCGGGAGGGCTGCCTGGGAGATAGGGGAGCCTGGGGAGGGGTAGACCAGGTGTCCCACTGCCCAACAGGGGGCGCCCCACTGCATCTGCCCCGGTTCCAGGGACTGGGCCGTTGGTCCGGGGTCTGGTCCAAGCCTTCTGGCCAAGGGTGAGGAGAGGAGGAGCCTGCCCTCCCCACCCCCAGAGGTTCCTTGGCTGAGTTTGTTTTGCCAGGGTGACCTGTTTAATCATCTCATTTTCTGGTGCCCGTTTATTCCTTGTTTCCACGGTTACGGCCCCATTAAGGGGAGAAGCAATAAGGCAGTGAGTCAAACAGGTAATAAAAACATTAAAGCCCATGTGCACAGAGGAAGGGCGGGCGGGTGGGAAGGGGGCTCAGCGAGGTGAGACGGCCCAGGGAGAAGCAGAGGTAAGAGGCCGCCCGGCCTCGTCCTCCAGAGGCCACTGAGAGAGCTCCTGGCAGGAGGAAACAGAGGGCCGCTCCCCACGCCCCTGCCTCTGGGCTGCGCCCTTTGGGGGCCAAGACCCAGTACGAGCTTAGAGCCATCCCCAGCCCTTGGTCCCCTGGCAACAGGCTGTATGTTGGGAAGTAAAACAGGAAGGAGAAAAGTGAGAGCGACAAAAGCCTCCGCCAGGACTCTGGCCGGCTGGTTGTGTGACCTGTTCGCAGCCTCGCACTGTGCGGGTGGGGGATGATTTCTGACACTGTTTCCAGCTCTAGAACTTTTTTCTGCCAACTTTATCAGAAGGCATATTTGTGGTGAGTGCTGCTAACAGGGCCAGTCTGGTGAGTAAATATTCCTGGTGTGGACAGCCCTGTGACCTTGAGAGGGAAGAGCTTGGCAGGGGGGCCAAGGGCATGTAGGGCGAAGAGGCCAAGTGGTCCCAGGGCTGGGTTGGGGGCCTTCCGAGGACGGGTAAGGGGGCCACCGGGGTTAGGTTTGTCCCCAGCAGCACGGGGAGCGACACTTAGCTCAGGCTGAGCAGGGTGACTCTCCCATCGGGGCTGGGCCTGGAGCCCTTGGTGTTGCTCCCGGGGAGGACTGGCTGGCAGGTTCTCCTGTGGCTCCGTGAAGAGGCTGCCCTCTCCCCCTCCCTCTTGGAAGTGGAAGCTGAAAGGAAAGTCAGCCTCTGGCCCGGACCCTCTCAGCCCAGGGCCACGTGCCTTGGGAGCCTCCTGAGCGTCCCTGCCCTTGAGGTTGACAAGTGAGCAGACTGGGTCAGTGGGGCTGACCGGAGGGGAGAGGGAGAGGCTGGCCAGGAAAAGCGGGGTCAGGTAGGAGCAGCGGGGCGTTTAGGTACCTGAGCCACCTCCCCCGCCTGGTGGCTGAGAGGATGGCTCGGGGCCACCCTGTGGCCGGCGGGGACCGTCTTTCTTCTTCTCTCGGGTGTGTTGATCCTTTGCAAACTTGCAGAGGTCTGTGTATCCAGTTATTAATTTCAAAGTTGATTTCTGACTGGACAGGGAGAGAAGAAGGTCTGGGGAATGGGGGAAACCCTCTGGCTGGGAAGTGTGTCTTGGGAACAGGCCTAAATGAGTTAATATTCCGATCAAACAATTAAAAATAGAAAATGCTCCCACGGCACCAGCTGCCGAGGCTTTTCAGCGACTGTCACCAGTAGGTTCGTGGGGCAGGTGGTGCCAGAGAGGAGTGTTTTCACAAACAGCAAATATCAGAGATGACGGTGTGCCCCCCACTTCCCTCCCAGGACCCAGGACAGTTGTTTAGGGGCTCCCAGTTCTCCTTGAACTCCCCTCCGGGGCCGGGAGCCAGGGGTCTGTGCAGCTTCAGGGCTGCCCTTCTCCTCTCCAGGGCCCGGCCGCAGCGGTGAAGTCATCACCAGATGCCTGGGTAATTGCTTTAAGAATCTAACTTAAAATAAGATGAAAACTTATATTCCTGGGTAAGGAGTAATTTCCCATCGAATAGTAAATTAATGAAAGGATTATACCAGCGGGCCTGGCCGGGAGGCCGTGCTCATCTGATAAATCCAAGTGGCTTGGACAGAACAGTTCTGGCCCAGGGGGCTCCCCTGAACCTCAGGCCAGGCCCTGCTTCCTGGCTCCTCTGGGGCTCTGCCCTGGCCTGCTGAGCTGAGAGGACACGTTCCATGTATGCTCAGGGTCCCCTTCAATGCCGGGGACCAGCTTTTCAAATCCCCAAGGTGGGAGGGGCTCGAGTCTGACCTCCCACCCCACGTGGGCAGTGCACCCAGGAGGTGGAGCGCTTCTCTTGACACCCAAGAAGGAGGGGCTTCGGGAGCAGTTTCCAGCTGTCACTCCATGTGGTCAGCAATGTAGTGACTGCCCGCCCTGGTTTGCCCAGGACTGGAAAGACCCATGGCCCGTGAACCCCCTCAAGCCTGGAGGCAGAAGGATGGGCTTATTGATGCACCCCTCCCTCAGGGTCCTGGCGAGCCCGAGCACCTGAACTAGAATAGTCTCAGCCCAGGATAGGTTACTTAACCACTGGCACCACCGAAAACCGCCTGGCTCCGGCTCCGTGGGCTGCGTTCAGCCAGGTGCATGTGGACTCGAGCGGGTGTGCACACACACCTCCCCAGGCACGACAGGCCACTGCCTAAAAACCTCTGCTGGGCGTAGGAGAGGCCTTGCAGCTGAGGCCCCACTCCTCCCCACCCTGTTAACACTGAGCCCCCTCCCCCCGTAGTGGAAGGGGTGCAACGTGCAGAATCATGACGGCAGAAACCCCGTGAGTTCACCCAGTGCCCTCCTTCCAAGAGACTCCAGGCACACCACACCTACTATCCATTTCTTCTCATCAATTCCCTCGGAGAAAGACACAGGGAGTTGTCCCGTTTCACCAGTGGGGAAACAGGAGGCCCAGAGACACTTAGGGATTTGTTCCCAAATGCAGGGAGACAGACCCAGAGTAGGGCTTCCCCAAGGACCGTTCCAGTGGCAGCGTGGAGTGGAGGCCACTTTCAGCCCTGGTTATTGACTGTGCTGCCTGGCCCACATCCCCATCTCTGGGCTCCACCTATATCCCAGCTGTAACACGTGGACGCATCCCCGGGCCTTCCCTGCGAGGTAAAAGGCAATTGTTGATGCAAATGCATTTTGAACTTTTTGGAGGGCGCCTCCTCTAAAAGCGTTCATTATTGCCTACCTCCTGAGAAAGGGGTGCTCCCGTCTGTTTGCAGGGAAGTAGCAAAGGGGAGTTGAAAAACATTCTGACTTGTTTCTGTAGAAATGGGAATGAATGGACTGGACACAGCGTTCTTCAGGAAGAAAGTCTGAATGGACGGGCATTCTCCTGGGATGCATGTTTGTCAGATATGTTTCTGTGTAAGCATGGATTTTGTTGGAAGGAAAGATCGGGAGACCCTTGCAGCTCAGCTCACCACTGGCCCTCACTGCTTCTAGAAGTAACGGGGCTACCTCGGGAACTGTACAGGATCCACTTGCTGCTCTGCAGACAGCTAGCTGTCCCTGCATGGGGTTTGCGTCTGGGGGCTGTGTTGAGTTTGTGTAGGTGTCATCTGAGAGAGGACCAGCCCTTTGCCTGGTGTTAACCATACCATGCTTTCAGGGGTGGGGAACAGCCAGGTGTTCTTGGGAAGACACGTGCTGCTTGACTGGCCTATTCCACCCTCCCACCCCAGAGGGAGGAATTATGGGGCAGTAGGACTGAGAATTCCTAGTCTAAACAACCTAGCAAAGCGTGCTCCGAGAGAGAGCCAAGCCAGAACCACAGATGGTGTGATCCAGGGTTGTAACGGGAAGGACGGTGGCTTTGAATGTTAGATGTTATGTGACAGTTGCTGTCCAAGCAGACAGATCGGTGAATTCCAGGCTGCAGGGATTCTGAGCGGGCCCTCCTTTATTTATCTTCTCTTCCACCCGAGGTGGGGGGACAGGAGTGGATTAGACAGAAAGGACAGGCAGCCCTAGAAAGGCAGGTGGAAGGAGCACGAGAAAGGTAGTCAGCCTGGGAGCACCCTGGCTCTGGCCACTTGAAACATACCATCCCGGGCCAGAGGTCCTAGCCCCTTGCTAGGACCATATGGGTCCCTTTCCTTGGCCTGCCTGATAGGAAGGGTCACTTTGGGGCTCCTGGGAGACCTTCAGATGGATGGCAAATGGAGCTCCTCCCTTGAGACCCGGAGGCGGGACCAAGAAGGAGATGGGGATGTTTTCTGTTTCCGGGTCCCTTGGGGGCCCAGGGGCAGATTGAGACCAGGCTCCTTGCAGGGAAGGTGTTAACAAACAGCAGGTGATTAAACATGACAAGCGGTGACATTTCTGTGCAGGGTTCTCAGTCCCGGCAATGCCCAGAATGAAGCTATAAACCCTGACATTTTGTGTTATGCACTGAGAGGTTTTTAATAGACCTCACTCCCTCTTACCCAGTCAACTTCTCTTCCCCTCCCTCGCCTCCCCTCACTGTACCTGCTGCTCCCACAGAAACCTCCTGCCTCCCCATCCAGCCTGGCCTCCTGGAGCCTTCCTGGGCCCTCTGGCTCTGGGTGTCTCTGCAGGTCTCTGGCCTCTCTCTCCACTCGTCCTCAGGGCCCTTTCCCTGACTGCTGGGCTGGGCATTCACTGCCCTCCAAGTCTCTCCGTTTTCTTTGATCTTTCCTGTTGCCCCGTGCCCCCTCCCCCATCCTTCACTCCCTCACCTCCTTTTTTTGGGTCCTGATCTCACAGCCTCACCCTCTGCTGCGGCTGTCCCAGTTGTCTGCAATGGCAGGTGGCTATCCCCGTGCCCTCTGTGTGTTAACATTTTCAGACGGACTTGATAGTGGGGGGAAGGGAGATCGTGGGGCTTGGGATGGGACTTTTTCCCCCATCTTTTTTTCAATTTCCTTTTCTCCTTTTTTGGGACAGAGACAGGAGTAGCGGGAGAGAATTGCACTGTACTACAAACAGTTGCTGGATTTATTCAGCAAGGGCCTGGCCGGCAACAGTTGTTCCTCTCCCAGAGAAATGTGGGAACAACTGGGGCCTCTTTTGTTCTCCAGGCAGAGCCCTGCGAAGGGCATTTGGAGGTGAGCCTGAGGCTCAAGAGGGCCAAAGACCCAAGAGAAGGGGTTTCAGACTCAGTCCCACCCAGTCCTACCCTCGCAGATAGGAAAGGTCCTGGAGCTCCACAGGGCTTGGTAGAGAAGTCAGGCCACACCCCCAATCCCAGCTCTACCCCTTACGAACTTGAGAAGCACTTAGTTTTCTGTATCCGTTCAGTAAATATTTATTGGGTCAGGCGCTGTGCTAAAACAGTGGTCCCCTCCCGCAGATCTTGCCGTTTAGCTAAATAGAGGGGTCATTAACCAAGTTATATTACAGAAGTGCTATCTAAGGGAGCAGGGTGTGATGAGAGGGCAGAGGAAGGGGGCCCTGCAGTTTGCAGGGCTTCCCAGAAGAAGTAAAATTTCAACCGGGACCCCTGAGGGATGCATAGGAGGAGGGGTAGCCAGGCCCAAGTCGAAGGAGTGTTTCCTGAGTTGAAGGAGTGAGTGGGGCGAGAGGCAGGTGCTACCACGCCACAGGTGCTGGCTGGCAGGCCAGAGATGGGGGGGAACCTCACCACCCCACTGTGGCTGTGCCCCTTCGAGCTCTGGGCAGCTGACCCGGAACTTGCTCTGCCAGCCACCCTTCTACCAACTCGGCTGCCTGTGCCAGGCATGGTGCATCAGGGGCAGAGCCAGAAGTCAGCTCAGCTCTGCCCCAGGGGGAGGGAGAGTGACCAGGAAGTGTGTAAGTGCCCCCGAGGCCTGGGGCTGCTCCTGCCTTTCCTGGGCTCCCTAGCCTACTCTGCTGAGGACTCACGGAAGAGAGGGCAGGAGAGAGGATGCAGCCCTGCGTGGAGGGAAGAGTGGCTGGAGGAACAGGAGCCCAGCAGAGCCGCCCCCCTTTCCTTCTGCACCTGCTGGCCTCCCAGGCAGAGCCTGGGCCTGGACACCAGGAAGCCTTCCTGGAACTCACAGTTGGCCTCCCCTCTGTGCCCTCAGTGGCGTGGGGAATGCTTTGGAGCTGGTGTGTCTTCCCCATCAGAATCTGAGCTCCCTGATACCTGAAACCGTTCTCTCTGGATCCCTAGGGCCAGCGGGGATAGTGCCCATAAGGTACTTGGGATGTATTTGAGAAACTCAACTGACCCAGGAAGAGGAGGACTTGGGTTAAATAACCCTTAGGGCAAGATCCGTGAGGAGCCTGCAGACTGACCGTGGGTCCCTGGTGTCCAGGAAGACTGGCTCCAGGTTCAGGTCCAGGTTCAGCTACCTCACCCAAGCCCAGAATCCTTCAGCCATAGCGATGGGGCAGCCCTAAAGCCTGCTGCCTGGAAGGGCCTCACTGAGAGCTTCCAGAGTCAGACCCAGGACACCCCACCTCCATGCGGGTCCCCTGAGAGGGAGGACCAGGTTGGCTTCCTGTCCCCATAGAGGGTCTAGGGCAGGTTTCAGCCATAAATCCCCTTCCTCACCCCATCCCAGTCCTGCCTTCCTGCCAGACTTGGCCTGAGTCCCACATGCTACCCCTTGTCATCCAATTCCCAGCGTCCAGCCAGGATCCCGCGAAGGGCCCAGAGGCCCAGGCTCTCTTGGCCCTCAGCATCTCAGAGGGAGGGGGCGTGCCGAAAGGGGAGGCGAGGGGAATCCCAGAGCCTGGACTTGGCCCTCTGCCCCTGTAGATCCGGAGCCAGGTTTTACTGTAATCCTTACATCCTGTTGCAGATCCTTAATCAGCTGGAGCCCAGGTTGGGCTGGACCCTGTGGTGACACTCAGGGCTGTAGCCTGGAAAACCTGAAGTGGAGCTTCCGGAGTTGAGGTTGGGGGCTGTGAGGAGGAGGCGGAGGGAGAGAAGGGAGCTGGTGCAGGCACAGGATGTGGACAGAGCCCAGGCCTGCCACCCACCCGACCCAGGCTGGGGGTGGAGGAGCAGAGCAGCTGTTGCAGGCTGGGAACCGGGGATACGGGAGGATGAGCAGGGGCCCACATGGGGCCCCCTGGAGAACACGGGAGTCTGTGGGGGCCGCCATGTTGCCTGTTAGCACCATGGAGACAGCTGGCCCTGGAGTCGCTCTGATAGTGAGCAGGGCCTTAGCCAGGAAACAGCAGAGAGGTGACCCTGGATGATGTTGGTTCCAGGGGTCTTTACCTACTGGGCCTAAGTCCAAGGCTAGAAGTGGTCCTGCTCTGCTGGGAGCTCTGCCTCGTGAGGAGGGATGAGGCAGAGAGCCCAGGAGAACTGTCTGCCCTGGGTTGGGAGCAGCAGAGGCCCCTTAGCAGGGTAGCAGGATCCCAGGATCGTCCCTCCTTTTGCCAGGGGCAGCCCAACCCTGGCAGTCCAGCCCAGCTCTGCAGTCCCTGTATGAATCAGGGGAAGAGTTGGGGGCAGCGGGGGAGTGTACCCCTTCTAGACCTCACCCTCTTTCAGCCCAAGGAGCAAGGATGGAGGAGAATGAGGGGAAATGCACAGGCCAGAGATAGCCGTGGAGCGGAAGCCAGGAGTGGGCTGGCTGGCAGCGGGCGGGCACATGGGCATCTGTCCTGCCAGGGGCCCAGGCTGGCTATGCAGACAGCCTCTTTTCTATATGGAAATGAAGAATTTAGGCTAATGGAGCTCAACCATCTCTAATTTTGCGATGGCAGGAGGATTTTGATTGAAAGTAATTAAGCAAGCTAGCTGTAAAATTAATTAAAGCAAAAGGGGGGGATTTTTTATTGGATTGGATAGCGATATAGCGTCTGTCAGGCGGGGGACGGATGGGGGTGACCTGAATCCTCTGCCCTCCCCCCTCCCACTCGGGACGTTTATGTCACTTTAATCTCCTTACAGCGGCTGCTGTGCATTTGTTTGAAATAATCAAGGAAATATGGTCAGAAATTGTCAGCTTTCAGATCTAATTTACCTGACGGCCCCTGCGCGAGCCGGCATGGCCCAGGGAGTGAGTGTGCGTGAGCGGGTGGGAGAGCCCGCGTGGGCACAGAGGACACGGGGCTCTCCGGCCCCCTTCGCCCGGGCTCAGGCCCCCTCTGAGGGTGAGGGAAGGTGCTTCCTGGCCTGTGGGAAGCCCCGCCCTGGAATGGGCCCCGTCCCCCACCTACCTGCTGCCTCCCCCCTTGAGCCGTAGCCAGCTTTGGGTTTAGGGACTATAGGATCAGGGAGGTGACAGTAATTCCTTACTCCAGATGGCTGACAACTGCTAAACCCCTCCACCAGGGCCACAGTTTTAAAAATACTCCTAAATTAGGCCCCTCATGTCATCGTCATTGGCCTCAGCAAGGGGATTGTGGAGATGGGCTGTAGGGAGGGTGGGGTAGCAGTGTCATCCATGGCACCTCTCTGCCACCTGCTGCCATCCCCGCCTTCTTTCCTGGGGCTCCTGGAGGCTGTGCTTACCTGCCCGGGGCCTGCCTCTCCCAGGCCCTTCCTCTAATCCCAGAATAGCGCTTGCCCTGTCTTCCCTTCAGGGCACAGCTCCCAAGCTCTGGGGGTCTCAGTCCCTGAAAGAGGAAGCCCCTCCCGCCAGCACCGGAGCGCCCTCCATGTGCCCAGGCTCTCCCTCCCACATGGTCAGCCCCGCACGTGTCCTACTCATTTCCGGGGGTAAGCCAGGTCATAGAGCCAGATGCCACCTGTGCTTCCCTGGGAGAGTTGAGGAGCCTGAGTCCCAGGCCCTGCACCCTCGGGGTGCTGGTTCAGAACCATTTGGGGTCCTTGCCCAGGTGGGCAAATGTGGGGCTTGAGGCCTCGCCAGCAGGGAATCCATGGGGTGTTTGGGGCTGATGGGCCCTGGAGCGGCCTCCAAGGTCACAGAAAATTCCCTTTTAAGACACAGACGTGGAGCAATTTGATCTGCTGGTCATGACAGGGCCTAGGTCAGGAAATGGGCCTCTGGATTTGCTTGGTCCTGACGTGTGAGTGACCTGGGCTTTCAACAAGCCTCTCAACCTCTCGGGCCTCAAACCCCTTCCAGTTCTAAAGTTCTGTACGGATCTAGGACAGCCACCGCCCTGACAGCTGCCACCCGCAGGAGCTCCTTGTCCAGCCAGAGCTCCTTGCCGTGCCATGGGGGTAGGGGAGAAGTTGGGGGTTCTGGAAACAGCAGATTAGGATGAGCAACCTGCTCCCAGTTTGACCACCTTAGAGCATACCAGTTAGAAGGCCTCTGTCCCCACCTGCCCTCCTTGGGGCCCCGCCTTCCGCCAGTCCTTCTCCCAACCCCCAGCACACCTTCCCTGCCCACCCCCCCAACCTTGGGCGCCGTGTGGCTCAGTCAGCCTCCTCTGGCGAGGGCGTTGCAGCTCCTGTCGTTCTCCTTCGCAGCCTGGCTCCCGAGCAGAGCAGCTGGTGCCTGGGAAGCGTCGCCTGCCCCCTTCCTGAGCTCTCTCTGCCTGACCCTCTACCCTCCCCTCACCAAGGGTCCCTTATCTTGGGGCAGGGGGTGGAGCCCCAAAGAGCTCTGCCTGGAAAAGAGGGGAAGGAAAGCTGCTGGCTCTTCTCTACGTCTTTGAAGCAAAGTTTGTGACCAGATCCCAGGCCCTTGGGGTCTTGTGCTCCCCTGGCCGGCTGTGCCTGCAGGGGCCTTGCTGAGAGGTAGTGGCATGGGCGGGCACCATGGAGGCCCAGCCAAAGCGAGTTCCTGCCCTCTGTGCCCACCAGCTGCCCAGGAACCAAATCCTAGGAGACACAAGGTTAGAGAGAGCCTCTGGCCTCAGCCCAGCGTCTCACCTCCACGCGTGGCTTGCAGCTGCTCACGTCAGCCCCTGCAGCTGTGATGTGGAGGAAAGAGCAGGGGGACCTGTGCCAGGGATCTGGTGGGGCTGCTTGCCTGGGCCAGGGGCTGGCTTCTGGACTTGACACTGGGCCAGGCTGCCAACGGCAGGCACCAGGGTAGAGGGAGGCTACGGCAGAACTAGGATCCCCAGGCAGGCCCGGGCAGGTTGGCACTGAGAGAGCTGGGAGAAGGCCAAGAGGAAGGTGGAGGGCACCGGCATAGTCCTCGCGGTGTCCCTGTGTCACACCCTTTGCTCTGCCCTACTTGGGAGAACCTGAGTTGGGGATGCTATACTGAAAAAACACTTTTGGGAACTAATGTTCTGTGGTGAGGAGAGAACACTGATTTTACAGAGGCTCTCCTTGGAGAGGAAGGACAGGCGAGGGCAGCAAGGCTGGCCATGGCTTCTGGGTTGCAAGGTCAGAGGACGGCCCTGGGAGAGCACCCCACCAACGTAGCCTGACAGCTGGGGCCCAGGGAGTCTGGGAGAAGGAAGAAGTGAGAGGGCAGCTTGGGGAGCTGATAAGTCTAAGGCCAGCCCGGCGGTACCTTGGTGCCCATCACCTGGCTGGCGTGAGATAAAACACGTGCATTGTTTTGCCACTAAGCATTCCTGCTGTCCCTTCTTCTCTAGCCCCCAAGGCTTTGAGGGAAATGTACTGAGCGCACTGGCCTCGTCCAGGTGGAGCCCCTCCTTTCCCCGAGGCTCCTCCCTGCCTCCCCCTACCCCTCCCCACCCCCCCACACCCAGTCCAGGTGTCTGAGCCTCTGGGTAGAACTTGTGCAGGGGGCTTCCCTGGTGGCGCAGTGGTTGAGAGTCCGCCTGCCGATGCAGGGGACACGGGTTCGTGCCCCGGTCTGGGAGGATCCCACATGCCGCGGAGCGGCTGGGCCCGTGAGCCATGGCCGCTGAGCCTGCGCGTCCGGAGCCTGGGCTCCGCAACGGGAGAGGCCACAACAGTGAGAGGCCCACGTAACGCAAAAAAAAAAAAAAAAAAAAGAAAAAAAAAAGAACTTGTGCAGGGAGAACAGGAGAGGCAAAGGATGAGTGGCCTGGCCTGCTAGTTGCAGGGCATCCTGGCCTTAGGCCAGCCCCCCGGGCTCGGCTCCCTGTGGACCTTTGCAAAGGAGGACTCCACCAGTGGGACCCACCTTGGCCTAGTGAGCCGGGTGCTTCCCCCCTTCAGGTGGGGGCCAGCATTGGTTGGGCCATCTGCTCTCCCCCTCCCAGAGGATAGAGGGGCAGTCTTGTCCCCTGAGTCCCAACTCATGCTTATTAGTAGGGGCTAGTGGCTTGAGGAGAGTTCTCAGGGGTGTACACTGCACTGCCCCGGCCACGGGAGCAGGGAGAGGTACTTGCCCCACTGGGAGAGAAGCCCGGAGTGGCTGGCGTCCAGGCCCAGGAACCATTAACCACAGGGTCTAGTGATGCCCATGGTGCCTGGGTACCCAATGCCTCCCCCAGTCAGGTCCATGCCGGAGTTGGCTGGATGTGACCAGGGCACTGGGCTCCCAGAAAGTGCCTGGGGCCAAGCTAGACACTGGCATCGCAGAGCCTCCGCAACCTGGCTCGGCGGGCTTCCTGCCAGTGTCAGACCTCCTCTCCTGCTTCCACCGTGCCCACCCTGCTACCCCGGATCCCAGTGGGGCTGGTGGCCCCGTACAGACTCCAGCAGGGCTTCCCGGACCTCATCCCCTCCTTCCCGTCTGCCCTCTGTTTCTCACCCTCTAGGCCTGGAGTCTCCCCGACCCAACGCTGGCCCGGTCCTCCGTGCCCCCTGGCTTCTCAGTCGCATTTTGCTGCCAGCGCAGGGCACTGAAAAACTGCTGGCACTGCCAAAAACCCTGTGTGCGCTATGACTCCCCAAACATCCCTTTATTTTTATTGTTCTGTTAATTACTGTTTAAACTTTAATAAGTCACTTCGTCAGGAGGGGGGACCTGCCGTGAGCTTTTCTGTGCAAACACGGGCCCGAGAGTGACTCGGGTGTAATATAACCCTTTATGCGATGTGGGAATGTTTAGATTGTAACAGAAACTTGTTATTTTAATGACAGGTGGGGGGGGGGGCTGCGCACTAAAGAGGAGGAGGGTGGGCGCAGCTCTGTTCCGCTTGCGTCCCACGAGGGCTAGGGGTGGCCTGGCCTTACCTGGGTGCTCCCGTGCTGCTGCCGTTGAGCGTCTAGGACACCTGGGCTGCCCACATTCAGGCTCGGGGAGAGGCTCCAGGGTGGCTCCAGGGTGAGAGAGGCTCGGGGGCTCCAGGGTGGGAGGGCCCAAGGAGAAAGTAGGGCTTTGTGGCAGGTGGGGAAGCAGGAGGATGCTGAGGGTCCCCAGACCCCTGGACGAAGGCAGGGCCGTGCAGGGCTGGACCAGCGCTTCCTGCTACCGAGGCGGGGACCCTGTCCACAGTCCCCATCCAGTATGGTGGCAGGCACCATGCTGCACGGCTCTGGGCCAGACATGTCACCCCGTGTCCTCCTTTCAACAGCCCTGCATCTCAGGTGAGCACACCGATGTCCGGGGCAGGGATGTGACTGGCTTAAAGTGGGAGGCTTTTTAGAGGGCGGCCAAGTTCCTAATGTCAGTTTGTCTTATTTGGAAGCTGCCAAAGTCCAGCCGCCCAGGCGTGGCCTCAGCGGGCCGGGCGCTGTCCCGCAGTGGCAGCGAAGGGCCCACCTGGACCATCCCCCTCAGCCCTGGGACAGGGCTCACCCCTCAGGCCCCTCCACCTACCCCCCCAGCCCTCTCAGGAGGAGGGTGTACGAGGTGAAGGGGACATGGAAATAAGGATTGTCCCCAAGTCTGGGCACAGACCCTCTTCCTCACAAGGGCTTGGCTCCGTCTCAGGGCGGTAGGGGCTCGAGTCCAGGGTTGGGGTGATGGTGGCCAGGCCACCCCCTCTCGCTCTGGTGCTCCCGATCCTTTACACCCAGAGGCACTCCTGCCCCAGACCCACTTGCAAGGCAGGTGACCCCTGGAGAGGGAGCCTTTCCCCAGCACCTGTGGGTCTCCTGCACGGACCCCAGGCCATCTGGGCCCAGTTTCCTACTTCATCTTCATTTGGTCCCTCTGTCTGACCATCCATCCACAGAGCTGAGCTTCTGCTCCGCGAGAGCACTGGGTGGCAGAAATGACTAGTCCTGTGCTTGCCCTCAAGGGCCCACGCCTGTCTGGGGTTAGCGAAGGGGTGTCAGGGGAGAGCACGACCCAGGGGGCCTGGCCCCTGCCCAAGGCCGGGTGCTCCCAGGGCTCCGTCTGGTCCCTCCTCTCCCTCTTTGGCTGCATCCCACGAGGGCCCCTCCGCGCCTCCTTCCGGGCAGGGCCAGAGGTTCAGGGTCCCGCTCCCTCACGCTGGAGACGGCAGCAACCCCCCAGATGGCAGCGGCAGCGTGGGCCACGAATCGCTGAGGTTTTCCTTTTCCGAGCAGCGCGTTTCCCTAAATTGTCTTTGACTGCGTGCATGGGTAATGAAAGTTTATGCCCTTGTTAGAAGGACAGGCGGCCAGTTCCAGTTAGAACTGGGGCTCTCTGCCGGCCAGCCTCCCCTCCAGCCCCCTCCCCCGAAGGAGAGAGAGCGCGAGCACAAGTGTGCGTGCGCGCACACCCCCCTCCCTGGTGGATAAGAAGGCTGTTAGGGGATGGGAGAGGGGACGGGGGAAAAAAGAAAAAAAATTTTCCGTATTTGTGTAAGTTGCTTTAAAAGCATTTTATCATGTCATAAAAAAGGGAAAGTACTCTCAGAAATTGATCCTCTCCGCCAGCCCATTGGACAGAAGGACGTTGGGATGTTAATGGCCATCCTGCTCCAGGGTGGCTTATTAAAAAATTTATACATAAATGCTTAAAATTGCATAAATTATTTAAAAAAAAACCAACAAAGTGAGCAATCTGAATTCCCTCTTTTCCTCCCCTTCGCTCGGTCTCCCTGCTGTGTCCCCCCTTTTCCAGCCCCTCATTGCGGACCTCTCGGTCCCGCGCCCCATCCGCTCCCCAGGGTGTCCCCCCTTTCCTCCGCTTCCCACTACACCCCCAACACCGTCCGCCCTGCCCTCTTCCGGGGTTTCCCTGCCTCACCCACAAATTAGTGAAACAGCCAGCCCACCACCGAACACTCACATGCACACGCACTAATAAAAGCACCACTAATAATGGCCCAAATCGCGGAATTAAATATTAAGGCCAGAGGAGGCGGACGTGGAGCGGAGCTGCCGCCACCGTAGCCGAACTTGGAGCTGATGAGTGTGTCTCTCGCAGGCGTGGAATGTCACCCACACATCCTGGAGACTGGAGTGGGGAGTTTTATGATGGTTTTTCATTGATTTGTTTCCCCAGCGCAGCTGCCGACCTCTATTGAGGGACAAACATAATCAGCACTGACGCAAATTAGATGGTTATTCGTTTTGAAAATTGACAGAAAAACAATAAAAAAGATGAAATGCTCCCAAATCAATAGATATAATGAAATTCAAATAATCCGAGAGATGAGGTCTCCATGGCAACTGATAATGTGGAAAAGAAAACAATTTAATAAAGGACAGACACACTTTGAAAACAGATTGGGCCCAGGGAGGGGGGCGGGCTGGCGGGCGGAGGGCTGGAGCGCGGCTGGCGAGTGAAGGATCACTGTCCGTCCCAAGGACACCCGCCATAATTAAGCGAGGCTTTCGGCCCCAGAAAGTGCAGATTCAGGTTTTAATACACAAAATTATTTCAGGAGCAGTGAATCGGAAAGTCGTTTGTAATGACCTTCCTGAGAGGCCCGGGCGCAGGGCATGTTGGAGGCTGGGCGGCCGGCCGGCTGAGTTATGGCATATTTGTGTTTTTATAGTGCGGAGGGGAGGGGGTGGGGGGAGGGGGGGAGAAGGTTAAACAGTATTTACAGCTCAGTTGTTTTCAGAGAGGAAAGAGAAATAGAGTTCATGGGGAGATGCAGTGGGCAGGCGGGCGGGTGAGCCGGGGAGGCCTCGGGGCGAGGCAGGAGAGGAGGTGGGCCTGGGCAGGTCTGCCACCCTCGGGCTGCCTGGCCTGGCCTTGGGGACCCCCAGGGGGATGCCAGGAGAGGCCGAGGGGCACCCAGGAGTGGCCTTTCCACCCCAGTTCCTAGTGGGGCCTTCTAGGACCAGGGCCTCTCTGGGGACGGGGTGAGAGCCTGTGTCCAAGCTCTGTGTGTATCCAGCCACACCCACTCGAAGAGAAGGTGAGGCATTCCTGAGGCCGCTGCGGAAAGGTCGCCTTGCCTGGGCACCTCCAGGGCTCTGCACAGCAGCCGGTTGCTCCTCTGGACGGCGCTGCCCTACTGGAGTCCTGTGCTGTGTGTCTGGGGTGTGCCCAGCCTTGGGCACGGCGGGCGAGGACCTGTCAGCGGCCTGCAGCTGACAGCCTCCCTGCCCCGTCCTTGGGCTCCACCTCCCTGCCCCCGGCGCACAGAAGGGGAAAGCCTGGTCCCTTGGGGTTTGGCAGAGACAGGGGCCACAGAAGGGGAGGGGACCCTGCAGAGCCCCCTTGCCGCCCTCCAGAGCTGCTTGCCTGGGCAGGGCAGCTCAGGCACGGAGAGCCCGGCCCCGGGGGTTCACCCCTCCCTCAGGCTGTGTCCCCTTCAGGCTGCAGGAGCCACATTTGTGCGTTGTTATCATGACACACACAGCACAGCCAGTTTCCGGGCCGCTCTTCGTGTGCACGTGTGAGTATAATATGATCATACAAATACAGAGACGCCTGAGCGTGTGTGCGTGCGCACGGTCTGTGTGTGCGTGTGCGTGCGTGTGTGTGTCTTAAATCTCCCCGGGGCGGTAACTCTTCTTTTCTCCCCTTCCTGTTTGGCTGTGACCTGGGGGAGATTGATGGCCAGCCTGTGCGGTGGATGCTAACAGTTCTTCTGATTTATAGAGTTACTTACGCTAAGTGAGGCCACTTAGACGCGTCTGGATAGTAAACCTTTTAACTGGACTAAAAAATCATAATAAATAAATAAACAAAGTGGGGCGAGGAGGGCCCCCAGCGGCTGGGCCCCCCACTTCCCGACTTGGAGCTGTTGGGGACCAGGGGACCCAGCTGAGAGCCCTGAGGGGCAGTGGCCACTCCTCCCACCTGCAAAAACCAGGCATGGGATTGGGCCCAAGAGGCAAGGACACCCTTCTCCTCGGGGACAGGTCCTGGCTGGGGAGATGGGGTGGGAGCTGTTAAGATGGAGATGGGCTGTGTGGAGGGGGAGGGGGAGGGAGGCCCTGAGGGAGCTCGTGGGGAGCAGGGCCGGAGCAGATGTCTCTAGGAACCCTTCCTTGCTTCCCAGACTCGCTGCTCCCGTGGCACCGAGGCTTTTCACCACGGTGATCACGCTTGTAATGACTTGAACGTCTGCCCCCTCGTCTAAACTGAACAGTCCGTCATGGCAGGAACCGGGACAGTCCGCCTGCTCATTTCATATCCTCAGGATTCAGCCCAGAGCCTGAACATAGGCGCAGCACCCCAGCACTGGGGCTTGTGGCCTGTCAGGTTCAAGTTCTTAGGGGCTGCAGGGAAGCTCCAACATTGCTGCCACCCTCACTGGGAGGCTGTGGGAGGTATGTGTGGGGTCTCAGATGGTGAGACATCGGAGCCCAGCGGGAGTCCGGCTCTGGCACACCCTCTGGGTGACCGTGACAGTTGACAACCTCTGTGATCTCTGCTTTCTCACCCGGAAACAGGGATAGGACAGCGGCCGTACGGGGATGCTGGGGGACCACTGAGGCGATGCTCTGAGTTGCCCAGCACTGGGCAACTTTAAACAGCTGGCTCAGAGGGTGCCAGCTGCCATGTTGCTCTAGGCAGTGTGGGCCAGGGCGGCCACCAGAGTGACCCAGCGGTGCCCACGGCCCCCGAGCCGCCTGGCAGCAGGCAGGAGGGCCCAGACCACCCCAACCCGAGGGGACGGGTGCCTGGCCCCTGCCTCACCACTTCTTGATATACAGCGGGCATTAGGCTGCCCAAAGGGGACACTGCATCCTTAGGAAGGAATATGTCCTCATTTTTCTTAAACACCGTTTCCACTGAGTGAAATGTTTAGAAGGGACACGCAGGGAGAACTTTATTTCCTACCAGGGAGTTCAGAGCCACCAGGCAGAGCCCATAAAGCACCCGGAGCCTGGTAGCTGACAGTCCGCCCGGCCCCAAAACACATTACTCACTGGTGGGGAGGGGCTGCCAGGCCTGCCCAGCCCCTGGGGACTAACCCCCACCCCCAAGGCAGGACAAGTGACTCTGAGGTACCCAGCCGTGGGCAGTGGGCACTGGAGCCTCTGGTCCCCTTGAGCCTGGGCTGCCCAGGGCAGGGGAGGACCTGGCCCTGACCAGGCGAGGAAGTGGCCGTTCCAGCCACCCCCGTAGTCCCCAGGGATCAGGGATGAGGGGCCCAGGTGCAGCTACAGGAGCCCCCCCCCCCCACTCCCTCGGAACTGGCAGGAGCCCCGGCCTTCCCCAGCCTTTGGAGGGAGTGATGAGATTCCTGCCATAGCGGGCCCTTCTCCCGAGGCCCTCCCTTCATTCGATTTCTGAAGCTGGCTGATTTACATATTTATAAATATCAGTAAATTATTTATTGTAGCAATCTGCTGCACCATTTTACCCATCGCAGTTAACACTTTAGGGGGCTACGTGTTATGGGAACCGGGAGTGAGGGTGAGGAGGAGGTGGGCAGGGAGGCCTGGGACTTCCTGGAGCCTTTGTGGGGACATGGTGGCGGCCCCGCACCTTGCTGAGCCCTGACCTTCATGAGCTCGGGCTCTGGAGTGTCTTCACGGCTCCAGGATCAGTCTCCTCCTCTGTCAAATGGGACGACGACAGTACCTGCCTCACGGGATCATAGTGAGAGGTCGTGAGCTAGCGTCCAACAGGTGCAGGGACAGTCCAGTTCTCGCCCCTCCCTTTCTCCACTCTGAGCAGGACCCACTCAGCTTGGAGACAGAGCTGCCTGCCTGCTGGGGGCTTGTTGCGTTTGGAGCCCTGGGAGGGGAGGCTCAGACTGTGGGAGCCGGCGAGGGGCCATTTGTTGCTGAGTAGGCAGCCTGCCCGCGGCCCAGCCCTCCAGCCTCTCCTGTCCACTCCGCCTCTTCTGGGCCAGGTGTGGTTTCCTGGTCTAGGGATCTCGTGCCCAGATGTGGCACCGCACTTGCCTGTTTGTCCCCTCCCAGGGCTCAGCTGCCTTTCCCCAGGTCCTTGACTGTCAGGCCCTGTGCTTGGCCCAGACAAGCACCCTCTCTCATCTTACAGTCCTGCAGCCCTTTTCACGGGGAGAAAGCTCGACCAGGGCCCAGGGCTAGCGAGGGGCCGGAGCCAGGCCGTGAACTCACGACTGTCTGACCCCAAAAGCCAGGCCATACCGTGGTGCTGTGCCACCTCCCAGGGCTTGCCCTGGCCCAGCCGGCATCACTGGAGCCCAAGGCAGGAGGCTGGGGGAGCCCTGGGCTGGCTGCCTGCGTGCAGATACTGACCCACTCCTCTCCCCAGGCCTGGCTGGGATCCCTGCAGCCGCCCCGCCCCTCGCCTCCTCTCTGGAGCCCGGCCCTGGGTGAGCAGTACGGCAGCCCCCGCGCCTTCCCACCCTCCGGCCCAAGCCTGCCTCCTGGGCAGTATTGTTCCCAGAGGAAGTGTCCAGTGTAAATAGAGCAGCGGGCAGGCTGGTGGCGGGAAGGAGATGAAAGGGGCAGTGACAGGGCCGGGGACGGATGGCTTCCTCCCATTGAGGCCTGGCCACGGCGTTTATATTTTAGGGAAGAAAGTCAAGGGAATGTTTACATGGACGGGAGCCTGGGGTCAGACCACGAGGGGGGTAGTCTGCAGGTCCCAGGGCCCTGATGGAGGGGGAGGGGAGAAGGCCCCACAGGGTGGGCCGGAAGACGGGCGGGCAGGCACCTTGGACCTCAGCTCTTACACACACACCCCAGCTCGCAGCCCCAGACTCACACGCATCTGCACTTTGGAGTAAGGCCTGCCTCTGCCTCCTGCCCTGCACCCCAGGCCCACACCCCTTCTCCACCGCCACCCCTGGGACCAGCAGTAGAGTCAGAGGGAGGGCAACATCTGGAAGGCAGGTGGGCTGGGGCAGAGCAGCAGCTGGAGGGCAGGTGTAGGGGGCATGGGCGGAGCAAAGGGGCCTGCGGGCGGGGGGTGGGCCCTGGGTGCACAGCTGCATCGCAGCTGGCGGGGGCCCGTGAGGGACTGAGGCAGGCACACAGCCGAGATCAGGAGCGGGTGGGCGGGGCTGGGTGGGCCCAAGTGCCAGGAGGCTCCAGGATGGGTGGGGGCCCAGGGAGGGGGTGTCACCAGCAGCAAGTGCAGCCCTGGGAGCTTCTGCTTCCCTCTTCCTTGGGATAAATATTTATAGATTCATTTGCCGTCTGCCATACACACTTGGCTACTTACCGCCCGGTAAAAATAGAGCAGGCTCCCCACTCCCACCCTTCCCTTCTCCACCAGGGCCGGGGACAAAGGGGGCCAGGTGAGGCCAGCTCCCCATAGGCCTGCTGGAGGAAACTCGGTGTCACGGAGCCTGGCGGCTGGCCCTGAGGCCGGGTGGGATGGCACGATGAGGGGCCCCATCGCTGAGCTTTGAGAAGGAACCCATGATGATGCTTGGAGTTTTGGGTGTGGGCAGCACAGACTTGGAAATGCGGACACACGTGGGTAGCGTGGGCATCCAGCTAGGGGTGAGGGTGGGGCCCGGCAGAGCCAGGGCTGCAGGACTGGGGGGGCTGGGCTGGGCTGGGCTGGGATCCCTGGGCAGTTGGCTTCGAGTCGAGGGTCTGGGGCAGCTGGGCATCGTCCGTATCGGGGGGCAGCCATCTGTGTGTACAAGCCAAGTCTGCTTGTAGATGAGGTCCTGGCACAGGCGTGGCCATCCCCGTCTGAGTAAGCCTCTCAGTGCGTTCCAGGCGTGTGGCTTTTTAGGGTCTCGATCCGTTATAGTGACGCCCCTTCTGACCATGGATCTGGGAGCAGAGTCCCCTTGCTTAGCCTTCTGACCTGTGTGGAGACTCGGCCATGCCCACCCTCTATTGAGGGCCGCACGGAGGAGCCCTGCCTTGGGAGCATTCAGTGGGGCTCCCTGTGCACAGAGGGGGTGTAAGCCATGACTGTCTGCCATGGCCGCCGCCCGCCCCTGGGACCCCCTCGGGGTCTGGCGCACAGTAGGAGCTCACTGCGTGGATGAGTGGACAGACAGGGTACACAAATAAACAGGTGGAGGTGTGTCCACTTCTGTTGGCCTTTGTGGCGGGTCCCAGGCTGTATGGTTAGCGGTCTTGCCATTTACCCACCAGGACCCTGGGCGCCCCCGCTCAGCAGCCGTGAGGGAGGTGGCTAGCGCTGGGGCAGCCTAGTTAACAGTTCCCGGCCAGTTGCGTCGGGCTGTCGTGTTGAGGGATTAGGACCCGTAACTGCAGCCTCCTCTGGGCTTCCTGCTGGGCTTCTGAGGAATCCCAGCCTGTCCCAGCTTCTCAGGGCTGGAAAGTGGGCCTCGTGGGACCAGCCAGGCCTTCCAGGGCAGCAGGAGCTGGCCGAGGCAGAGAAGGCGGAGCCAGGTCCCGTGGCATGTCTGTCCTGCCTCCTGGGGCCAAACAAGGGGAGGAAATGCTTCCAGAAGCCAGGTGCTGGGAAGAAGACTGCCCCTTGCATTTAAAGAGTCATTCGTTCATTCATTCGTTTGCTCGTTTACAGAATATTCCTGAACCCCCTAGTATGCGCCAGGCTCTGAGGATAGAGCTCACGGTCTGGTGAGGGGACAAACACACCCTGGCCTTGGGACGGGGCGGTGGAACTGTCACTGGGGAGAGAGAGACCTCTGGCTTGGGGGATGTGGGGGCAGGGCGTCCGCCCCGGCTGTCGAGGTGGGTGGCCGGGCCTGGCACACACGCCTCTGACCCTTCTCCTCCATCCCTGCAGCTGAAGGCACCCGGTGCCCCGACCCGCCTGCAGGCAAGCCCGCGATGGCGGCCAAACGCAAAGGCGGCCTGAAGCTCAACGCCATCTGCGCCAAGCTGAGCCGCCAGGTGGTGGTGGAGAAGGGAGCGGAGGCCGAGGACAGCCCACTGCGGCCCCGGGACAAAGTGCGCAGTGGCCCTGAGGCGGGGGTGGCCCGGGCCCCCCGCAGCGAAGAGGACAAGAGGCGGGCGGTGATCGAGAAGTGGGTGAACGGGGAATACAGCGAGGAGCCGGCACCCACGCCCGTGCTGGGGCGGACTGCCCGGGAGGGTCTGGAGCTGCCACCCGAGGGCGTCTACATGGTGCAGCCCCAGGGCTGCAGCGACGAGGAAGACCACGGCGAGGAGCCCCCCAAGGATGGCGGCGTCGTGGAGGAGAAGGACTCGGACGGGGCAGCCTCCAAGGATGATAGTGGCCCCAGTGCCAAGCAGGCTTCAGGTGGGTGTCTAAGCCCCGGACGGGACATAACCCCACGAGGAGGGCGGCCCGGCGGGGAAGGAGTGGTGTGTGTGTCCACAGAGCGTGCCCTCTTCCCTCGGGGGCAGCAGGGGTGAGGAGGGAAAGGCCTGAGAAGGCAGCTTCCCAGACGTGTGAGCCGGGCTGGGGTGGGCTGCCGAACACACAGTGGGTCTTCAGGAAGCAGTGGATGGACGGATGGACTGGTGGACAGGCTGACGGATGGATGGAGGGACGGATGGACGGACGGCGTGTGGGTAGACGACTGTCCACACGCACCTGCGTAGGGAGGAGCCTACTGGGGGGCGCAGTACCTGGACATGCATGTGGGGAGCGACACCCAGCCGGCACATCCCGTTACACCCACCTGCCCCAGGCGCGGTCCCCTGGCTGACGTCTCTCCCACGAGATGGCTAAGAGCTGGCCTTTCTGGTGTCTGCTTGGCCTTAGATGAGGAGCTCCTTCTGCTCTGGGGAGGGAGGGTGTCTCCGCTAGGACGGGAACTCTGGGCCTGGGGTCTTTTTTCAGCTCCCCAGCCTCATTCCCAGGCTGTGCCTGTGTCCCGAGCCTTCCCTGCCCGCTTCCCGATCCCCTTGCCCTGAAGCGAGGGGCGCATCTCCTCCCCACGCGGGGAGCCCTGCGCAGCCACATAATTATGCATATAAGATATAAACAGAGCTGTTTAATTATCCTTCGCCACATCAGTGACAGAGTAATTAACAAACATTGCAAGATCAATGAGGAAAAGTGTGACCTTCAGTTTCCTCTGATAGGAAAAGCCCTTGTCGTTCCCAGACGCAAGGTGATTGCGCTGGGCCTGAGGAGAGGGGAGGGACAGGGACAAGGGCCACTGTCCCTTCAGCGCCCCAGCACCTCCCGGGGGAGCAGAGAGCTAGGATGGCAGGAGGCAGGGCTAGAACTGCCAGTGGCCTCGTGGCTGCAGGCCTCGCCCCTCGGGTTTGAGGCCCAGTGGGACTGCAGGGTGACACCCAGGGCGGCCTGCTCAGCCCGGGCACTGGAGCCAGGCAGCCGGAGCCCAGGCTGCCCACCATGGGCTTGGGAATGCAGGCCTCTGGGCTGCCCCTGGGACCCCTGCCTGGCCCGCTCCCTGCTCTAAGCCGCCTGCCCTTCAGAGCCTTCTGTTCCTCTGCCATATATAGTGAGGGCTCAGCTGCCTCCAGCTATTTTTAGCCCCTTTCCCTGGTCCCTGAGCCACTGAATCGAGCAGCCAGGGCCCACTCCTCCCAGGCTGGGTCCCCAGCCCCAAGTAGCTTGAGGTCAGGACAGCAGCCCACCGGCCACCCCGCCCAGAGGAGCAGCTGTCCGTCGGTTCCTTGAGCCGCTCTGCCCACCTTGTGTGCCAGGCGCTGCCCGTGACTGTCCTGTCTCCGCACCTGGCGCGTCCCGGTCCCCGCAGGACTACCCTCCTGCCCGTCCTCCCAGGAGCTCAGAGGCTCTTTCTACATGCTGCTAGCTTCTCTCTTGTGCCAGAGCCCAGCCCCGCTCTCAGAGCACTTCCAGGTGTGGTTGGGAGGAAAGCCCTCCTCGGCTGCCCTGCTGGGTCCTGGTCCTCCCACCCCTGCTTCGGCCACGCCTTCCCCTGGCCGTGCTTTTAGGACCCCCAGCCTGGGGTCCTGCCGCTCTGTGTGCCCGGGTGTGCAGGCTCAGACATGAGTGGAGAGAACACGCATGTGCCCTGGGGCCCAGGTGAGTCCCACCCACCTGTGTGCACCCACTTCTGATTCAGGGGGTAGCACATAGTCGGTGTTCAGCGAGTGTTCTGTGCAGGAATGCTTGTGCTGGGGAGTCGCAGGCCTATTGTGGAGGAAGGTTGTGTGTGGAAGGAGTTTGTCTCCAGTGAACAGCGCCAGGCAGAACAGGGTCGTCTTGCCCCTGCCATCCTGAGACTCCTCTTGGGGAGCTGACTGTGGAGTTCGGAGTGGTTTGTGTGCACGTGTGTGTGTGTGGGCGGGGAAGGTCGCTAGGGCTGCGAGCTTGAGTGTGCACGCGTGCGTGCATGTCCCTGTGGGGAGGTTGCTTCGGGGGATTCTCCGTGTGCCCCACTGTGGGCACAATGGGGCGATAGATGGGCCAGACTCAGCCACTGCCTCTACGGCCTTGACTCTCCTCGGTGGCCCACCCTCGTGCGTGAGCACAAGTGACCAGAAGGTGGCAGGGAGGTTTGAAGGACTCTCTACGTCATAAGTCTTGGCTGGGGTGGGCGGGCCCTGAGGGAGTCTGAGTGAACACATCCGCAGGCTCTCTGCCCATCGGCCCTGTCGTCTGGGGCCATCAGCAGCCTGGGGGGCCGGGAAGGGCCAAGAGGACAGGTCCTGAGGAGGCTTGGGGCGAGCCTCTCATCCTCCCAGGGATAAGGGGCCTGTGTGTCCATTTGTGGGGGCCAGGGAGGGTCCTCCAGGCAGGCTCAGCCAGGCCTACCCCTGACCCCATCCCCAGTGGCTCCCTCAGCCCCTGGGGTCCCTCCTGACTGCCCAGCCCCTGGCTCACAGCCCTACCTGTCCCCAGCCCCCATTCCCACCCCCACCCTGGGAGGCAGGTTGGGATCTGGCCTTACTTCCAGTAAAATGACTTCTCCTTCATATTAGGCCAAGGCAAGAGAGCGGAGACATTTATGAAACTTTGTTTAATGTACTGAAAAGCCATCGGCCAGAACATTTAGGAAATTGATTTTCCTGGCATTGATGAACTCGTTTTATTTTACCCCAGTATTAATTACTTTTTTTTTAAACAAATTAATTTAAGAGTCGTAAAACCTAACAAGTGAGCCAAATGTCCATAGATCATGTCCCGCTCCACCCTTCCCCAGGCCGGCCCCCTCCCTCTGTGGGCAGGGCGGCGGTGGGGGGGGGGGGGCGGGTCCTGTCCCTGAGCTACCCTGCTCCCTCCCAGAGGTGACGGCCCCTCTCCTCCCTGCCATAGGAGAGGCCTCCTCGCTGCGGGACTACGCGGCCTCCACCATGACCGAGTTCCTTGGCATGTTTGGCTATGATGACCAGAACACGAGGGACGAGCTGGCCGGGAAGATCAGCTTCGAGAAGCTGCATGCGGGCTCCACGCCAGAGGCGGCCACCTCCTCCGCGCTGCCCGCCTCCGAGGACGCCCTCAGCAAGCGGGCGCGGTTCTCCAAGTATGAGGAGTACATCCGCAAGCTCAAGGCCGGCGAGCAGCTGTCCTGGCCGGCCCACGGTACCACAGCCGAGGGGCGGGCCAGCAAGGAGGCCCTGGGCTCCCTGCCTGGCCTGCGGCTGCCCAGTAGCACCGCGCACCTGGAGACCAAGGCCACCATCCTGCCCCTGCCCTCACACAGCAGTGTCCCCATGCAGGGCCTGGTGGCCCGTGCCTCCAAGTACGACTTCTTCATCCAGAAACTGAAGACGGGTGAGAACCTGCGGCCCCAGAACGGGAGCGCCTACAAGAAGCCGTCTAAGTACGACCTGGAGAACGTCAAGTACCTGCACCTCTTCAAACCCGGGGAGGGCAGCCCCGACATGGGAGGGGCCATCGCCTTCAAGACGGGCAAGGTGGGGCGCCCCTCCAAGTACGACGTCCGGGCCATCCAGAAGCCGGGCCCCGCCAAGGTTCCGCCCACCCCCAGCCTGGCTCCTGCACCCCTCGCCAGCGTGCCCACTGCTCCCAGTGCCCCCGGGCCAGGCCCTGAGCCACCTGCCTCCCTGCCTTTCAACACTCCCGAGTACCTGAAGTCAACCTTCTCCAAAACAGACTCCATCACCACGGGGACCGTCTCCACTGTCAAGTAAGGCGTGCACCACCCTCACTGCCAGCCCTGCACCCGGGACTGGAGTGGCCCGGAGGCCCACTTCCTGCCTCCGAAGCTCACACTTATGGACACACACACCCACACCTTATGCACATCCACCGTGCACCCAGATTCTCACACACATGCTTCCGCACACGCGTGCACGCACACACACACACGCACGCGCTCCTCTGCCTACATAATCGCTCAGGCTCAGTTCATGCACCCGCACACTACACATCTTGCTGTGCGCACACACGCTCTCACAGCGGGTACAGGCACACCTTGTTTTATTGCGCTTCGAAGATATTGCGTATTTTTACAGATTGAAGGTTTGTGGCAACCCTGCACTGTCGGATGACGGTCAGCAGTTTTTAGCAATAAAGCGTTTTTTATTTAAGGCATATGCATTGCTTTTTCAGACATAATGCTATTACACACTTAACAGACTACAGTGTAGTGTAAACGTAACTTTTCTATGCTCTGGGAAACCAAAAAAACTTCGTGTGACTCGCTTTATTGCGATATTCACTTTATGGCGGTGGTCTGGAAGTGAACCTGCAGTATCTCCAGGGTCTGCCTGTACTTCTGTGCACGTGCTCATCTGCTAACACACATGCCACAGGCTACTGTAACCCCCATGTGCCCATGACAGGCTTTCTCTGCCTGCCACCGTGAGGGCCAGTTGCCGGCTTATGGTTGGCTGGGAAAGCCCTACTCTGGGCTGGGGTTTCTGGGTTCCAGGCTGGTGGCCAGGGCTCCCAGGCTCAGAGCCTGCGCCATGGGGAAGGCAGCGAGAGAAGGTAGGAGGCTGGGGTGGGGTGGGCACACCCAGCGCAAAGCCCTAGACCATGGCAAAATAACTGATGGATCAATGTGGGGGGCTGAGTGAGACCCTTCCCCTCAGCCATCCCTCCTGGAGGCGGGTCCAGAAACCTGGGAGTAGATCTAGGGAGCTGCCCTCAGCGTCGGGGAGGCCTTTCCGACCACCCAGCCACACTTGCTTGGTGCTGTTCCTGCACTTTCCCCTGGCGCCCTCCCCCGTGGTACCTGGTACCCCTCTTCAGCCAGCAGCATCCTGACTCTCTGTGTGCAAGGCGGCCAGGCCCCAGCTTCCCAGGCTTCCTATGCTGTTGGACTCTAGGTCAGATCCACGCCCAAGGTAGGGCCCTCCAGCCCTGCCAGCTGAAGACGGCCCAGCCCTTGCCAAAGGTGGGCTAATTGAACCTGTGCTAGTTTTCTGCCTAAGGACTTTTCCAGTCCCACCCTAAGCGCCCAGAACACTACACAGTGAGCAGAGAAGGGCCAGGGCCCCAGGGCAGGGAGCTGCCCCCAGACGCTCTTGGGGCGTGAGGCCACCTCGTCTGCTAATCAGCTGTGCCCTGTGTGTCTCTCACCAGGAACGGATTGCCCACAGATAAACCAGCTGTCACTGAAGATGTAAACATTTACCAGAAATATATTGCCAGGTAGGCCCCTGGGGAGGAGACTGCCATGGAGAGAAGGTGGGTGGGGGCAGGAATGCCTGGGGACCATGGGACCATACGTCCATGTGACCACTAGTACCAAGGTGCCTGCTGCCTCCCCGCCCCCATGCATTCCTGCTTCCAAACCCTCCCCAGGCCTGCCCTCTGCCCCGTCTCAGAGCCCCCGCCCCCTTGATGTGGTCCAGGCCACATGCCCTTAAGCAGCTTGTACCCCAGGCAGGACCGGGGTACCTGAAAGGGCCCTAAGGCAGGGCCTGGCCACAGGTGAGTGCAGGTCCCCCCCTCCACAGCTCACTGTGGGCTTCCCTGGTGGCGCAGTGGTTAAGAATCCGCCCGCCAATGCAGGGGGCAAGGGTTCAAGCCCTGGTCCTGGAAGATCCCACATGCCGCGGAGCAACTAAGCCCACGCGCCACAACTACTGAGCCTGCACTCTAGAGCCCGTGCTCCGCAACAAGAGAAGCCACCGCAATGAGAAGCCCGCGCACCACAACAGAGTAGCCCCCGCTCACCACAACTAGAGAAAGCCCGTGTGTAGCAACGAAGACCCAACACAGCAAAAAATAAATAAATTCAATAAATAAATAAATAAATAAATCTTTAAAAATTTTTTAAAAAGGCTCCACTTGGGGCCGGGTGGGGGGGGGTGGCAGGCGGGGTCGCAGGCCCCTGTGGAACGGTTGGGGATGAGAAGGGATGTGGGCAGGTGGCCTCAGTGTGCTTCCCCTCACCACCTGACTCCAGACCTGCCCCTTTACATCCTTAAGGCAGTGGGATTGGCAGGTGAAGAACCTTCAGATTCCCCCACCCACCCCACTCAGGCCCCCCGGCACCCAGCCCCTGGGGATGCAGCACAAGGCCGGGGCTGTGCCCTGGCAGCCGTCTTTCTGTTGATCTCCCATAGTTTTGCTGTCGCTCTGTGTCTCCCTCCCCTGTCCCTCCCTGTCTTTTCAGCTTTGCTCTGCTCTCTTTATTATTATTATTACCATTATTATTAGTGCCTCAGCAGATGGCCCTTTTGGCAGCTTCAATATTTATTTGCAAGAGGTTCTCCCCTCATGAGGGGCTTCCCTCCCGCAGCCCCACACCACGCGCAGCACAGTGGGGCAGGCGGGCTGAGCCCACCACCCTGTCCACAGTTGTCACGGGGCGCTGTCCCCGGTGGCCATCGTCCAGGCTGTGAGACCCCCGCCCTGGCAGCATTGGGGCCTGGAGAAGGCCTGGGGTACTCTGGGAGGGCAGGTGGTGGCCAGGCAGCACGGGGCTCCTGGCTGCAGAGTTGGCCGGAGAGCGCGCTCCCTGCCACGGGAAGCCAAACAGATGCTGCGCTTTAAAAATTCATAACTCTTGGACTGTTTCAAGTGTCAGGAAAGCCCAGAACAGAGAGAGCCCTTTAACACCTCTTAGCAACAGAGCCCTGGGCTGGCGCAGCTGGAGTCCCCAGCACCTGGCCCAGCACTGAGTCAGGGGTGGGCGGGCAGCACCTGCAGAAACGGCAGCTGGGCCACCTTGGGGGCTCATGCCTTCAGCATCCCATCCCATCCCACCCCAGGGCTCTTCCCCTGACCCTGCTCTGGCTTCTGGCTTGGCCTAAATTCCTCCTCCCATCTTGGTGCCAGGCCTCTGTGCCCCACCTGGCACTCCCTCCCGGGGCAGATAAGGCTGGCTCTGCAGCTCAGTGGGTCTGGGATTCCCAGCGGCCCCGTCACTCGCCCTAGCCTTCTCAGCCTCTGCTCCTTCACCCCAGCAGACCACCTCTGCCCCTCCACATGTCCACGCAGGGCCCCTGAACCGCAACAGCAGTTCCCTGGATCAGGGGCACGGACTCTGCTCAGCCGCTCAGGCCGAGGGCCCTGGAGCTGGTATCCAGAGAGGCCTGAGCCCACCCCTTCTTCCCTGCAGGTTCTCAGGCAGTCAGCACTGTGGCCACATCCACTGCGCCTACCAGTACCGCGAGCACTACCACTGCCTCGACCCCGAGTGCAACTACCAGGTATGTCCCACGGGCACCAGTCCTGCTCCTGCGGGCTGGCACAGCAGTGGAGGGGCGTCTTGAAAGCAGGACGAGGTTACTCGGTTCCGCTTGGGCCACCTGCATTTGACTGGGGCAGGCAGAGAGCCCAGAAAAGCTCCCAGCCTGCTCTTGTTCCCAGATTGCTGCCCACGGGCTTCTACCTTATCTAATCGAGTCTTCCCAGTGTCCTTAAGAGGCTGGTATCACTGCCCCATTTTATAGATGGTTGTGTTGAGGTTCAGGCAGATCGGCCCTTACGTTCAAAGCCACCCTCCGGCAGGTGCAGAGCAAGTGAGCGAGAGGCGGGAGGTGGGTGTGGGTGTTCTGCATGAGGCCACTGCCTCTGCCTCCCCAGGGAGCCCAGCTGGGCAGAGCCCACAGGTGGCAGTAGACAGAACGAGGTGTCACCTATCAGAGCTCCTCCCTGAGAGGCCTGGCCCGATTTATCTTCTCTGCTTCTGGGCCTGCTGACGGGGAGACGACGGGGAGGTCAGGGAAGGGTCTGTGGCTCTGGAACCTTTGGAACTGTTCCCTCCAAAGTCCAGGGTGCTGGCCTTGGGGCAGTCTGGGCCGCCTCGACCCAACAGGATGATTTGTAAGGAGACCGGAGGGCCCTGGGGCCAGGCCCAGCCTCCTGCCCACCAGGCCCTCTCCCGGCAGAGGTTCACGAGCAAGCAGGACGTGATCCGGCACTACAACATGCACAAGAAGCGGGACAACTCCCTGCAGCACGGCTTCATGCGCTTCAGCCCACTGGACGACTGCAGCGTCTACTACCACGGCTGCCACCTCAATGGGAAGAGCACCCACTACCACTGCATGCAGGTGCCCCGCCCTCCCCCTCCCCCACCCCCAGAGGCAGGCCTGCCTCCGGCAGGGCCCCTCCCTTTGTCCCTTCCCAGGGCTGGACGGCCAGAGGAGAGAGGCCCAGGGGCTCAGGCTTGGGCAGTGTCCGGTGGGCCAGGGTGGGGCCTTCCCCATGGCCATACTTGGTGCGGGTGAAATTCAGCGAGCTGTTTATACAGACCGACATTTTTCAGCCTTTAACACCAAGAGCAGCATTGCAAATGGTTCCTGAGGAGGTTTTTGTTTAATTCTTTGTTTTAATGCCACGCAGAGTCTGGGCTTTTTCAAGGTGTCAGGTCTGGGGGGGAGCGACTTTCGTTTGCAAATAGCAGCCCTGTGCCTCCCCCGGTATTTGTCAGGGGGTTGTTATGGCCTCCGTGAAACAACCTGGGCCAGGAGGAGAGGGGGGCTCGCTCTCTGGGCTCTGAGATGGTGCAGACACTGGCACGGTCCAGCCCTCAAGAGTGTTCAGATTCCACTGGTTTTTACTCAATATGGCAACGTTGCCTGCCTTGGCCCAGCCAGGGTGGGGTAGGGAAGGCCCTGTGCCAGAAACTGTTCGCCAAACAAGTCCCCGGCCTACAGGTGACCGCCAGGCCCCGGGGTCCAGCCCTGCTCACCCCCGGGGGCTTTAGAGGTAAAGCCACAGACGGGGGACCCCCAAGCCACCTCCTGCAGGATGGGACTCCCACGCCTGTGTGGGGACGTATCCCGGGCTCTCTATGAGGACGACCCACGCCCAGCACGGGCCAGGCCCTGGGGGCCTGAGGGGTCGTCCTACCTTAACCTCGGTGCCCCCAGTCGGACGTTTACAGGTGCCGAAGCTCCCCGAGCAGGCTCAGCTGCGCCCAGCGGCACAGCCGCTCTGACTTCGCCAGGGTGCCTGCCTCAGCTCCCCTGACTGCCGCTCTGGCCCCTGCAGGTGGGGTGTAACAAGGTGTACACGAGCACGTCGGACGTGATGACCCACGAGAACTTCCATAAGAAGAACACCCAGCTCATCAACGACGGCTTCCAGCGCTTCCGAGCCACTGAGGACTGCGGCACGGCCGACTGCCAGTTCTACGGGCAGAAGACCACGCACTTCCACTGCAGGTGAGCGGGAGGCAGCCAGGGAGGCCTCCTGGCCCGGGGAGGGACGGCAGGCAGGGCACCAGGCCCGTGGGTGGCTCGGGGCCCCACCTCCTCAGGGGTGTAGGAACAGGAGCAGAGGGCTGCTCGGAGGCCCCGCCTTAGTTTCTGGCCTGGTCTTCCATCCAGAGGCCCATCCCTCCCAGGGCCACCGTGGGAGCAGGGCGGGGCCTCCCCCTGGCCCTGTGAGGCCCCATGACAGCCTCCCGATGTCCTGCCAGGCGCCCCGGCTGCACGTTCACCTTTAAGAACAAGTGTGACATCGAGAAGCACAAGAGCTACCACATCAAGGACGACGCCTACGCCAAGGATGGCTTCAAGAAGTTCTACAAGTACGAGGAGTGCAAGTACGAGGGCTGTGTGTACAGCAAGGCCACCAACCACTTCCACTGCATCCGCGCCGGCTGCGGCTTCACCTTCACCTCCACCAGCCAGATGACCTCCCACAAGCGCAAGCACGAGCGCCGGCACATCCGCGCCTCGGGCTCGGGCGTGCTGGGGCTGCCGCCCTCGCTGCTGGGCGCCAAGGACACGGAGCACGAGGAGTCCAGCAACGACGACCTGGTTGACTTCTCTGCCCTGAGCAGCAAGAACTCCAGCCTCAGCGCCTCCCCCACCAGCCAGCAGTCCTCCGCCTCCCTGGTCACCGCCACTGCCACCTCCGAGGCTGGGCCCAGTGCCACCAAGCCTCCCAACAGCAAGATCTCGGGCCTGCTGGCCCAGGGCCTGCCTGGCTCCATCCCCCTGGCGCTGGCCCTCTCCAGCTCGGGCCTGCCCAGCGCTGCGCCCTACTTCCCCATCCTTCCGGGCCGGGGCAGCACCTCCCTGCCTGTGGGTGCCCCCGGCCTCATGGGTACCATGTCGTCAGGGACGGCAGCCTCAGTAACCCCCGACACACCTGCTCTGGCTGCCTCGGGAGCTGGCGACTCGGCCGCAGCGGCAGCTGCCTCTGTCCCGGTGCCCCCTGCCTCCATCATGGAGAGGATCTCTGCGAGCAAGGGCCTCATCTCGCCCATGATGGCCAGGCTGGCTGCGGCCGCCCTCAAGCCCTCTGCCACCTTTGACCCAGGTGAGCAGGCTGGGCCCTGCCTGGGAAGCGAGTACCTCTCCAACCCCAGGAGCTCTCTGGCCTCGGTGCGGAGCCGAGCAGCGGGTGTTTGTTTGGCAGGAGTGTCTTCTGTTCCCTGCCCCCGAGACCCCTGCCCGCTTCTTTGCCTGGTCTCTGCCTCCGTCCTCTTTATTTCCTATTCGGGGCCCCTCTTTCTGGCCCACCCACCCCAGGCAACTCATGTTTCTGTTTTTTTCATCTGTGAAGGGGAAGCAGTAGTCCCGGCCTCACGGGGTACCTGTGCATCCCGGGGCAACTGCTGGCTCCCCCAACCCTGCCATGTCACCCTGGACTAGCAGGGGCTCCCGCTAGTCCAGCCCCTAGTGGGAGCAGTCCCGGAGTCCTAGGCTTCCCTGGGACCTCTTCCAGGTGACTGGGAGGGCATGTGAGTCCAGCCAAGTGGCAGGGTGACCGCAGTACAGGGATGCTCAGGGGATTCGTGCCTGGACAGCCCGTCAAGGCCAAGGATGCCCTCCCAGGGTCTCCCTGTCCATCAGCGCTTTCCAGTCGCACTTTCTGTGGTAGTGGGAACGTGCTGTTCCGCACCGTCCAGTATGGTAGCCGCTGGTCACGTGGCTGTTGAGTGCTTGAAATTGGCTAGCGTGACCCAGGACTTGGATTTCAACTGGAATTTCTTTCACTTAAGCCAGACCCGGCCGCTGGCGGCCATGTCAGAGTCGCCAAGTCACATCTGTGTCCCTCCTCTGGCTCATCGTGGAGAGATGTTCTCCTTTCTCCCAAGTTTTCTGCTCTTGAAAAAATTTTTTACTCTTTTTCTCAGGATTTTTTTTGGCTTTTCTGTTTCCCTCACTTCCCTCCCTCTGTTTTCCCCCATCCGGGTAATTAGCATCAGTCAAATCCTTTAGAAGAGTTCGGTTCACATCTGGGACGTGGCTCCCTTCCTTCCTTCCTTCCTTCCTTCCTTCCTTCCTTCATTCATTCATCAACCACTGGTGCTCACTGAGGGCAGCTTGCTGGTGGGCCAGGCACCAAGCCAGTGCTGGGGACACGGCAGGGAAGAAGACAGACAAACTCCTGCCTTGTGGAGCTGATGGAACAGTGTGGGGCATAGTCTGTCCCCAAGTATACCCCCTGGGAGGTGGCCAGGTCGAGACTTGGACCTCAACAGCTGGCTTCTGAGCCCGGGCACCCTGCTCCTCTGTGAGACTGTCTTGAAACCCGCCAAGACTGAGGGTCCCTGCAGCCCACCCCGGGCTCTGCGCAGTGCCCCCAGAGAGACCAGTGCTTGTCAGGAGGGTCAGAGCCCTGTTTCCCTAGGGACCCTGGGCAAGTGGCTTTGGGGAGCTCCTGGAATGTGGACTCTGAATTCTGAAAACTGAATATCATGTTCCCAGTGGGACGCTCCTATCAGCTGTGACCCACCTTCCACTCCAAGTGTGGGTGTCAGGCCTGACTGCCCGGGGCCGCGCGCCTCCGGCGAGGTGCCTGCAGGCTGGGGCCACGCTGGGCTCCGTGGCCAGACTGTCAAGTACTTTCTTTTCTTTAGAAAAAGCTCCTTCCCCGAGAAGAAAGGTCAAGTGAAGGGAAGGGGGCCATTTCCCTTTATTTTTTAATAAAATGCCACTTGCTCTCTGTGAAGCAGCTCTCCATCAGCTGCAGCGCCTTGGGGCAGATTAATATTTCAGTCACTTGGGGATTGTGGGGAAAGGCTCGCTGGACATGTTCCTGTCAGCAACTTCTTTTGCCCTGTTCTGCTTGGCCTCCCGAATCCTCTGCCCGCTCAGCTCCAGCCTTTCCCCGCCATGCCTACACCCCGCCAGCTTCCCCCACCCACCCCATCCAGCCCAGCCTGGCCAGGGTGGGCCTCATATCCCTGCCCTGGACAGCTTGACGGGCGAGGTCACATAGTTTGAACCGCTCTGATTGGCTGTCAGCTTCCATAGCCCTGACACAGCAGATGCCCCTCCTGGGCATGCTCAGTGGAAGGCAGGGTTGTCGCCCCGGCAACAGTGGGGACGGGACCTGCGGAGGGGGCGCAGCTCCCAGTCTCGATCTGCCACTTTCCCTCAGCATTAACAGAGTCTTTAATAAAAGCCTAAGCGGCAGCTCCACAAATTGACTGTGACAGTCGGTGGAGAAGAGGAAGGGCCCCCGCCCCCGTCCCAGCCCCCTCCCCATCCTCCCGCCCTTCTCCTACAGGAGGCCCTGAGCCAGGACAACTTTGACATAATTTTGCAATAATTATCACTTGAAGAATTGCCACACAGGGGGAAGCGTCACAAGCCATCATGTCAGTGGGGAGGACCACTGACCAGCAGCCAGGGCTCCCCAGGGGCCCCAGCCCACCCGGCCCGCTGCCCTCCCTTCGGGGGGCTCCGGCTTGTGCCCATACGAAGCCCTCGGTCCCTCTAACACCATCTTCCCTCCCCCCTCCCCCATAGGAAATGGGCAGCAGGCCACCCCTGCCAGGTTCCCCCCAGCCCCGGTGAAGCAGGAGCCCGGTGAGAGTGCTGGCGCCCCAGGTCCCCACGAGGCCTCCCAGGACCGCAGTTTAGACCTGACTCTGAAGGAGCCCAGGTGAGGCGAGGCCCAGGCCTCCCAGCTCTGCCCCCCTGCAGGAGGCTCTGGGGACAGCACCCTCAGAGCCAGACTCCATGGGGCCAGGGGCCAACCCTTCCTGACAAGGGGTCATTCTCCTGCCCAGGCAGATGTAGCAGGCGGGGCCAGAGCCTCAGGGGCCGGCTGGGAGGGGTGAGTCTCTGGGGCCGGTCCCACGTACTGTCTGAGCTAAAGCCCCTTGGTTTGTGTGTTCCAGTAATGAATCAAATGGCCACGCAGTCCCGGCAAATTCATCTCTTTTATCCTCGCTTATGAATAAGGTAAGAACCATCCATCACACGCCTCCCATCCCCCCACCCCGAGAGATTAAAGCTGTGCTGGGGGTGGGGGGGATGTGTTTGTTTTTTAATGTTTTGCCTCTAATAAGATGAGTTTGTACCATTTAAATTTTGAGGCCATTTTTCATCGGATATAATTTCAGAGCCACTGCTTACAAATTAATTTAATGAACTGGCTGAAGAAATATATTCCAGCCTCTGACACCCTTTTTTTCCCTTCAGATGGAGGGCTCCAAAAGCTTTTCCGGAGCCCTCTAACTTCTTTCACTCCTGGTTATTCATTTTATATATTTTTTTGTTTGTTTAAAAAGGTGGAGGGGGAGAGCAAAGCGGGAGCAAAGCGCCCATTTCCACTTTTCAGGTTGAGTAATGGTCTCGGACGCCTGCTGCAGAGGCCGCTCCAGAATATTTATTTTAAATAATGCAGGGTCTTTGTAAATTATACATCATCGCAAATATATTTTCCCCCTTCACATGATAAATTTGACTACAGCAAGATTAATTAGGTTACCGTACACAAGTGACTATTGAGGAGGGAGCTGGGCCCGGGCCGGACCCCACGGAGTGGGGTTCCTGCCGGGCCCATGGCCTCCCACTGGCCTCTGCCCGGTCGGTCGGTGCGCGTGCCCTCTGCCTTCCGCCCTCCCCTGCTCGCTCTCTTGCTCCCCTTTTCCGTCCTTGGGTCACTGCTCCCTGCGCCCCCTTGTTCCTTCCTGTCGGAGACCCACAGCCCACGTGGGTCAAGCCTTTCCGCGGACTCCCCCGCCCCCTCCTCTGCCAGCAACAGCAGCGAGCCTGCCTCGGTCTCACTCCGTGAGCCTCCTTCCCTCCCTCTCTGCTCCTCCTTTGTGCTCCTTCTCTTGTTCTCAAGGAATTCGTGCGGGATTCCCCCCCACCCCTCCTCCTCCTGCACTTCTTTTGAAAACCTGGCAGGAGGATAACCAGGGAGCCGCTTAGTCTGGGGAAAGCTGGGCTGGAGTGTGTGCCCGGAGTCTCGGCCTCCGATTGAGTGATGGCTCCTAGCAGCCCGGGGTTTGTGTGGCAGAGCCCCGGCAGCTCCACGGGGCCGGGGCAGCGCCGCAGGCCGCCCGCGGCAGCGTCCATTCAGTGAGGGCTCTTCCGTAGCCAGAGCCGCGTGGGGTCGGGCCTCCTCTCCTCCCGGCTGCCAGCACCGCGATGCTCTGGTCAGTTTGGAGAGGCCCGAGCGGCCCAGAGCTGCCACTCCTCCCAGGGCAGTCGGGTCAGGTGTCCTGAGGTCCCCGGCCTGAAGCACGGGCCTGTCCTCCTCGCAGATGTCTCAGGGCAATCCCAGCCTCGGCAGCCTGTTGAACATCAAGACAGAAGCGGAAGGGAGCCCCGCCGGGGAGTCCTCGCCCTTCCTGGGCAAGGCCGTGAAGGCGCTGGTTCAGGAGAAGCTGTCAGAGCCCTGGAAGGTCTACCTTCGCAGGTGAGGGGCTTGCCGTGTGAGCAAAGGGGGAGGGAAGGGCCACGCCCACTCGTCCCAGGGGCACGTGTTCCCCCCACGAGGCTGTTCCCCCAGCCTCGCCAGAGTGCCAGGGTCTCCTCTGAGCAGCTGGCCCCTCTGCCAGGTTTGGCACCAAGGACTTCTGCAACGCGCAGTGTGACTTCCTCCACAAGGCCCACTTCCACTGCGTGGTGGAGGAGTGCGGCGCGCTCTTCAGCACCCTGGACGGGGCCATCAAGCACGCCAAGTGAGTGGGGGTCCGGGGGCCCGTTTAAACCCATCCCCACTTGTCCCAGCCTGGCTCGGGGGTGGGTGGGCCGGGGTGGGGCTAGGGGGTGCACAGGCCTCTAGCAGCCTTCCAAGCAGGACCCGTGTGCGGTTCCCACAAGACCTCAGAAGCTGAGCTGGCTTCTCAGAGGTGCTGCCCGGCAAAAGGCAGGCTTCCTCATCTCCCACTGGCTCAGCCCCCAGCTGGGTCCTCTGAGCCCACCCAGGCCCCGCCCCGAGTAAGAGCTGCTTCTCCCCACCGCGGGGCCCATGCAGCCGTCAGCCCTCCCTCCCACAGATGCTCCTGCAGAGGCAGCTGGAGAGGCCCAGCACTGACCCCGGCAGGGACCCTAAGTGAAGCCTTTTCCAAGCCACAGTACTGCATTTGTAGATTCTCTTTGACCTAAAAATAATGAAATTAATTTGTACAATTCGTTGAGCAGCAAGCCCAGCCGCCTACTGTAATTGAACCCAGAACTGGTAAACGTTTACAGCAGATCTTCACCGCTCCCTAAGCCCCGGGTCAGGCTCTTCTCACTGCTTAGGCAGCCCCAGCTGCTGGTCTGAGACCCCCCCCCCCACCCGCTTTTAAATGTCGGAGCCGGTTCTGGAAGGACAGGCTTCATGAGCCAGGACGTGCTGTACCCAACCCCTCCCGAGTAGGGAGGAGCTAGGGACAGCACATCAGTAAGGTCACAAGTAGGAAGGTGTAGTTAGGGCAGAGCCTGGAGCCCAAGTTCAAGATCAGAGGACACAGCAGTGTGTTCTCAGTCCTTCCCTCCTGGTGGGAGGCCTCTGGCACCTGGCACTGAAGATGCGGTGGGGACACTGGGGCCCTAGGCTTGTGATGGGGTCATACGTAGGCAGGCAGGCAGGCGTGCCAGGGAAGGGCCTTCTCCTCCCGCACCTGAGACACCTCTCCTGTCTCTCGTAGCTTCCACTTCCGGACAGAGGGAGGAGCAGTGAAAGGAAATGTGGAGGCTTCCTTCCCGGCCTCGGCTGCTGAGACCAAACCTTCCTTGGCCCCCTCATCCCCTCCAGCGCCTCCCATCACCACGGCCACGGCTTCCTCTCTCGAGGGGCCCACTCCCAGCCTGGCCGCAGTGCCCTCCAGCCCCACCCTGCTCGCCTGGAAGCAGCTGGCTTCCACCATACCCCAGATGCCTCAGATTCCAGCGTCAGTGCCTCACCTGCCCACTTCGCCCTTGGCAACGACTTCTCTAGAAAACGCCAAGCCCCAGGTCAAACCCGGATTCCTCCAGTTCCAGGAGAAGTGAGTCCCTCGATGAGCCGGGAGCCCTGTGTCCCCCGTGTGTCTCGGGAGTAGGTGCTAGTAAGGGCAGCTGAGGAGGCCCTGCTCCTTCCCCTGCAGTAGCCCCGGCTGTCCCCAGCCTCTCTGGGACACGGTCACTGGGTGATGTCCTTCTAGCCAAAGTTGCTGCTGCTCAGACCTCACTGCCTATTCCCGGAGCAGGTGGCTGGGGTGGGGGGAGATGGTGGAGGTAGTGGCCACTGTTCCAGAGAGGCCACTGGTGACGCTGCGAGGACCAGCCTGGGTGGGCCAGGAGTGGCGGTCCTCGCCCGGCAAGGCGGGCTGTCTCCCTCCGGGTCCCCTTGTTGGTCTCTGTGGCTCACACCCATGGCTGAGTCTCTGCAGGGCAAGCAAAGTCATAGGTGGGCGGCGAGGGGGCTAGGCCCTCCTCTGGACCCCACCCCCACCCCGCCACCTGCACAATGGTCTGAGCTCTCAGGGGTGGAAGGGAGGGACCTTCCTCGCTGGATGGTGGTGTCTCCCTGCGGCGAGAACGGTGACTCTGTATCATGATATGTGCGGCTTCCTGTTCTCAATAAAAGTAATAAATTGGACGTGAACACACACCGCCTGAGTGGCAGCTGTCCTCCCTCTCTGAGCACCTGGGGCTGGGCCCACGGCGTGAAAGGGGACCTGCGCTCCTCTCTGCCCCTTTCCCAGCTTCCCTTCCTCTGTTCACCTCCCCAAAGTGGCAGCCCTCTCAGCATCCCGGCCTTGGTCGGAGTTCCCAGCCCAGGTCCAGTGTGGATGTCGAGGGCGGCTGTGTTGTCAGCCAGGGCAGAAGCCGGGTGCAGCCCCTCCGCACCTGCCTGGAGCCTGGAAGGCAGAGCTCTGGAGCTGAGGCTGCTGCTCGGGGCAGGCCAGCCGTGGGGGCTCGCCCAGCACCCCTCCCCACCCCAGCCGCCCCACCACTCAGCTGGCTTGTGAGGTTCTCTGAGTGGGTGGCAGCCCCGAGCCCCGAGCTGACCCTGGAAACCCCAGCAGCTGAGCCTCAGCAGGACCTGACGCCAGGCACACGTTCCCACTGGCCAAGGCCCCATGGTGGCAAAGCCTCCTGGTAGGGCTGCCCACCCATCTGCACCCTGTCAGTCGGCCACAGCCAGGGCACTGCCTATGCCACATCAGCCAGGCCTGGCAGCACCATCGCTCATTTTCATATCCACGAAGTGATTGCGGCCATCCTTATCTGTAATCCTGGGGTGTGGCCACGGAAACTACGTGTCCCAGCATGCAGTGCTCTGGGCCGCCTGCATACCGCAGTCCCTTCGGCGCCCTCAGAGCTCTAAAAAGAAGGCAAGACTGCATGCTGGGATCTGTAGTCTCTGGCCGAATCGTCCTGCTGAGCAGGAGGGCAGCCCAGGGGCCATTCCTCTTGATTACACCACAGGGGAGTGGGGAGCGGAACCCCAACATGAGCAAATGTCAGGACACCGGCGGGGAGGGCACCAGGAATGCCAATGACCTTCTGGGCCGTGGTTTCATTCCAGCGATCCTTGCCTCGCAACGGACTGCAAGTATGCCAACAAGTTCCACTTCCACTGTCTCTTTGGGAACTGCAAGTACGTCTGCAAAACCTCCGGGAAGGCCGAGTCCCACTGCCTGGACCACATCAATCCCAACAACAACCTCGTGAACGTGCGAGACCAGTTTGCGTACTACTCCCTGCAGTGCCTCTGTCCCAACCAGGTCAGCAATGCGGGCGGGGTGGCCCCTGGGGTGGGGGCAGGGAGGCGCAGGGCCCCGGACCAGCTCCTCCTGGCCGAGGCTCCGTGTCTCACACCCTTTTGTAAGTGGCCTCCTCCAGAGTCTGGAAAGGACACCGTCTGCCCCTAGGTCCCTGGAGACCCCTAGGCAGGAGTTCAGCTTGGTGCTCTGTTGGTGAGGTCTGTCATTTCATCCTAACCCTCAATGATGCCTGTATGCCGGGCAGCCTCTGTGCACTTGGCATCCTTGTGCGCGTCCTAGAACAGCTATGCTCCCTTTCCCCAGAGGCCTAGGATTTTAAAATAGACCCATTAGACAGATAAAGAGATTGAACTGTCTGTGCCCCAGACAGGAAGGGCAGGTCAGCTTCATTATAAAGGCCTACTCCCAAGACTTGTAGGGGCTGCCTGGCAGAGCGCATTAAGAAGGAGTCTGAGCCTCCATCTGGGCACACGGAGAAGAGTGCTAGGATAGATTAGTGACGTCTGCCTAGGTCTGGGCACACAGACAAGAGTGCTCAGACAGATTAGTGATGTCTGTGCTGGGCGTGGGTTTAGAAAGAGCTGGAAACAATACCAGGTGGGATGTTTTAATCAAATGACAGAAGGGACTTACTGCTTTTTAACACGTGAAAGGTCTTTACACAGTTGTGTTTGCTGATTCTGAGCGTGGAAGGACGCACGCCTGCCACAGCCCTCTAGAGGGCTGGGGCAGGTGGAAGCTTAACGGAAGTCGCCTGCCCGGCCCTGACTCCTGTCCCTCCCTGCAGCACTGCGAGTTCCGGATGCGCGGGCACTACCACTGTCTCAGGACCGGCTGCTACTTTGTGACCAACATCACCACCAAGCTGCCGTGGCACATAAAGAAGCATGAGAAAGCTGAGCGGCGGGCAGCCAACGGATTCAAGTACTTCACCAAGCGTGAGGAGTGCGGCAGGCTAGGTACCGAAGGCCAGGGCTGGGGGGCAGGGAACTACAGCAGGTGGCAGGGCTGCGGCTCTGGCGCCTGAGGCCCTGGGACCCACTTCTTGTCCCCGCACATCAGGCTCCATGTTTTTTTTTCCGGAAAATGTCACGATATCACAGGCCAGGCATTGTCACCCCAGGAGAACAGTCAAAACCCCAAGAGCCTAGGAAAAGGGGTGAGGGTGACTCCCAGCACTGCACCCACCCCAGTGAAAACGCCCGGAGCCTCGTCTCTGGCACCCAGGCCTGGTTCTTTTTTCCTTTTCTTTTCAAGAGAGCCTTGCGGGTAAGTCTTAGGAGCTCCTGAAGCTACTCGGGTTTTATCCCAAATGGACCGTGGTTTGTTCATTCACTCACTCAGCAGACGTTCATGGAGGAGCAGCCGTGTGCCAGGCTCTGTGCTATTGCAGGAGGTGAGGGGCGGGTAGAAGTGGAAGCTATGGTCTTTTTCGAGCGTCCACTGTGGCCAGCACTGTGCTTGGTGCTGGAGATCTGATGGGACCAGCAGGTACATTTGTGGGCTCAGCCCAGAGCATCTGTGACCTGGGGTGACCTGGAAGGAGGTGGCCACGGGGCAAGGAAGTGGCCTTGAGCTCAGGGGCAGGTGCCTCGGAGTTAACTCTGCTGCTGAGAGCTGAGCCCTTGGCAGGGAAGCTGCCCCCCAGCCCTGGAACAAGGCCTCCCCGAGGAGCTAGCTGGCCCCAGCTTGCCCTGGGGATGCTGTGGGGGGGGGGGGCTCCAGGACCAGCAGAGGGAGGCAGAGCCCATCCTCCCGCCTCAGCATGGAGCCACACATTTGTGGGCCTGCAGACGTGGGCAGGAGTCTGCCCACGAGGAGACCGGAAGCCGGAAGGCAGGTGGGAGCCAGGCAGGCTGGGTGCAGACACCTGGGCTGCACGCAAGGCCTGCTGTGATTCAGGTGGTCATGGCAGCAGGGTCCAGGGGGAGCAGAGGTGGGGCCGCTGCCTGCAGCCGACCGGCCATTGCATAGGGGGAGGATGAGGCAGTCAAAAGTCAACCGCCAGAAAAGAACGGCAACAAACCTTTCCTTCAAGAATTAATTCAGAAATCATTAATGGCCTGAGAGAGGCCTGGGAATCACGGCAACAGATGTCAACCCTCGGTGGCCTGTGCTGTCCCTGGGCTCAGTTTACAGGTGTCAGGGGATTCCGCAGTTGCCGTTATTTACTCAGTTTGGGTGTTCTGGGTGGTAGCTGGGGCCAAAGCTGGGGGATGATATAAGACACCTGGCCGGCTCAGGTGCCATGGCAACGGGCAGGCCTTCACCTGCCCTCTGCTGATACCGTTTCAGTCCGGCTCGCTCTATTTGTTCTCCGCCCAGAGCAAAGCCGAGGTGGGGCGGGGCAGGGCAGAGGGCCAGCCGGCTCGCAGCCATCTTGACCTGGTCCAGGGGCAGGCAGCACCTGGGCTTCCCAGAGGAGATGTGGGGACAGGTGGCTTGCTGGGAGGTGGCTGATCTAGTGGACAGGTCATTAGGGTCCCCTGCCCTGGGGCAGGGGCCGGGGGCCAGCCTGCTGTTGTCCCGGGCGTGCAGGCTGGAGGCGAGAGCCAGGCTTTGGACAGCCAGGGGGCCTGGGACTTTCTGGGGTTGGGGTGAGAGGCTGCTAGAAGCCCTCCTTACGGGAACACCACCAATGGGGACACGCCCTTCCCCCAGAAGCCATTTGCCTGGTTGGCCACGTAGGCCCATGCCCAGAACAGTGCCCGACACGCAGGGGGTGCCATGAGCACTGGCCGGCGGGGGAGGCTCACGGCCGAGCGGGGCTGTGTCCACAGGCTGCAAGTACAACCAGGTGAACAGCCACTTCCACTGCATCCGGGAGGGCTGCCAGTTCTCCTTCCTCCTCAAGCACCAGATGACCTCCCACGCCCGGAAGCACATGCGGAGGATGCTGGGGAAGAACTTCGATCGCGTGCCCTCCTCCCAGGTGAGCCTGGCGGGCAGGCTGCCCCTCCGCGACCCGGGGTGGCAAGAGGGCATCACTCGTGTCCCGCTCTTGCTTCCAGGTGGTGGGCCAGGCTGCCCAAAGCGACAGCCTGCCCCTGTGGGCAGCACAGCCCCCAGCCCAGCTTCCTCAGGGCCCCCCTCTTCCTCTCAGGGCCCCCCGAGCTTGATGGACACCGAGACGGACGAGTACATGGATTATACTGGCTGCAGCCCGGGCGCCGTGTCCTCTGAGTCCTCCACCATGGACCGAAGCTGCTCCAGCACCCCTGTGGGCAACGAGAGCACCGCAGCAGGTGAGCGGGGGCCCGGGGGCGCCAGCCTGGGACAGGCCCTCCTTCCGAGGCCCAGCAGTGCTGGGTCCGGCTCAGGACAGGAGGTTCATGGTCAAGTGGCCTCAAAGGAGGACGGGCCAGGGTGTGGCAGCGCTGGCTGCTCTGTGGGACGTGGGTCCCCGCCTGCTGCCACCCTGCCCATCTCCCCGGCACTCTGCCCTCAGCTTCCGTTTCCAGGAGAGAACCCGGGCTTGAGCTGTGAGGTACAGAAAAAAGCAGCACAGCCCCCAGCCAGAGGGGCAGGTGGGCCCCGCCCAGCCCTGGTCCCTCTTACGGCCCCTCTGCCATTGTCCCCAGCACGGTCCCTGGGCCCCAGAGCGAGGTCCTCCGCGGGCTGGGCTCTGCCGCAGGCCCTGCGCAGCCCGCCGTGACCTCTCCCTGCACCACCGCTCCCTCCCAGTCGCTCTGCTCTGCCCCCTCCTCCCCTCTCTTCTTCGTGGCATCTGTCTGCTCCTCCTCTGTCCACGGATTTTCATATCATACTCGCTTCTGCCATTGGGTCTCTCATTTTGGTTCTTTCTGTTTGTTCTTTGTTTTGGTTTTTTTTTCTGCTTTTCCCCGCCCTCTCCAGGCTGCCCGGCTCCTCCTCCTCCTGCCGCCGCCGCTGACGAGGCTGCCCGCGTGGCTCCGCAGCCCCCACTGACCCCATCCTTCTCTGCGGCCGTGCTGCGGGCGCCTCTCCCCTCCCTGCCATGCCTCTTTTCTCCACCCTGTCTCTCATACTCTCTGCTCAGTGCCTCTCTCGGAGCCACCCGGGGCCTGGCCCACCCCATCAGCAGCCCGCCCAGCTTCCCGCCCGTCACTGCCACTCCAACTCCAGTAAAAAGTGACGCCCCCCTAGTTCAGGACGCCGCAGGTAACTCACACATGTCTTCTCCACTGCTGTCTGTCACCCTGGCCGAGCCTCGAGGCCACGGTCCAGGACCTGACCCTTTTCTGTGGTCAGCTGGGTCAAGGACAGGGCCACTCTGCACCCCTCACAGCGCAGCCCGCGCCAAGACCAGAGAGCCTGGTCCCTGTCCCAAGGACAGTTCCTCTCAGCTCCTGCTCAGCACTGGGCAGGCCAGAACATCACTGCCAGGGCTCCCTGGGGTTCACCCCAGCTCAGGGACTGGCCAGAGCCCCAAGATGGCCATGCCCACCCCACCCCCCTAACCCTGCGGCAAGGCAGAGCCTGTCCTGCTCTGAGGACTTCACCCGGGGCAGAGATGTTCTTGGGAAAGCTGCTGGTGCCTGGGACCCGCCCAGGTTTGCAGGATCCTGACACCAGCCTGAACCCCCAGCCCCGGAGCCAAGCAGGAAGAGGCCCAGGCCGCGGGCAGTGCTCCACGGCAGAGGTGCCTCCCAGCCCCACCCTGTACCTGCCGCCCGGCAGGCACGGGACCTGCCCTCCCCTGCCCTTTGGTGCCGTCACCACCTTGGCTCTGCCTCTTCCTCCGTGCAGTCTTACCTCACATTCTGCCCGACTGCCAGGCACTGGGCCAGCCCAGGGGGATGGCAGGGACCAAGGCAGAGGGTTCCTCCTCAGGGAATTCAGCCCCTGTTCTGTCGCTTAACCAGCCAGAGCCCTGTGACCTCCGACCCAAAGCAGCCACTCCTCACCCACCCGGATCCCCAGGGCCCAGACCCTTCCTTGCCCCCTGCTGGGTACCCCAGCCCATCACAGTCCTCGTTCTCTCCACCTGCTGAGGCGGGGACTAGGTCTGCTCCCCAGACGGATGGGGCAGCAGGCTGGTGCCTGGGCTGAGCCTTCTCGGCAGGTTCTGGGAGGGCTGGGAGGGTCAGCGCGAGGGAGAAGCCCAGAGGGTGCCCACCCTGCACTCTGGAGAGGGCTGGGCCTGGGGCGTGGAGCAGGGAGTCCCAGGACGGTCACCCCTTCCCCAGCTGCCTGTGCAGAAAGGAGTAACGGGAAGCACAACCACACAGTGGATTAAGCAGCCCTGGCAACGGGGCATCCTAAGCCCAGGAAGCAGTTGGGACCAGGATGGGGAGGGCACAGATGGAGCCCATCCGCTGGCCGAGCCCCTGCTCCAGTCCTGGCCCTGCAGCAGAGCTGCCCTCTCCCAGTCCACTGGGGGTGGGACACCCCAAGACCTGAAAGAACCTTCTGGTACCAAGGAGAAGGTGCGCCTTGGGGCGGGGAGTTACAACCCCCAACAGCCTCAGGGCGCGGGGCATCCCTGTTGCGAGTAGGCTGGTCCCAGGCGCAGATAGGCCGGCAGCCCGGGAAACTGGTTAGCCGGCCGGGAGAAGGAGCCGGCCTGTCCCTCATTAGAGGCGTGTGCGTGATGGCGTCCTGGCCCCCGTCCAACCTGGGTAATTACACTCTGCCGACCTAGATTCCCCCTTCAGCTTCAATTAGCGCCAGGACGTGTCCTCACTTCCCACCCACATCCCCCAGAGCTGCTTGCTCCGCCACCCACCAGGGCAGGCCAGTGCGGTCAGCCTGCAGATGCGGATGACGAAGGGGGAAGCCTGGGGCTCCCCAGCTATCCAGGGGGCGGAGGGGTGGTCATAGGAGAGGTCCCCAGAGCGACGGGAAGCGGAGTTGTCCCCGAGGGCGGCCCCCCCGCCCACCGCGCCGAGATCGGGGACCTCGCGTGGGTGTAATCCTGGGTAGGATGTGCACGTGGGCGCTGACCAAGCCCCCCTCCCCAGGGAACACCATCTCCATGCCGACAGCCTCCGGGGCCAAAAAGCGCTTCTGGATCATTGAGGACATGTCGCCGTTCGGCAAGCGGCGCAAGACGGCCTCCTCGCGCAAGATGCTGGACGAGGGCATGATGCTGGAGGGCTTCCGGCGCTTCGACCTCTACGAGGACTGCAAGGACGCGGCCTGCCAGTTCTCGCTCAAGGTCACCCACTACCACTGCACGCGCGAGAACTGCGGCTACAAGTTCTGCGGGCGCACGCACATGTACAAGCACGCGCAGCACCACGACCGCGTGGACAACCTCGTGCTGGACGACTTCAAGCGCTTCAAGGCCTCGCTCAGCTGCCACTTCGCCGACTGCCCTTTCTCGGGCACCAGCACGCACTTCCACTGCCTGCGCTGTCGCTTCCGCTGCACCGACAGCACCAAGGTCACGGCGCACCGCAAGCACCACGGCAAGCAGGACGTGATCAGCGCGGCGGGCTTCTGCCAGTTCAGCTCGAGCGCCGACTGCGCCGTGGCCGACTGCAAGTACAAGCTCAAGTGCTCGCACTTCCACTGCACCTACCCCGGCTGCCGCCACACGGTCGTGGGCATGTCGCAGATGGACTCGCACAAGCGCAAGCACGAGAAGCAGGAGCGCGGCGAGCCGCCCGCCGCCGCCTCCCCCGGCGCCGAGGGCCCCGCGCCCGGCCCGGCCGCCAGCCTGGACTGCGCGCCCCCGCCCGGCGCCGAGCCCGCCGCCGCCCTGCTCTTCCTGCCCGGCCCGGGGCGGGGTCCGGACGACGCGGGCGACCCCCGCCCGCCCGACGCCCCCGGGCCCCGCGCCGGCCCCGCCGCGCCCGGCCCCGCGGCCGGCGAGTCGTCGCAGGAGGACGACGAGGAGGAGCTGGAGCTGAACGAGGAGGAGGCGGACGACGACGAGGACGACGACGACGAGGACGACGAGGACGACGACGAGGACGAGGACGACGACGAGGACCTGCGCACCGACTCGGAGGAGTCGCTCTCCGAGGCGGCGGCGGCGGGGCCGGGGTCGCGGAGCCTGGAGCTGGCGGCCCTCGGCGCTCCCGCGCCCCCCGGCCCCACGCCTGCCGCCGCCGCCTCCCCGTAGCCGCGGGGCCCGTGGCGCGTGGGGGGCCGGCCGCGCCCGGCGCCCTCGGGATCTTGCCGCTTTATTCTATTGTTGTTATTATTATTATCAATTTTGTAAGAAACGGTATTTATATGTAAAGCTTCCCTTGTACAGAGCTAGGTGTTCGCCGCGCCCCGGCGTCGAGAGGCGCTCCGGGCCCGGGGCCGCCCCGCCGGTGCTTCCGGACCCCGAGTCCGTCTCAGGACAGAGGCGGGGGCCTCCCTCTGGTGCTCCGGGGCTGCCCCCGCGCCCGCCCGCCCCGCCCGCGCGGCAGCTGGGCGGCCGGAAGGACAGAGGCTGCCCGGGACCCTCCTCAGCCGCAGTTCGGGGATCTTCTTCAGGGAAATAGAAGGTGCTCTTGTCCGGGGTGGGAACGAGGGGCAGGAGGCCCGGAGGGCGAGGAGGGCGGCGACCCCGGGCGGCTGCCCCACGCGCCCTCCCCGCGCCGGACCCCGGGCCCCCCGAGCACGCCGGTGGGATTCCTCATTGCTCAGGGCTGGGACGGGCGCCGGGGGTCGCCGCGACCTCCGCCCCTCACCACCGGAGGCGGGCCGGCACCTGTGGCACCTGGCAGGGCCTCCCATTCGTGCAGCTAAGACCCTCCCTCCCGGTCCTGGGGGAGGGCGGGGCAGGAGGCGTCCGGCGGGCGACACTACAGGGACCGCGGAGGGAACCTCCTGGACTCGGCAGAGCGCGGAGCTCCGGGTCACTCTGCCCCCAGCGCGGGGCCTGGTCGGGGTGTCCGTCCCGAGGGCTGGGGCCTGGGAAGGGGTGCGTCTGCTCGCTGGTGCTGGGCTGCTGGGCCCGCAGGGCGTCTCTGCCACCCAGGTGGTGAGAACAGGAAGGATGCGACTGTTTGGGGCTTTAATAGTCAACATGGAAAAAAATACGAGAAAGTTGTACAGTATTTTTCCTGTAAAGGTTATTATTCTACATAGAACAAAAGAAGAAAAAAAAAAGGCGGGCGGCTAGAGCGCAGACCGCCTCCGGACCAGCCCTGAGGTTGGAGACCCGAGTGCAATTGCTCACGTGGGGTTTTGTTTAGCGTTTAGAGGCCTTACCAGTTTGAGGCTGTCCGTCTTTACACTAGCACTGATGGGAGCTGCGTGATTCCAACTTTTAACTTGAATTTCGTAGAGACAAGAAAAAAGGACTGTTATTACTGATACAAGTTTGTAGTTAATTTAACATTTGAGTTTTTCTCTATTGGTTATGCGTGTGGCTTTATAGGGCTTTTTTCTTCCCAGTTTGTTTTATTAATTTCTTTGGGATACTTCTTTGCTGGTGCAACCCACCCGGATTTGGTTCCTTTTGCAAATCCCAGCCCCCGACTCCTGCCACCCTCCCTCAGCAATGAGCTCACCGAGCCCAGAGCCAGCCGGGGCCCACCTGGCAGGTACGTGCCCGGCCAATGGCTCTGAGGGTGACAGGGACGGAGGGCAGGCTGCCCAAGGCCGCTCCTGTGCATCTTCACTCCAGGCCGGGCCACCAGCCCTGTCTCAGGTTGGGCCCTGTGACATGGCCACAGGGAGAGCGTGAGGCCCAGCCTGGGGGAGGGGCCGTCACCCAGAGCCTCCTCCCCAGAGGTCTCCAAGGGGAGCCTGACCAGCTGCAGGGGGCAGTGGTTTACTTTTTTTTCTTTCTTTCTTTTTTCTTTTCTTTTCTTTTCTTTTTTTTTTTTTTTTTGTTCTCTTGGCTGCCCACAGCCAGAAAGCCAGGACCATCTGAACTGGAGAGGGAGCAGGAGGGAGGAGTGGTCGGAAGGAGTGTACCTGATTCAACAGGAAACAAATGGTTTTCTAGAACAGCCCCTACCAGAGCCTCCTGAATTCTGTGGGCACCACGTGCTGCTGCTGAGCATTCGCCCAGACTTTGTGCCCGACCACAGAACCGGGGAGTCTGTGGAAGGAGTTTTGTAAAGGAAAAAAAAAAATTTTTTTTTTCAATGTAGCAAAATCAAACAAAAAAAAAAAAAAAAGAAAAAAAGAAGATGCCGACAGTGCGAAGTCTAGCCTTTTGTAACCTTCATATTGCACACTAGGACTATAAGCCATTGCTAGCTCATTTTGAATTTTAATGTGTAATTTTTGTTTTATTTTCTTTCTGTGGGGAAAACAATGCTTGATCCACCAATGCTCTTTTTAATGTTTTATAACTATGTATGTGTATATATATAAATATAAAATAATATGTATGCACATATGTGTGTATATATCTATATGTATATACATATATAGATATATAGAGATATATAGAGAGGTTTTGAGACGAAAACGCAGAACATGAAAACCGAACTGAACAGCGTGTGCTCTGATTACTTGAATCTGGTCTCCTCGGCACCTGGTTATTAAGAACTGAATATTTTTCCACTTGAATTTAGTGCTATTAGAAATTTAATATATGTGTTTTATTTATTTGATTTTTTTTTTTTTTTGCATGACTGATGCAAGGTTTGACATTTTCACTCAATAAAAACTGGAAAAAAAATCTATCAAGTTATCTTTTATTTTTAAAGTCAGTCCTGAGCGGCTGGCGGGGACCCAGCTGTGCAGGGTGGCAGGGCCACCATGGCCAGCCGGGCTCCATGTGCCAAGGCAGGGAGGGTGTCGGTCACCCTTCAGCCCTGGCAGGGAAGGGGGCAGACCGGGCTCACCCCTGGGATGGGGCCACGTCCTCCTGGACAGATGGTGGGGGGCTTGGGCCCCGCCCGGCCTCCCGCCTCAGCCCCGCCTGAAGGCCCCACAGAGGCTCAGGAGCCGCCTGGCACAGACGCCTCAGGCCTCCGGCAAGGGATCCAGAGGCCCCCAGCCTGGCCGGCTCTCTCCCGGCGCAGCCAGGGCTACTGGGCAGGCGTTTGGCAAGGGTCATCCCTCTGCCTCCTCCCTCGGCTCCTTCCTCCTTCCTGCAGGGACCTGCCCGGGCTGGGAACGGCGCGTACCCGGATCCGATCCGGATGCTGGCTCGGCTCCTGCCCGGAGCACGCAGGGGCAGAGCCAGCGGGGGCCATTCCTGGGTCCGTAGCCACCAGCCCCCGGCCTGCCTGAGTTGCCGAGCCCGGTGGCACCACGGCTGGGGCTCCCTCAGAAGCATGGGTGGCTCGAGCACTACGGCCAGGCCCCGTCCAGAGTGCAGGCCGCACATCTGCCCTGACGCTTCTAGATGGTGACGCCCTCCTCAGTAAACCTCCTCATCTGTGCCAGCTTGCCAGCCTTGCCCTGAGCTAACCTCCTTCCAGGTGGCCAGGTGGCCCAGGGCCCTGGGGAGGAGATGTGTGTGCTGGGCCCTGCACGCTCCACCGCCTCGCGGAGCATCTCACTGGATGTCACATCCCTGCAAGGAGCACACCCCTTTTTCCTGGGGAGGGACCGGGGGGCTGGGGAGGTGAAGTCCCACCAGCGGCGCCCCAGGTGTCACCGCCGGGACAGCAGGGGGCGCGAGCGGGTGCAGGGGCTGCACTGCTCCCTGGGGCCCTGCTCAATGTCATTTCCACCACAAAAGCCTCTTTTCTAACCCAGGCCCCCCCAGCACAGAGGGCCCTTCCCTTTCTTCTTTCCTCCTGGCACGCAGCCCACAGGCTATTTACATAAATACGTTTGTAACAGACGCGAACATATATACTTTTTTCTGTCTCATTAAAATGTTCAAGTTGGAACTCGCCTATTGTTTGTGGATATCTCGATTCTGTTAAATAAAACAGTGACTAATTTATGGGATAAAACACAAGTTCAACAAATTAAAACTATTACTGGAGCTTCCCAGGCCCTCCCGCAGGGCCTGAGGGGAGGCAGGGAGCCAGGCCCAGAGCGCAGCCCTCCGCCGCTGGCTGGGTGGGTGGTGCTAACACAGGGCTCCCTCTGGGCACTGCTGCACAGCCGGGGAGACCCCCAAGACTGTCCCCTTCCCAGCGGCCCCCAGGCCTTCTGGGGCCAGATGGACCTCAGCGGACCCATACGTGGTAAACAAGAGGCCCAGCTTAGCTGAGGGCAGGGCCAGCTTCCAGGCTCGGCTCAGGACAGGACGGGGCCCAGGGAAGGGGGCGCTGGGTCTCAGGGCAGCCCTCAGTCGAGCCTCAGGGAGATGAGGGCCTGTGACATGTAAGCACGCTGCGCGCAGGCCAGCCCGTAGCTCTCAGTCCCAGGCACTGCCCACTGAGACCGTGTCCCTGGAGCCCACTGCGACCCCAGGAGGGCGGGGCCCGCAGCGGCGGCGTGCCCCACCCTAGGGGTGCGGAGTGGGCCCAGGCCGCACCGTGCTTGCTCCCTGTGGCTTGTTGGGCTTGGTAGGAATCGCGGTAAAACATGTTTTCACTCCGGAATTTAATTAGCTGTGGTGGTGTGATGCTCCTACACCCCAACTGGGGCAAATTCAAGAGTTTGGCAACCTCCTGGAGAGAGCCCGAATCCGCGCACAGGCTTGCGCTGAGCTCAGTCGCCTGCCCACCTCCCACACACCTGGTCCGGCTTGGGTGCGACCAGCAGCTGAGTCACCCAAGGGAGTTGGGCCTCGGCATTCACAACCCACCTGGACCCACCGCACCAGGGCCGTGCCCTCCGGGGGGCGTGGCCCGCATGTCCCGTCACCCGGGGCACAGACAGCCTGTCGATCTGCTCGCCTCCATGAGAGGCGGCCTTGGCCCAGGGCACAGAGGTAGTGGAAGTGCTGCTGCCCCCAGGAAGGCCTCCAGGAAGCAGGGCCCCTCGGACCAGCTGGAGTCCTGGGGACCTTGCCGGGATTGAACAGGGCCAGACCTGTGCCACCCTCGCCGGGAGGAGCCGCCCCACCCTCTGCATGGGGGCAGACAGGAAGCGCCTCCTAGGGGTGCACAGCCAGTGCAGGGCCAGACCCAGCGGCTTCTCTTCCTGTGAGCCCTGCACCCACGCCAGTCGCGGGAGACACCGGGACCTCGGAGAGTCCAAGGCTTTTTCCCCATCAAAGGGCCCCAAGGCCCTGCCCAGAGCCTCCCTGAGGCCTGGCTGCCACACCCTGGATCTACAGGGCGCCCTGGAACTAATGCCCTTGGAAACATCCTCCCAGAGCTACTGGGCCGGGACGTGGAGAGCTGGGCACCTGAGTTTCCAAGATGTGTTTTAAAATGTGACCCCTTCACTATAAAGAAGATCCTCCCAGGATCTGTTGGGCAAGGAAAGGCTGCAGGCGTCCTCATGAAGTGATAATAAAATCTCATCTCCTCTTCCAGAGCAGTGTGAGCTTTAAAGTGCTTGATGGAAGTAAACTATTAAGGTTTGTTCACCATTCAGGGAAAAGCGCCCGACACTCGACACGACACTCGACACTCGACACGACACTCGGCACGACACTCGGCTGGAGATTTAAACTCCTCTCTGAGTGAGAGCGCGTGCCTGGAGCCCAGGGCGGGGCTGGGGAGCCGGAGGTGGGGGGGGGGGGTGAGGACGTGCCAGCTCTCGGTGGAGAACGTGGCAGTCACCCACCAGCACCGCGGGCACCCTGGAGGTGTCTGTCCCTGGCGGGGGGTGGCCAATCCCCGGGGTGGGAAACACCTGTGCAGCCTGAAGGAGCAGGGGCCAGGGAGGTGTCCGGGCAGGGAGGGGTCAGCCAGGACTGGGTCCACCCTCAGGTGAGCTGGAGCCACGGCAACCTTTGGGGTTTCACTGGCATCTCCTTGCCTGCTTTGTGTGGAGACTCTGACCCTCTTCTCTGGGTGCCTTGGCAGAAGCAACTTTAAGCAAACAGACGAAGAAACACTAAGGATTAAGTAAAGTCCTGAGAATCAGGTTGTCGGCCAGTCTCCTGCCGGCTCTCCCTCCGCCTCGGGCAGAACCGGTCTGGGTCTGGGGCAGGGGCGGTGTGAGGCGGGGTGAGGCTGGGGTAGAAGCTGAGCCTGGGGCAGGAAGGGACAGTCACCAGAAGAGAGGGAGGTCCTGGGCCAGGCCGAGAACCGGCACCTCGCTGCCCTGGCTGAGCACAGGGGGAGGCCAGAAGAGGCGCCTCCTAGAGAACCCCTCTCCTCCCACCTGGTGAGCCCCCCGAGGACACACGCTTCACTTTCAGTGAGACAGGCAAGTCACACAACACTTAAGAGGAACTTCCCGTTTTTATTAAGAGAGACGACGTGCGCACACCTGTGAACCGAGTGGAGGTGGGAGAGGAATTCTGTATCCTCTAGCCCCTTCAATAGCGACTGGATGTTTTAAACAGCTGATATGTGCGCCCACGGTATGAAAAAAGAGACCATTTACAAACTCAGCATCCCTTTCCCCCGACCCACAACGCTGCCCTTCCCCGCCAGGGTGTCGCAGGACACCGACCACCCGGCTCCTGCGGAAGGAGGCCGACCGGGCTGTGCAGGTAGAGCAGCAGCCTCGCCCGCTGCACTCCGGGGGGGGGGGGGGGCGTCGCTTAGAGCAGGGCAGCTGGGGCTGCCTGAGGGAGGGCCCTGCCCAAGGCAGAGCCCGCGGACCTCCCGGGGCCAGCTGGGAGCCCTCGGGGGCCGGAGGGCCGTCCTGCAGCCTCTGAGCGCTGGGCGAGTTCTTTCTTAAAGACACTTTACAAAAATACTTTGTAATTGAGTTTAATAATCTTCCCCCTTCCAGAAAGGGCCTGACAGGCGCTGCCTGCTGCTCACTTCTGCCCCATTCCAAATATTTTTACCTTATTTGGATGAAATGCATTATTTTTCTAATGAAAGGCTTTTTTTTTCAAAGGGCTGTTTTCCCTCCGTCCAGCAGCTGCCTTTATTAGGCAGCACTCACGCCGTTTGGGGAGGGGTTTTTCCCTCCCTGGAATCGCGCCAGACTCTCTGTCCTCAAAAGCTGAAATCGGGCGCTCAGGACCCGCAGGGCAAAAGGCCCCCGGGCCCAGGTTTTCATCCCTTTCTCCCGCAGTGAGTCCGGGGACCTGCGAGACAACCGACCCCCCAGGTTGGGGAAGACATACCCCACAAGGTCCCCCGAGTGCCCGCTGCCCTGCGCTAGCAGCTCTGGCTGCGTCTCCGTCCCAGGCTATCTGCCCTCTGCCCCCCTCCCCCCCGGCCCCGGCCCCAGTCTGGTCCCACTGCAGGAGGGACCTCTGCAAAGTTAGAGGCCGCAAGAAACAGTCACCAAGTAGAAGGGGACACCCTGAGACGGCCCACGCGGGACCCAGGCTTCCATTCCCCGAGGAGGGCAGAGCGGGGAAACCCCATCTCCGGCCCCCGAGGCCCAGGGGTGCTTCCAACCGAGCCACCAGCCCTCTCTCTGCCTGTCATCCCAGGTCCGTCTGCCTGCCTGGCTCCCGGGCGCTGGGCTCCTCGTCCAGACCAGGCTGGGAGCCCCTGGGGATGGAGAAACCTGGCTTCTTCGGGGATGGCAAGAGGCAGAGGTGACTCAACGGCAGGGTGTGTGTGTGTGGGGGGGGGTCTCTGCTTGTCCCTAGGGAGCATGAGCCGGGACATCACGTGAGGTTATGAGCATCAAAGACAAAACCTGGGAAACCAGGCTGAAGGGCCGGATACTCAGAGTGTCAGGGCGAGGGCCCCCTGCCTGAGAGGCAGGAAGGAGTTTACCATGGGAGCCCAAAAAAGGGGCCTGGGCAGGAGGGGAAATATTTTCTGAGACAAAACAGCCCCCATGCCAAGTCTCTCACCCTCGGCCAGCAGCTTCCTCCCTCCCCAGGGCCAGGCGGGTGGGAGGCCAGCGCTGCGCTCAGGAGGCCGAGGCCTCCCCGGAGGGTACATACCCGCTGCAGCTCCACCTCTGCGGCGGCCGGGGTGCCTGCACTTTGTCTCCAAAGCCCGTGTCTACACGAGGCACCGGACAGGACCAGGCCCTCTGACCCCCGCACACTGGGCCACAGCACTGGGGGCTCGAGGGAGCCGAGTGCTCCCGGGAAGGAGCGTCCCGTGCTGTTTTTCTGGGTTTAGCTAAATGCTGTGTGAAGGGTAAAGGGAGACAGGGAGGGTGAGAGGGAGACGAGACGGGGGAGGACGAGGGAACGAGACACACTCTCCTGGGAGCACATGCATCCATTTAAGGAAGGTGAGCTCATCACACTCCACACCAGGTCTATATACAGTAGCGTGAGGTCCCTTCCTCCTGGATCAGAACGTCGCCCTCCGGCAGCCACTCGGGACCGAGGATGAGACCCTCCAGCTGTGGGTGAGCGGCTGCGACACCTGCCTTAGGGGAGAGACTGGCCGAGGGAAGCAGGGGCTGCCCCCATCAGGCCCACCGCAGGGCTGCCGGGCGCCGCCCCCGCGGCCCCTCCCTGGGCCCACCTGGCGCAGCCTTGGCCGAGATCCACCCCTGGGCACGGGGTGCCGTGAGCAGACAGGAAGCCACAGGCAGGAATTAAATAGTGGCAACTCATATTTATTACAATTATATACAGTCGTATCTTATATTCTGAAACCTATACCTGATCACACAAAAGAACACATGTTTGGGGGGCAGGGCGGGGCAGGGGACAGACAGGAAGACCCTGTGCCTGGCTCCTAGTGGATGTGGGACCACATCTCGCCATGGCAGTAGCTGAGCCACGATGCGGCAAGCGAACGGTCGGGAGCAGCGTGATGTCGTGGGTGGCGGACGACCAGGCTGCAGCTGCGACGGGCACACAAGGTTGGCATCGTCTGGGCAGGGACTGGCTGGGGGGCCTGGGGGGCCTGGGAGGCCCCGCCCAGAGGGAAGCGCAGGGCCATTGCTTTGGGGATCACGAGAGTGCGGCCCCCTTGGTCACTGGTGAGAAGCAGTGAGGGAGCCGGGGCGGAGGGAAGGGACGGCAGACGCCAGGCCCCGCGGCTCCTCCTCCAGAGGGTCAGGAGTCAGGTAATAAAACTACCTCTTGTCATGCACGGCGTTAGGTTGGCTAAGACACCCAGCAGACACCCCTGGACGGGACGTCTGCCTGGGAGGGGGCTGGGGGGGCTTGCGCCCAGAGAGTTCGGAGCCCTCGGCCCGACATGAGAACAAGGTCAGAGGCCTGTCTGTCTGCGGTGGGCGGGGTGGACACGCTTCGGCCCTCACGCCGCCCAGGCCGGCGAGGCTGCGGAAGCCCTGCCCCGCCCGGCTCAAGGCCACGTCCTGCACCTGGACCAGGACCCCGGCCACCTAGTCCCGTTCGCTTTCGTTGCTGGCGCCCTCGGGCCGCCGCAGCTTCTCCACCTGCTCGTTGATCTGCCCGTCCCCACCCCGGCGGTCCTCCCTCTGCACCCCCAGGCGGTCCTCCTCGTCCACGCGGCTCACGTCCTCGTCCTCCTCGTCGTCCTCGTCCCCCCTCTTCTCCTCCTCGCCCTGCACCTCCATCCTCACCTGGCCCTTGACGTCCACCACCCCCTCGCCCTCCTCCTGGGGGCCCAGCAGGTGGTACGTGGCCGTGGAGCCCTCAGGGCTGTGGCCCTCCTTCACAGGCGAGGACGACGTGGACTCGTTGCTGACGGGCGAGATGTCACTGCTGCTGTGGTGGTTCACGGCCGCGGGGCTGGAGGGTGACGGGGACTTGACCGGGATCTGCCAGGAGGGGATCTTCGGGGCCGACGGGGAAGGGGGGAACTGCCTCCTGGCCGAGGAAGGAGAAGACGGCAGGGTCACCCTCAGAAGAGCCGCACCCTCCCGACCCAGAGTGCTCACGGAGGCTGAGCAGCCACCCCAGCGCCACTGAGCAGGGGACAGGGCCAGGGGACAGGCTGGAGCTCCGCCGCCCACTCCCCCCTCCCCCCCTCTGCAGGCGGGGCTGCCTGCAGAGCCCCCGGTCCACTCAGGGTGCCTCCTGGGGTCCCCTCTGCCTGGGGCCAGGCCCGCTCTCCCTGGCAGCTGCTGGACACTTGGCTCTGGGGGCCCTGCCACCCCCTGGCGCCCGTTCCCTCCCGCCCTTACAGCACTGTCCCAGCCTCCAGCCCTGGGAGGGGCAGCGAGCAACAGTGGGGAGCCAGAAGCCTGGGAAGCCAAGGCCCCTGGGCCTCCACTCTCACTTGCCTGTGGCCTGGGCAAAGGCAGGGGGTGGGGGAGAGCCTGGCCACTGGTCTCGGGGTCAGAGACATCAGAACCAGAAGGGTAATGCTGGTGACCTAGCACTTTTCTAGAAAACCTCCGAGCTCAACACTTGACAGAAGAGCCAGTTCTCCCTCCCACTCCTGCATCCCTGCCCTGGGTCCTGGGCCAGCAGCCAGCCCAGCCCAGACCTGGGAAGTCAGGTCCGCTTGGCAAGGGCTTGGAAATCAAGCTCGAGGACAGGCGGGATCACCCCTGCCTGAGCTGGGAGGACAAAGGCCTGCCACCTCCTGGGCTGCCCACCAGACCACCAGCTCTGGCCCAGGACAGCCCTTCCACCTCAGACCCTGCTACGCGGAGCACACAGTCGGGGCCTCGGCGTTCACCGTGTCCCCAGCAGACAGCCCTCTGGTGCCCCGAGCTCAGCCGTGCCTCTCTTAAGGCCACGCTCTTTTCCCCACAGACAGCCTGGAAGTGGGTGGCTTGGAGAACTGGGTCCTCTGGTTGGGACCACGAGACGCTGCCAGCCCCCATCACTGACCTGGAGTGAAGGCCCCCGCCTCGCTCAGCCCCCACTAACCCCCAGGGCGCCCTGCAGGAGGGGCGGCCCAGGACACAGGACTTTCAGTTTTAAAAAAAGATGGGCCCGGGCAAGCCTGGACAAGCTGGTCACCCTCCTATCAGGGCTGTGTTGGTGCTGTCCCTGCGGAGGGACAGCAGAGTGAGACCACAAGAGCCGGGGAGTGGGGAGGCGGGCACTGCGTCTGCCTCTGCCTTGAATCATAGGCTCTTCAAACTGAGCAGGAACAGAGACCCCTGGCCTGGCCCTCTGGGGGGGACCTTCTCTGGGACCAAGCTGCCACTGGGAGGTCCAGCCGGGGCTGAGGACGGGGAGGAGATGGCCCTATCTGGAGGGTAGGGATTCTCTCCTCTGCTAAAGGCCCTGCTTCTGGCTCCAGCTGCCCTTGACTGGGTCTTGACAGGACCAAGTGACTGTATCTCAAAACTCGTGGGCACTACAGGCTGTCACCCCTAGAGTGGAGAGGGAGGGGCCAACCGGGGAGGGAAGGTGGCAGTGCAAGAGATTCCCAAACTCAATGCCTGAATCATGCAGCTCAATCTGGGGTGGGACGCACAGGGGGCCCCCAGGGAGACGTGCCCCTCCCTTGCCCCCAATGGCTGGCGGCTGGATGGGCCCCAAGAGCTCCCTCCCCCAAGTCGAAGTCAGAGAGCAGAACAGAAGCCCGTGCCTTTTCAGCTCCTACCGATTTAAAAGAAGCCCTTTCAAGGAGTTAATTTCCGACTTGAGTTCATTGATGTTCTGGGACTCCAGGATCCAGTTGGTGGAAGTGGTGGCCTGAAAGTCACACAGGAGACAGAAGATCAGAGCAGCACCTCCTCCCACCCCTTGAAGCTCAGACTGCTGGGGTGGCAAGGAGGACCCCGGGGGGATTCCGTGTCCTGCATGCCAGCCAGGAACCTCCCTCGGTAGGGTTCTGCTGCAGCCCATTCAGGGGTCTGCCTGCCTGGATCTCTGTTTAAGTGACGACTCCCTTAGAACAAACACTCCCACAAGTCTATCTGGATAGCTGACTATATTAGGGAATCATGACATGCATTCAGGTGTGATAGTGGCAGCCTGGTTATGTAAAATAAAACATCAACAACAAAAGAGCCCTTATCTTTTATAGATACACACTGAAGTGTCTGAAGTATGAAATGATATGCTGTCTGGGATGTGCTTCAAAATCACCTGCGGGTAGGGGTATGGCAGGACGGCCCGAGGCAGCGGCTGCAGCTGTGTAGCCAGAACATGTGGGCTTGCTGTGCAGCCCCCCCATTTCCAGATGTATTTGAAACATTCCATTAAAACAAAACTATTAAGATAAATAAATTCCATCTCTACAACAACTACTCCCTCCACCTAAGTCCCACTCCCTGCAGAGAGATCATACACACACACACACACACACACACACACACACACACACACACACACACACACACACACACACACACACACACACACACACACACACACACACACACACACACACACACACACACACACACACACACACACACACACACACACACGGAAACTCTGGGGCCGGGACAGGCAGCCACCTCAACCACAGGTACCAGGAGCCTGGTACCTGGAGCCACCTTGAAGGGTCAAGGGAGACACCTGAGCACCTGCCTGGCCCATCCCCCAGCTCTACTCTCAATCATGCCCAGAAGGCAGGCTTCGCCCAGGATACCCTTCCCCACGCAGCTGTAACGTCAGGCCATGCACTGGGCCCCGCTATCTGCACAACCAGGAGTCGAGAGCCAGGCCGCCCATCTGCAGCTGCTCTTCAGGACGACCCTGAAGGTTCAGCAGGGAGAACGAAGATGTCCCGGAGCAGGGCCCACAGGGGAAGCAGCCACAGGAACCTCAGACAAACGTCACCCTTCCCCCGCACACCTTCCCCGCTGACACTGTTTTCTATATAAACTTCAAACGACCACACCTTTCTTTGGCAATCTTGCTGGGATAGATGGAGAGGAGGTCCCCCAAAGGGCAGCTGCCTCGGCCAAGCTGCCTGCGAAGCGTTTACGGGCCAGTCCCAGGTGTGATGGCCTCGGGTGCGCGGGCCTCTGCTTACGGGTACAAGGCCCCCGCTGCCTGCCACAGAACACCCGGGCCCTGAGTTCAGGAGAGTGTGGGGAGCCCCAGGCTGGCAGCGCGGAGGGGCCCCGCACATTCCCATCAGCCTGCGGGGCTCTAAGGTGGGGTGAGGGGTGCTGTGGGTCCTGCCTCGGCCGGCAGCCCCAGCCCGGCTCCACAGCGGGAAGCGCCCCCCGCGGGGGCTGCAGGCCTCAGGAAAGAAACCCCGGGCAGCCTCGGAACGAGCGCACACAGGCGCTCGGCCGCCCTCACACACATCCCCTTGGGGTCCCCACTCCAGACCACCAGACAGCGCAGACCCAGGAGCCACTGCTCTGGCCTCTCTGAGACCTTGAAAGCTATAGCAGCCCATTAACAAGGGAGCAATTTCCACTCACCGGCCTACAAAGGACTCAAATTTCCAAACGCATATGGTGCCAGATGCCAGGATTTAGAAATAAAATCTGACATCTGGGGCTTTTTAGCCAGTCTCTAAAAAACAGTTGTAGAAAACTCCCAGCCTTCAGTTTTATGTAGGTTTTTTAATTACTGAATGCTCTTCTTTTTAATTTTTTACAGTGCTGCAGTAGGGGTTTGGAAGCCAGATATAAAAACTTACATTACAGCTGAGAAAACACAGCTCTGAGTCTTTGGTTTATGGGGTAACCGAAGCCTTCACACAGATGGGTTTAGACACCAGTGAGCACGGCTTCAGCACAGCAGAGAATGAAAGGGGCTGGGGGCAGGCGCGGGGGCATCAGAAAAACAAGCACGAGACACCCTCAGAGGCGGCGCTCAACCACCAAACGCTACCCCGGGCCCCCCTCCCCTCCTAAAATGCAACATGTGGTCTTAATCTTAATGCTTAAGGTCTGAAAACAGTTTTCCAATTTCTGGAAAGGCTTCTGGCCACTGGCAGGCTGCCGCTCCAAAAGACAATGGAGGAGAGGTGGTCACAGGCCGTGACTACCTCCTCAGCTGCTTTATGGGCCGCCCGCCCGCCCGCCCGCGGGGAGCGTGCACGGTGGCTGGCGGTGGCCACTGGCCTCCGTGGGTGGGGTACCCCATGAGAGGATTCTCGGGGACCCCCTTCACAAGAGCGCCGGCTCACACCGAGTCGCGCACTGGGGTGGGGCTTCCTCTGGGAGAGCTGCTCGGAGCAAGATCCTTTACAGCACGGCTGCGTGGAAGCAGCCAGAAAGCAACCCGGGAGGCCTTGGATGGAGTGGGGAGGGCAGTGGACGCCCTGGAGCCACTGGACCACTGTCTCCCGGGCCCAGTCTGTGTCGGGAACACCCTGTCACACACGCACAGAACCCAGACCCAAAGCCTGCCATCCTGGGGCTGACGGGAGCCAGGCTCTGTCCTCAGTGGGGACAGGCAACGAGGGAGGTGCGGTACAGCTCCTTCTTACAGACGAGGGAACAGCAAGTCGCTTGTCTGCAGTCACACAGGTAGCACGGGGCACAGGAGAGCCTGAACCCCAGTGGTCTGATCCTAGGGTCTGATGTTGCCAAGACAGCTCCAGATGTGCCAAGTGAGGCAAGGAAGCCGCCTCAGTCGACCCCAGGTGGGTCTACACTCCTCTGGGGGTTACCGGATCCCGAGGCCTGGGTTTGGAGAACCCACCCACGGCAGCATGTCAGCCCAGGGTCTGGGTACACTCCTCCCACCCTGTTCCCTGCAATTGCTCTTGGCAACGCCAGGACCTCTGACCTAACTTGTGGTGGAGACCATCCTGTGTCGACACCGGCCACCACCAGATCTGGGGCATGTGCTGCCACGGGAGGGCCACAGGCACAGAGCTGCTTTTCCTCCCTCCTGTTGGGAGGTGACACGGAGACAGAAAGGACAGCCTCCGTCACTGAATGCCACACCACCAGCACGGTGACCGCCTCCTGTCTCTACAAGGGCAGGGTCACCGGTGTCAGAAGAGACAACATCAGACCCCAGCGGATGCCGTGAACTGGGCACAAAGGATGGGAGTGAAGAGCCGTGCAGGGCAGACCCGGACCTAGAGGGACCAGAGGGTCAGGGACAAGTACCTTGGCTGTGGCCAGCTCGTGGGCGAGCTCCTGGACTTTCTGCTGCTGCTGAATCAGCAGCTCCTGGACAGAGGCTAAAGTCATCTGTAACTGAGTCACTGGGAGGAAAGAGCAGTTGCATCTCTGTTAAATGATACAGATCCTTCCTTCTGTCCACACACCTATAAGCTGCTGCATCTAGTTTATCTGCAGACATTCCCCCCGCCCCTGGCCCGTGCAATCCACATAATTCATCTGCACTCTGGGGCATCTACCTGCACTGTATCTAACCTCTAGTATTTCTACTTTATCTTTCTATTGTGCAGTTGTCCGTGGTCAACAGTATATCCGTCCAAAACCTCTCCCCTCTAATTATATCTGTTTATGATTCGCTTGGCTCTTGCAACTTCCATCCTGCCTGCATCCCCCATCTCCCGGGCCTCCCCACGCCACTACAGAACTCATGGCAAGTCTCCAATCCTGGGAGAGAGACATCTCAGTCCACAGCATCCCGGAGCGGTTACAAACTGCAAATCCCATTTCCTTACTGCTCCTTCCTATCCTCCCCACCCAACCCAGAGGCTGCTGGAGCTCCCGGCCCACCGTCAGCCTCCAAGGAGACATGCCAGCAGGGCACGTGCTCCAGAGGGTTTCCGAGGGCTTCACAAACATGCCCCCGAGGGACAGACTCCTGCCTGGGACAGGTGGCTCTCTAGTTTGCCAGAGTTTTTAGATTCAGAGGCTCCATCTAGTAAACAAGTTTATAAAGGAGAAAACCACCTCTGGCGCGACAGGTCCCAGCTAATCTGGGCCATCACTGGGGCACCGGGTAATGAACGTGAGCCCCGTGGAGTCGATGACAGAGGAGGTGGCCGGGGTCCCTGGAGCCGCAGTAATTACAGCCTCTCTTGACCCTGTGTTGGATTCTTAGAGGGAAGGGGGAAAATTGCTGAAAACCCCCCTGAAAACCTCATAGAAGCAGAAATTAAAAATGAACTTTACAGCCCTTAGAAAGGCTGTCATTTTATTCCCCTTATTAATATTCTGAGGTTGGGAGCCTTTCCGTAAAAACATAATTAATTGAGGCCGCGCCGACAGTAAACAAGCAATTTCAAATTAAACCGAAATGACGGCGGCTTCATTTGCAAATGTGAACAGATTCTCAGAGCAGATAAATGAAGTCACCACATAAAGTGGAGACGGAGGGGAGAGGGGAGGGGACAAAGAAGGGGCTGCTCGGAGAAGGCTTTGAGGGGTGACTTGGTGGAGTCATTAATCTTTACCTGTCTGTGCCACGCTGCCACTCAGCTCTGAGAGACTCGCCTCCATCCTCTCCAGTTGCTTCCTGTCCTCCCGGCCGCCCATGATGAGGGGGAGCAGGTATTTCTGCGAGAAGCAGGGTGCACATGAGGAATGGGTACGTACTTGGGATACTCTTCAACAGTCTCTCAAATTCTGCCGACCAACTTTCTCTCCATCAACCCTGGGTTTCGGAAACCCTATGCCAACACCGTAAATGAACAAGACATCCGAAAATTATGAGGCTGTGATTACAACCACATAAAAAAAAAAAAAAAAAAAAACTCTGTCTGAATCAGGACCAGAACCAGGGAACAGGGACACAAAAAATCAATTTGACCCACTATGATGGAGCACTTTTTGGTTCTTTTAGATTTTTAAATGTTGCTATATACAATACTTGTGTCCAAAAATACTCAGAATTCTACTTTAAAAGTTGTATATCATAAAAATGCAAAAGGTTATCCAAGAAAGTGATACCACTGGTGGCTTCCAGGGGGGAGTGGGAGGGAAGTTTGCTGTACACTTTTCTGAACCTTTAACATTTTGAACCACGTGAATGAATTCTCCATTCGGAAACAAACAAGTAAAAATAAACAAAAAAATTATTCAAGAAACAAGATCAAAATCCACAATAGATTTGTGGGACCTTTGGCTCTTTCACTAGGAGGGGATAATAATATGGGTATTCCGAGGCTACCTAAGGAGGTCACACCCATTCTTCTTCGAAAAGCCTTGAATCCTCAGAACAAGCTTCCTTCAGATAAGAGTTAAATGCAGCCAGACTCTCCCAGAACTGAGACACGGGGCAGAAGGGGGAGCAAGGAGCAGAATCAGGAGACACTGACCGTGGGGGAAAAAGGAAGCTGATGCTGCAGGGCAATCTTGAATGTTCTGAGAATCTCGGAACATTCAGGAAGAAGGCAGACAGGGCGCAGCTGGTAACTGACTGCCTGCTTGGAAGTGTGAAGGGTTAGAGGTGGGCGGCAAGGTGCCCGCTGGGAGAGCTGGACGAAAGAACATGGGCTCCAAACTCCAAAAGCTCTGGACGTGGAGCCCCCCATCTTAGGAGCGTGAGACCAGTCACCAACTTTACTTGGGTGGTACCAGGGGTGGCAGAGTGCAAGCTTGGCAGGTGTAGTAACTGGCAGGTGTGACCAAAAGAGACTTTGGTTCTTACTCCATTCGGGCCCCAGACAGGAAAAGATGGCAACTTCTCCATTAAGGCTTCTGTACTGGGGAAGGGAAAGGAGGTCTCTCACAAGGGGCCTGTCAGAGAACTCATTTCAAGAGCAGCTCCTAAGTGAAGATCACTATTTAGCATACATATAGAAGCATTTTCTATTTTGCAAAGTGCTTTTCAACCATCGTGTGAGTTATTACCCACAGCCGAGCCGAAACTCATAAAATGGAGCCTTACGTTCCAGGTTGAAAATTTCCAAAGTATAAAAGTCAAGAAATTCTTACACGTGTAATGGACTAAAAATTCCATTTCTAAGATCAAAAATGCTGAGGAAAGGAACACATACACTACCCCAGCCTAAATCTTTACATATTTATAAAACAAGATAACAGCTTACCTCTCCTTTTTGTTTTTTAATTTAGCAGATGTTTTTTAAATTCTCTTGTCACCATCGTGACTAATCTTCCAATGTCTCTTCTTCTTCTTTTTTTTTTTTTTTTTTTTTTTGCGGTACGTGGGCCTCTCACTGTTGTGGCCTCTCCCATTGCGGAGCACAGGCTCCAGACGCGCAGGCTGAGCGGTCGTGGCTCACGGACCCAGCCGCTCCGCGGCATGTGGGAGCTTCCCGGACCGGGGCACGAACCCGTGTCCCCTGCATCGGCAGGCGGACTCTCAACCACTGCACCACCAGGGAAGCCCCAATGTCTCTTCTTTTTTAAAGCAGAGACTAAAGATCAGAGCTTCGTGGAAACAACTGATGATATCTCTGCTTTGCTCCAAGGGGAGCTATGCTTTCTGTCTCCACCAGATCATAGGCCGTCCAAGGGCAGCCATGTGACTATCAGGTACCGCTTAGTAGAGCTGGGACATTGATGTGAGAATCCTGTCTTAGCATATTCTTCTTCCTGGTGACTGTATGCAGTCAGTGGTTGGAAATAGACTTTCAGGACACAATGGCATCAGAGGGAGAAGTCCCAGGACCCAGAACATCTTGTTTCTGGATTTCTAATGTGGAGATTCCCAACTTCAAGAATAAATGTTACACTGAAAAGATTATATTCTGCTACAACTCTGTCATTAGCGTTTGCACTTAAGTGAAAAATTAAGAATCCCATAGTACAATGCTGAAACATGTTTCATGTGCTAAAATTAAACATGGGGGGACTTCCCTGGCGGTCTAGTGGTTAGGACTCCGTGCTTCCACTGTAGTGGGCACAGGTTTGATCCCGGGGAACTAGGATCTAGCAAGTTGTGTGGCGTGACCAAAAAAAAAAAAAAGTTACAACGTGAGTCTGGATAGTCATTCAGATTCTTTTTTAAAAATCTCCAAATCAGAGATGGAGTCGCAGGTGGCCTCAGAAGGAAAGGACCAGCAGAGAGTAAGTCCTCCAGCCACTCTTTTACCTTTTGTCTCTGGGGACCTACCCTGGCTCTGCATCTTCTAAAAAAGACTCAACTTGCTTCAAATCAAAGTTAGTAGCTGGTAATTAGTGTCTGATTAGTATCTGGTATCAAGGAAGTAAATGTTACTTCCTGCCTGCAGCTCCGTTGTAAGCAATGAACTCTGGGATCCTGAGGGTTGACTACGTAGTCCATGAAAAACCCTAGGTCTACATGGATGCCAACACAATACATAGGGGGAAAAGGTAGATCCTGTAGATACGTTCGTCCTGAGATTCTCAAGAGCGTGCAGAGCGCTTCCTGTGTGCTGGGCTCAGAGCACTTCCCAGGGGAGCAGTGACTCCTTTCAGCATCACAACAGCCTCGTAAGGTAGATACTATTGTTCCCATGTTACACACAGAACCGCTGAGCCTGCGGTCACACAGCTGCCAAGTGGTAGAGCCAGGATGCAACACAGGCAGCTGGGCTCCAGCGTTCATGCCCTTAACCACACGTCATTCTGTCTCTCAAAAAGGTCTGGCCTGCTAAGTGCCAGGCACTGTTCTAAGTACCTGATGTGGCTCATTGATCGACGGGGTCCCTGCTGCACAGGGACTTGGAGGGGAGATGCCGAGTCTAGCAGATGAGGCGGGTCTGAACCTGCCAAGCGCACCCACCCGGGTGGGAACAGGACCAGGACTTGACCTGGACGCCCCTCAGCGAGCGAGATCATCAGGGCGCTCGGCCTCTGCAGGCAGGCCCACTGCTGCCCCCGGGCTCAGGGCAGCGCCCAGGGGGTGCAGGGAGGGGCAGCTTACCTTGTAGAGCTGGTGAAAGCCAAACGCTATCCCTGCCATGATGATGGCCAAGGCGCTGTAATCTCTCCACCGGGAACCCGCAGGGCCTAAGGTCGGGGGAAAGGGCACGTCAGGAGAAGAGGCACTGGCGTCCCCCCTGAGGCAGGAAAGCACGTGGATTCAGGCCCCTCATCTCAGTCGGAGGGTGTGTCTCGTGCTCGGATGGGGGTGAGCATCAGGATGCGGTTGGGCTGCGCCTCCCTCCTCCTCCCAGGCCCCTGTACTGCGCAGCTGCCATGGGCTGGTGTCTAGGCGGGCTGAGGCCCGGGGTGGGAGGCGGGCGGCAGAGGCGTTCTGAAGACCTAGGGCACGGGCCCTACTTCGAGGAATAAAGGATCCAGTGAGGCTGCCATGAGCACACCTAGGTGTGCACGAATACATGCCCACACACCCTCCTACATGAGCCTGGAGCCACCTCAGAGCAGGGCAAAGGCTGCATCACCTGTTTATTCAACTTGATGAAGCCCTGACAGGGTGGACGACAGTGCCGTAGGCACGGGTTACAGTGGTGGCGAGACCCCTGCCCTGTTCTGTTCTGCTCTCACATGGAGCCTGGTGGAGAGGAGGCAGCCTACCAACGACCGAACGAGGCAGCTCCAGATAGCGATTGAGAACACCGAACGGGACCAGGAGAGAGTGTGGATGGCAGGGCCTCGGTGGAGGAGGATGCCGAGACCTGTGCGGTCCCGGGCACGACGCTCCAGGCAGGGTACAAGGAAGTGCAAAGGCTGAGGCTGACCTGTGCTCAAGCAGACGGGGGAGCCCCTGGGCTTCACCCAGGGTGAGGGGGCTACTGCTGGCCAAGAGACAGCAAGAGCAGAGAGGGGAGTGGTGGGGGGAGCGGGGTGGGGGGAAGGGGGGAAAGGCTGGCCTGGCGGTGAGCGCATACAAGGAACCTGGCCATCGTTTCACAAGCAGCGGGGTCACTGAAGGCTCTGAACCAGGGAGTGACGTGGTCACGGCTCTGTGTTCTGGGAGAACAACATCAGGGAGCACGGAGGGCAGCTACAGGTGCGAGGCCGCAGAGGCAAGAAAGCAGGGAGAGGCTACCGCAAGGGGCCTCCAAAGGCGAAAAGGACTGAGTCCAGGACGGACCGTCTCAGGGGATCCGGACACAGGCAGCCGGTCTTCATGTAGGGTCAGGCCCTTTGGAACACAGAGTCCCCTCCAAGCCCTGAATGAACTTCTAGTTCCAGAGGAGGAGAGGAGAATTTTCTACTTCATAACCTTCCCCATGAACTGTTTACAAGTGCTTTCATGCCCATAATCTGATGTGATGCCCAGCGATTCTGTCAGGCACACGGGAAAGCACGAGCTCCTTCTGGAACGTCTACCTGGAGCAGCCGCGTTCAGGCCACCCAGCTGCCTCCTCTCAAGGGACCGGCCACTGGGCAGGGGGCGGCGGGGGGTGGTGGTGGTGCGTGGGTCACTGTTTCCAGAACCATCAGTGGTGCAGGACACCACCAGTCTGTGGACTCAGACTAGGTGCCAGGACAGTGACCCAGAAGGCACCCACCCGAGGCACGCTGCTGCGACAAGGACCTGGTATCTGGAAGTGGATCTAAGAGAGAAGGTGAGGGAGGAAGAGCCACCACACTCCACACGCGGCCGGGCGCCTCATCTCCTCTGAGACGGACACCTGTGGCTCCAGCCGTCCCCCTCCCCTGGGCCTGCAGGTACTGGCCACGTCCTGGCGCTTCATGACCAAAGGAGAGCAGGAGAGGGGCGGTTCTTAAAGTCCTTGGCAGGACATGAGCACATGGGGAGGAGGGGCTGCTGGCATGCAGTCTGATCGGGGATCCAAGTGGCAAAGACCTCCAAGGGGGCGAGGCGGACGCCCTCCTCCCTGAGCTGCTGAAGGGGGCTCTCAGGAGGCAGAGACAACGGTGATGGGAGAGCCTGGAAGAGTGTCTCTCCCTGGCCACCCGACCCTGCCCCGCCTGTGGATTCCACGTGAGTTTCCCAATGTGGCCCAGCCCGGGTCTCCTGCACAGACTGTGATCAACTCCCTTGTTGAGCTTACAGTTTTTGAATAGGTAATACACGCACATGGTCTAAACATCACGCAGCACACGTCAGTCTACTGCAAAGAGGCTTCCTCCACCACCAAGAACCACTGTGTTAAAAGTTTCTTCTTTACCCTGCAGAGAATTTTTATGCAAGTATGAGGCAACACACATGGGCATTATTTTCCTTCTCTTTCCCCCCATTTCTCATTCTTCTTTTTTGCTAAAGCTGCATAATATTCCATTAAACCAATTCCCTAATGATGGACATTTAGATGATTTCCAGTCTTTTCCTATTTCACACAACGCTGCCATCAGTGAGCGTGTACATATGGCATCTCATGTACATGTACAAGTCCATCTGTAAACGTGAACTCCGAGGAGGCTGGGCCAGAGCAGTCTGAGATAGCCTGCCAAACTGTCCTCCACGGGGGCTGAACCCGTTCATTCCCACGTTTCCTCACAGCCAGCCCAACATAATGGGTTAAGCACACGCACAGATTTCTGCCAGCACTAGAGCAAAGCAACAGTACCTCCCTCTAGCTTTAATTTGCATTTACCTTATTACAAGTGAGGACTGAGCAATCTTTTCATCTGCACCTCCTTTTTGGTATACTATATGTTCCCTACTTTTCTACTCAATTTCTTTATTAAATTTCCTCCCTCAATTCATGGAAACTTCTTATACAACAGGGAAATTCACCCTCTGTCTGTGAAAGGAGTTGTAAAAATTCTTCCTAGTATATTTTTCTTTTGACTCTGCTTATGGTCTGCTTTTTGTGGCACAGAGTGTTTTCACGTTTATGCAAACTTATCGATCTATTCTTTAACGGGTTCTGGGGTTTGGGTCACGGCGAGCCAAGAATCCCCACTCCTCTCCAGGGTTGCACAGTGACACTCAGGGTTCACGTCTACACACTGTCTCCAGAAGGGAGCTCTGCTCTTTGACCTGCAGTGAACACCCCCATCCGATGCGGAGCGACATAGAGAAGCGACCGCTGATCGTGAAATGGAAAACCCTGAGACCGCTGAGGTAGACCTTTCACTGTGACCCTGAGAAGCCAGGAGGCTCCAGGTCCCAAGCAGGCACCTCTCTTGGCTCAGCCTGCTCTGCTCTGACTGCCTTGATTCCAACATCTGGTGCAAGTTCATTTTTAGGAGGAAAAAGCAAAGACAGAGTAACCTTGCCACTTTTCTAAAGAGTCGCTGTGGATTGAAGCCCCACGCTGTTCCGTGGGGCTTCAATCCACACCCAGAACGTCCATCTGTGCTGCAAAAATCCCCAGAGAAAGTATGCAAAATGGGCACATGTCCAGAAAGTTCTACTCACCAGTGACTTCTCAAATACCCACTAAATATCTTACAGGAAAACAGTTGCAACTGGGCTGAAAACTGGACCAGAACCCAAAGTTTGCTGCATCCTTCTTCTTTCCTGCAAACACACAGTGCATGCCTTGAGAAGTTCAGCCTCTCGTTCCGGGTAACAGAGCCGAGGCTGAGCAGATGCTGGCAGGTCAGGGGTCCAAGAACCAGGACCCCTCCTACCACTGCTCCCCCCTCTCCGGAGCCTGACCTCCTCAAGCACCAAGAGACACCTGTGGCTCCCTGCCAGCCGCACCTTCACCCCTGCACTGCTCCTTGTTTCTGCCGTGCTCACGTTAAGAACGTTTTATTGCCCCCTGGTTTTCATTATTAATGAAAAGGGACCAGAATGATCTTTCCTAAAGTTCAGAGAGTCTATAAAGACAAGAAGCTGAAATGCCATTTTACTCATTTTGGAGATGTGTGATACAATCCTGTCTTGTGGCAAAATGAAAAAAGAGAAAAACTAAGACGGAGATAACCCTTATCCATGGCACGCCTTTCAAGGGGTACAGACCAGGGCAACTGAGAAAGCACTCGGCATGACCTCAAACTAGCTCAGACCCCAGCCACGACCACCTGGAGCCCTCCCCGCTGCCCACCCTGGGGCCAATTTTTTCTAAGCCCAGTGCAGACCCCCAATGAGGGAACCCAGGGCACCTCGGAGTTACAGCCTCTTGTCACTATGCTCCTGAATGTCCAGAAAATACAGTCAAGGGCAGAAAATAGGGCCAGTCGCTCTTCTGCTCCAGCTCAAAAGTAAGGGAAGTGGAATGAATGAGCTTTTCCAAAGCTTCAGAGCCTCTAGCCTGACAAAGACGCCCACCTGCAGACAAGGCAGACTGGGGGCCAAGCTGGCAAGAGGCCTGGTTCCACACCACCACCAGATGGTCCCAAAGACAGTTTTCTCTTCTCATCAAGCACAGACCATTTGACTGAAGGCGGCAGAGCTTTTCCTAGATTTAAAGAACCCAGGGACAGTGAACATTAATACATCAGTCATAACAGGTGTCTGTCAGCGAGTTTCTCAGAGACACCAGCATAGTAAAAATGAAAAGACTCAATAATTTTGACATTCTTAGGACAACAAGAGAAAAGGAAGAACTTGAGTGAAGTTTGGGAGGTGTACGGGCAGAGGAAAATGACTTAGAATACACAGAGAAGGGTTTAAGTAAAAAAGGCTGCCTTGAAATTGTGACATACAGAATGCGTTGCCTTGGGTGCCTGCCTACATTTTTCCACAGGCTTAGGAACAACAAGGTGAATAAACAAGTTTGTGAACTCACACCATTTACCCAGGCCTACCTGTCAGCATCACTGCATGAAGAGAATCAGTAATCTCACTCACAGGACAGCTTTTTTGACTTCTCTTGTGTTGCTAATAATTGTGGCAATTCAGTGCCCGGAATAATCTCTCTACATCTTGTCACTTGCCTATCTCGATGAGGTAGAAAAGAAAGACAACTCAAGTTTCATCAGATTTATCAAGGGTCTTAAAAGAGTTTCTAGCCCAAATCTCTCAATGGACAGATGCGGAACGAAGACTCTGAGATATTATGTACATGCCTGTAAGGTAACAGGTAGTTCATGCCAAATTAGAACCTGGGTCTTCTGAATCCCAAACTAGCACACTTTCCACTGTTACACATTTATCATCAAAGGACCTTTAAATGGTAGAACTCTACTGAAGTACCACTCTCTATACTTCTGGCCACTTAAATAAAAATTTACTGAAATCCCCAAAAAATGAAAAACAAAAAAAGAAGAACCCAGGGACAATGATATTTTTTACTGTCATTCAGATTCCAATTGTCTCCAGCACTCGCCCAACGGGCTTGACCTGCCAACTCGTCGCAAGGCCCAGCATTTTACCAGCACCGCATGGCTGGCCTCTCCTGAGGATGAACAGGCAGTCGACTGTGGCAGCATTTCCCCTCCTGCAGAGCTGCGCATTTCTGGGACTGCCTTCACGTCTGAGGCTGCAACGAGGTCAGAGGTCAGACTACTGTAGGGAGAAGAACGTCAGGTTCCTTGGAACTCAACGCCTTCCTTGCCCTCTCAAGGACTCCATCAACTAGCCTGACCTCTGACAGTGTCCACAGGGCCTGCCTTCCCAAAAGGTTAGGGCTTCCGGTGAAGGACTCCATCAACTAGCCTGACCTCTGACAGTGTCCACAGGGCCTGCCTTCCCAAAAGGTTAGGGCTTCCGGTGAATCCATGGTATATGGCAGCCGCCTCAGGGGCAGGAAAGCTGAACCCTAGGGCTCCCTAACCCTTCACTGAACACCAACTAAACCAACATTACTCAGTTCCTTTATTTGTATCTCAACCTACCAAGAGAGTCTCACCTAGCAGGCGAGAACAGACATCACCAAATAAGGACACACATGTGGAGCAGGAATCGCGCACACAACACAGCATGAAACCACCGACTCAGGGACTCTCGGACACCAAGGAAATCCCACAATCCAGTAAAGAGTCGTCAACAAAAGAGAGCTGAAAGCTGTCATGAAATCATCCTGCTGAGACAATCTGGATCCTGACAACAGGGAGATGCTATCAAGTCCTAGGGGAGGCTGGCAGCCTGAGCACAGGGCAGGGCAGTGGCAGGCACTGGGCAAGCCTAGCTGCGTTCCCCTCCAGGCTCTTCAAGGCTGGAGCCGTGACTCCACACAGCAGTAGCTTCTCAAATCATCCCATCAGCTTTGTTCGCAAGGCACGCTGAAAACTGAATGATAAGACAGGCTCATCCACAGTGAGGTACTGGAATAAAGCCAGTCTGCCAGATCACTGCTTGTTACAGGAAAGGACTGCCAGGCTAAATGCACAGGGAGACTGGTGCCCAGCTGAAAGGTACCACAGGCTGAGCTGTGGATGGCTGGCAGCGGCCAGAAAGACAAACCGACCCAGAGCACAGCAACTAGTAACAGAGCAGCTCTGCTCTGAACAGAAGCACCTGGGCAGCCTGGAAGGCAAAGGCACCACAGCAGCTCAACAGAAGTCATATTTGAAAACCGAAGGCCTGTCTTCACATGAACGTCCTGTGAAAGACGATCTTTTCCACTTCTCATGGGCTGCAATGCTATCAGCAGTGTCATCTGTAGGCAGGAAGGACACTGAGAGGCATATCTATATCCTCACTCACAGACTAAAAAATATGAGCTCTAATTAAACTGTAAGAATTCAGAAGAGTCCAGAAATGGACCCATGCTTGTGTGGTCAACTGATTTTTGACAAAGAAGCCAAGGCAGTTCTATGAGAAAAGGATAATCTTCACAACAATTGTGCTGGGACAACTGGATATCTGTAGGGGGTAAAAAATGAACCTTGACCCTTTCCTTACACCATACATAAAATTTAACTCAAAATAGACCATACACCTAAACAAAAAAGAAAAAACTAAGAAAACAGAAAACACAGAAGAAAATCTTTGCAACCCTGGGGTAGGCAAACACATCCTAAGATACAAAAAGCATGAACCAGGGACTTCTCTGGCAGTCCAGTGGCTAAGACTTCGCCTTCCAATGCAGGGGGTGCAGGTTCGATCCCTGGTTGGGAGCTAAGATCCCACATGCCCCCCGGCCAAAAAACCAAAACATAAAACAGAAGCAATATTGTAACAAATTCAATAAAGACCTTAAAAAAATGGTCCACATCAAAAAATCTTTTAAAAACAAAACAAAACAAAAACAACCAAAAAAAGCATGAACCATAAAAGGAAAAAAAAAATGATAAAATGGACATCATCAAAATTTTAAGCTTTTGCTTTTCAAAAGGCACTGGCAAGAAAACATCTCCATAGGCTGGGAGAAAACATCTATAAAACATATATCTGATAAAGGACCTGTAACCAGAATATATAAAGACCTTTCACAACGTAATAATGAAAAGACAAACAAGGTGATTTTTAAAAGTGACACTTCACAAAAGTACATGAATGACCAATAAACACATGAAAATATGCTTGACATCACTAGTCATTAGAGAAACACAAATTAAAAGTACAGTGAGATTCTATTACCTACACATTAGACTGGTTAAACTTAAAAACTGAGAATAACAAATGTTGACAAGGACGTGGAGCTACCGAAATTCTCACACATTGCTGACAGGAATGTAGAATGGCACAACCAGGAGACTTCCCTGGTAGTCCAGTGGTTAAGACTCTGCGCTTCCACTGCAGGGGGTGAGGGTTCGATCCCTGGTTGGGGAACTGGGATTCCCACATGCCTCGTGGCACAGCCAAAAACTAAAAATAATTTTTTCTAAAAGAATAATATAGAAAAAAAGTTAAAAAAAAAAGAAATGCCACAACCATTTTGGAAAATAGGTTTACAATATCTTACAAAGTTAAACATACACCTAACATGTGACTAAGGCATTCCACTCTCAAGTATTTACCTAAAAGAAAGGAAATATCTATGCATACAAAGACTTCTTGTACACGAATGTCATAGAAGCATTATTCATAATAGCCCCAAACTGGAAACAACCCAAACAGCCACCAATGGTCAATGGATAAACAAATTGTGAAATAACCATACATCAGAGTCACGGGAGTTAGCAAACTCTGCCCAGTTGGCCAAGTCCCACCTCATCCTGCTTTTTTTTCAGCTGTGAGCTCAGAATGGGTTTCATATTTTTAAAGGATGGTGGGGTGGGGCGGGTATATGTGACAGAAATGTGTAGTTCACAAAGTCTAAACTATTTTCTACCTGGATCAATCTCACAAGCATTACGCTAAGATACAAAAGAATATGTGCTGTATGATTCCATTCACATGAAATTTTAGTCTTTCGTTATAGTACATGAAACTATAGTATTGGTTACACGAGTTGAGTTACAGCATGTACAACTCATCAAAGTGTACACTTAAAATGGATTAATCTTACTGTATATAAATTATACTTCAAAAAAGCTGATTAGAGGGCTTCCCTGGTGGGGCAGTGGTTAAGAATCCTCCTACCAATGCAGGGGTCACGGGTTCGAGCCCTGGTCCGGGAAGATCCCACATGCCGTGGAGCAACTAAGCCCGTGCACCACAGCTACTGAGCCTGTGCTCTAGAGCCTGCGAGCCACAACTACTGAGCCCGTGTGCCACAGCTACTGAAGCCCACGCACCTAGAGCCCGTGCTCCGCAACAAGAGAAGCCACTGCAATGAGAAGCCCGCGCACTGCAACGAAGAGTAGCCCCCGCTCACTGCAACTAGAGAAAGCCCGTGCGCAGCAATGAAGACCCAAAAATAAAATAAATTTAAAAAAAAAGCTGATAAGAAAAAATATTAAGAAGCCAGAAATATAGAACTGCCACATGAGCAAGCAATCACACTCCTAGATGGCTACCCAGGAGGAATGAGAACGTACGTCCACACACTTGCCCACACACACCCTCAGCAGCATGAGTCCTGTGGCCAAAACTGGAAACAACCTAAACGTCCACCAGCTGGTGAACTGACAGACAAAATGTGGCCCATCCATACAATGGAATACTAGTCAACAATAAAAAGGAAGGAAGTAGTGCTACATGATACAACATGGAGAACCTCAAAAACATGCTAAGTGAAAGAAGGAAGGTACAAGGGATCACATACTGTATGATTCCATTTACCTGAAATGCCCAGCAAAGGTAAATTTACAGTGGTGGAAAGTAGCTTAGTGGTTGCCTGGAGATGAGGTAAGATTAACAGTAAATGAGCAAAAAGGATCTTATTTGGAGAATGAAAGTGCTCTAAAACTGAGAGATGAGTGCATCGTTCAGTAAAGTTATTAAAAATCATTTGATTGGACACTTGAAATGGGCGAGTTTGTGTGTAAAATATACTTCAATAGCTTAAAAAATTTTTTTAAATAAGGCTAGAAACAGACCCATGTATATATAAACAATTGCATTTTGATAAAGGGACACATAACTCACTGGGGACAGGATAATCTTTGAACATCTGGTGGTGGCACAAGGGGACAGCCATTAGGGAAAAATGAACCTTGACCTTCACATTACACCACACACAAAAGTTAACTGACAGTGAATCACAGATCTCAACATAAAAGCTAACACTATAAAACTTCAAGAAGAAAACACAGGGGAAAATCTCTCCAACCTTGGGGTAAGCAAAGGCTTCACAGGTAGGACACAAAAACCATGAATTGTTAAAAAAAAAAAAATGATAAATGGATGTCATCAATTTTTAAATCTTTTGTCTTTCAGAAGGCAACGTAAAGCAAACGAAAAAGCTAGCCACAGACTGGGAGGAAATACTAACCATGCATACACCTGACAAAGAACTTGAATCTAGAATATATAAGAACTCTTCCAACTCAATAATAAGAAGATAATTTAAAAAGGACAAAGATTGGAACAGACACTTCACAAAAGAAGATATGTAAATGGGCAATAAGCACATAAAAAGATGCTCAACACTGTTAGTCTTCACAGAAATGTAAACTCAAATGACTGAGTCTCCACTACACACACATTGAAGCTGCTAAAATTAAAAAGACTGAGAATACCAACCGTTAGAGAGGATATGCAGCAACCAGAACTCGGACGCTGCTGATGGGAATGTAAAATGGTACAACCACTTTGAAAAACAGGTTGGCAGTTTCTTATAAGGTGAAACTTACACTTAACCTCTGACCTAGCAATTCCACTCCTAGGCATTTACGCAAGAGAAATAAAAACAGACACAGACTTGTACACAAATGTTTAAAAGAGCTTTATTCGTAACAGCTCAATACTGGAAACAGCCCAAAGCCGGAAGCCCATCAACTGGTAAATGGATAACAAACCACAGTGCATCCTAACCATGGAATACAGCTCTGTGATAAAAAGGAGGCAACTTCTGATATGCACAACTTGGATGGAGCTCAAAAACATGATGCTGAGCGAAAGAAACCAGGCATGAGAGGGGACATACTGTACCATTCATGCAAAACCCTAGCAAAGATAAGTCTAAATGGGCAGCAACAGAAAGCAGACCAGGAGTTGCCCCAGCGTCAGGGCGGGTTGGCACTGGCTGGGAACAGGTCACGGGGAATCTTCTAGCGTGCCAGAAATGTTCTACAATGATGATGGCTACAGGGCAGTGTACGCTTGTTAAAACTCAAATTGTATAACTAAAATGGATGCATTACTTTATGTAAAATACACCTCAGTAAAGCTGTTTTTTGTTGTTGTTTTTTTAAGTCTGTTCAGATTTTTTCTTTTTAAAAAAGACAGAGAGCTAAAAGAAGTCAGCAGTGACCGAGAACAGTACCCAGCAGGGTGGGTTCTAAGGTCTCTCTCTGCTCAGTTAAGCAGCTGAGACCAAGGGAAGAAGCAAGAGGTAAGATTTCTAATTCAACTTTTTAAAGGTACCCTGTATTATTTGATAGTTACAAAAGAATGTAATATTTAGATAAGTTACGAAAGATGATAATAAGATGCAATCCTAAACCCACCTACTTTACCGGTTAAAACTTTCCAAATACCATGGAAACTAGCCACATCTTCCTCTTCACTCAGAGGTAATCATTATCCTGAATTTAGTGTGAATTCCAACTCAAACTTTCTATGGGATATAAAAGCTGGGAACGGGCTTCCCTGGTGGCGCAGTGGTTGAGAGTCCGCCTGCCGATGCAGGGGACACGGGTTCGTGCCCCGGTCCGGGAAGATCCCACATGCTGCCGAGCAGCTGGGCCCGTGGGCCATGGCCACTGGGCCTGCGCGTCCGGAGCCTGTGTTCCGCAACGGGAAAGGCCACAGCAATGAGAGGCCCGCGTACCGCAAAAAAAAAAAAAAGCTGGGAACATGCCCACCAGAACAAGGACTGCATTTCTCAGCCTTCTTGCTGACAGGTATGGCCGCGTGGTTGAGTTCCAGCCAATGGAGAGAAAGGGGAAGGGATGTGGGTGGTTTCCAGGAGGTGTCCTTAGAAGGTGACTTGCCCTTTCCCTTCCTTCTCCCTGTTCTTGCTTGTTGGACAGCAGAGAGGACAGCTGGTGCTGGAGCTGTCACACTGGAACACAAGCTGGATGCCAGCCAGGTGTGAGGGATGCATGGGTCCCTGAGGACCACAGGGCCAGTACGGCAGCCTGGACTATGTTTACTTAGAAAAAGAGTCCTTTGTTTTGTTTAAACCACTGTTATTTGTTGCAGAATCTTATACAACCAACACAGGCTGCACTGTCAGCACAGCCATGATCCTAGCTACCACCAACACCAAAGGCTCTTTCAATGGTCTAAGAAATCTAAGGTAAGGATGTTTCCACTCAGACTGTAATGCCTGCGCTCTTCAATATCCACACATGGCGTTTATTCGGCATCCACAAGGCATCACACTGGGCATTCCACAAAGCAAACAAAACGGACAGGTGCTGGCCCTTGACGAGCTGCTATTCCAAACCAGTCACATGGACAAAAGAAGAAAAGTACCATTGCCTCAAAATTAGAGAAATGTTTCCTTCATATACAAACCAGTAACTTTTATGTAGCAAAAAATGAGATTTGTGTGCTAAACCGACAGAGAAATGGAAGAGAGAGAGAGAGAGAGAGAGGGAGAGAGAGAGAAACGGGAGAGATTCTTCCCCGTTCAGTTCTTGGTGGGAACAGAGAGGCTGTTCACAGCGCCACCTCCATTCACACTCACCTCCAGAGTCACTTACACCCTCCCCACCCCCAGCTTCTCAGTGTCTCCATGGACCTGCTTCCTCCAGAAGGCCTGGCCTGAGATCAGCACCCTGGGGGTTCCTTTGTTCTTAACTCCCGAAAGCTCTCACTATTCACACCATACAAGATGGCATGGGTTAGCTTTTGCTGTCCTACCCCAAGCATGGGGCTTCCCTCTACATTAAACCGGGGCTTCCTGAGGCAAGGCCTGTCCCCTACTTCTGCAGCCTGCTCCACACAGAGCACACAGGAGGCCTCACTGACTGGCTACCTTGGCATCAACCCCAAGAGTTGATGGTATTACTCGGCAGCCTGGCAATTCTCAAGCACACGTCCACCATCATTTATTCATTCAACAAGTGTTTCTGGAAAACCTGCTAAGTCAGAACCTCGGGCCATAGATTAAAAAAAAAGCCTCTGAGCTCAAGAAACTCACAGTTTAATACGAAGTGAGTAAATATTTCAGTGTAGTGTGGTGGCGAGCAGGGGGCTGATCAAGGCAAGGGGAACCTCCATCCCAGTTGGAATGGAGGCATTTGAAAGGGAGTTATGGGCAGAGCATCTGGACCCCTGTCGCATCCAGCGCACACCCAGCATGTCTTCTCTAATTCCCCACGCAGCATCTGCTCTGATGGTACAAATAATTTTAATATTAGTCTAAGAATAATACAGTTAAATAGGTAATACAGCCTCAAAAATAATTACACAATGCATTTCAAAGTAAAAAAGCCATGTGATTTTGACTGTCCTCCGTCAGGGAGATGACCTGGCGGCCAACTCCCCCGGGTTGTCTCTTCTGACACTCCTATCCCATGTTGCAGCCGCTCTGACCATCACATGGTCTCACGTCCATGTGGCTTTGCTTTAGCTTGGATGCTCCGGTCCATCCTGTCTGGTCACTGTACCAATCATGCCCCAGGTCCAGTTAGGCATGTCCTGCTCTCTGAGGTGCCCCTTCACCTTGTCTGTACCACCATCCTGGGCTGACCTCATAGCACTGCTGTGTTCCCTGAACTGTCTTTCCTACTGGACAGGAGGGCTGGAGAGAGAGACCAGCCAGGCCTTAATCGTCCCATCCCAGGGGTCCGGCACAGTGCCTGGCACACAGCAGGTATTCAGTAATCAACGCTCCCTCGGGGATCTAAGACAATCAAGGGAAAGTTTATGTTACTAACCAGGGCCAGAAGAGAAACAAACTGAGAAAGAGCACACAACACTCTCCCAGGGTTTCTAATGAAATGTCAAAGCCTTTCACCAACCTCAGACATGTACATCCTATTTTAAGAAGAGGCAACTGAAGCTGTAGGTCAGTCTTTGAAAAAGCCTAAATTGTTTACCAAAGACAGTGGCGGGGGGGAATATTTAAGCCTAAGAAAAATTATTATCATACAAAATTCACACTGGCCTTGCCTGTATTTCAAAGCTACCTTGCTTTCTTGTCTCTCTGGAAGGAAAGAAGAAAAGTCATCTTAGAATGAATGAATCAGTCAAGCACTTACAAGGACTTTAGTTCAGGACTGTGTTAGGCTCTGCACATAGACACACACACTGATTCCTGCTTCAAAGTCGAACAAAAACAAACCAAAACGAGAAACAGAAGATGTCAAATTTCCTCTTGCATCCCGGCCTGACTTTTCCTGAGCTCTACCCGACTTTCTTTTAAGCCCTGACAACTCTGGTTTATTCTCACACCAGGTGACACCAAGCTTCCCCTGGTGTCAACCTCCTCCTACTTTCACAAAGCCTTCTCTGACTTCTCGAGCCTACATTAATTTTTCTCTTTTCTGTATTCCTGTGGAGTTTCTTGTCTGTATAATTAATTTTGGCATTAAATCACAATGTCTTATATTATTATCTTTTTCTTAAGAGTTTATCTTATCTCTCCCAGAGAGCCTGTAAGATTCTTAAAGATCATGTTTTGAATCTCTCATGATACTGTACTGAGCATATAGCAGGTTCTTAATAAACAGTGATGAACTGGTACCATTTCTGCTAGGTCTCCATGTTCTCTTTGCTGATGCTGGCATTCACTAACATCTCAAGGTCAACCACATTCACCAAAAAGCAGAGATATCATAAGAGGCACCGAGTGGGACACCTGCCACCAAGCAGGAGGGCGGGCAAGTCCAGAGGTGACGATTCCCGAGCACTGGCCTCCCAGGGGTGGTCTCGGAAAAGCCACCCTTCCTGGAGACATTAGCGTTTGGGGCTGAGCCCAGAAAATCCCATTTTCTAGGCTTGGGCTCAGAGATGGAATGTCCTTAAAAAGCCAAGAAATGGGAAGGAAAGGGCTGCCCGAGCTCCAGATGTAAAATCTGCAGGAACACACATCAATGGAGGCCATAAATCCCTCCCAGGACGCAGACAATGCCTCAGTGATAAGCATGCAGATTGCACACCTAGTTCAGAAACTCCCCTGAGTTTGCTTGTAATTAAGGGGGTTAGAAAGGTAAAAAAATATATATAAGCCCAATTAATCATTTAAATACTTAAAGTCAGATTTTTTCCTCACTCCAGGATTAGTATATTTCATAACGCCAGAAGCAGACAGCCCTGGTTTTTACTGGGGTTCATTTTAGAGCATGTTTAAACTAGTCAGATTGAGTGATGCTTCCAGCAACTAATCGCATGTCAAATAAAAGATATTTTATGTAATAAATTACCGCTACAAGTAATTCAAATGTCATTTATCAGTTTTATTATCAGTCAGGCAAAGTCTTGTTTCTCTATATTAATCAAAATCAAGCTTTTTTTTTTTTTTTGGAGTAGTTTTGACACCTCTTGGCAAAAGTACAGAAGTGAAGAGGTACAGTCAACCCCAAGCTGAGAGGAGCGGGGTAACGGTACAAGAAGAATGAAGCTCGAGGGTGACAACTAAAAAACTCCAGGTATTTAAAATTACCATTACCATTGTTTTTATACTAGCGTCAAAGCAGGAAGGAGTCTGTCTCTAAGAAGATGTATTTTATTTTTAGGGCTGGGAGCCTCTTAAAAATACTCCTACCTAAATACCTAAACGTGTAATGCTTCTTCTCAGAGAGATCTGGGCAGGAGAGTGATTTAAATGACTGACTCGCCCCTCCCAGACCCATTCTTTTGCCTCTTCAGAAAGACTAGCAGTTTAACCCTTAGTGCCCACTGAAAGCAGGCAAACGCATGATGCTTTAGGCCAACTCTGTGACCAACAGAACAATTTGTTCTGAGCAAGGAGTTTCCAAGTAGCGGAGAGACCTGTTTGGTATTAAGCCATGGAGGAAACAGCTGGAATAGAACAGATGTGCATTTTAGAAAATTCTGCACCCCAGCTGCCACTGCCCGTCCTCAACAAATCCCATCAAACCCTGGGCCCAAGGACACACCTGAAGAAAAAGTGTGGAGACTTAGCCTTTGGTTTAAAAGAAACACAGAGACTATGTTTAGTGACCCAAAGCAACACAATGGATAGAAAAGAACGTCAGCCAGGACTGAGAATGAGTCCCAGGCTGACAAATAGCTGCCACTGACTCAGCAGCCCCAGTACAAGGCTCATCACTGAGCACCGGTCTCAGAGGTCACACGACACCAGTGGTTTGTTAGACAAGGCGACCACGGATAGATCAGCTTGAGTTCGTGCTACCTGGCCTCACCCATTCAGCCTTTTCCAGAGAGCAAAAGAAAGGTGATATCTAAACGAGACCTGTGACACACAAAGCATATTCTAACCTACTGCCTGGCCCCCGCGCTGTCTGTACGGAAGACTGCACTTCCCTAGCTGTGGGAAGCTGTGGCGAAGTGGGGGCCGGAAGGCGGTTCCAGGCCACGTGGTGGGGATCAAAACAAGTCTGGCATTTTAAACTGCGCCTTTTAAAATCTGATATCTGACACTTTAAAATCATGTTTTGAAAAAAAGAAAACTTCCGAGATAGACCATTAAAATGAAGACAATTACAGAAAAGGCATTTTGAAAGACAGCAGATCCAAGGCTGAAGTCTTATGTTAAACACACAAAACTGAGCAATTTTCCATTGCTTTGGAGTCAATTTTAACCTTTTTAGGTTTTTCATAAGTGACTTAAGGAAGGAGTTCTGCCTATATTTTGGAAGTGTACATTTATTACTAGCTTAAAGAAGCTTTATTGCTAAAAGTAGCTTTCATTTAAAAACAACAAAAACCTCTCACGGGTCATGTTCTCATGTAATAATTAAAAGCTGCATTCAAAAAGGACCTTCACATTTAATGTGAAATTCTCTAACAGATTGCCACTACATAAATATACATGGTATAGCCAGGACAAGGAAGGAAGGAAGGAAGAAAAGGAAGGTGGGGTGAGGAAGGCTAGCCTAAATCTACTAATATTAACTTTAAAAGATAAAACTAGGAGACAAGTTATTTCAGTGACCAAACAAGAATGCACCCATAAATCAGATGTTTATGTTCTTATTAGTGAAACAGTAACATGCAAAAAGCATTGATATAAGAAAACGGAAACTGAACCAATAAATACTTTTACAGATTCCTGCTTGAAACCAAAATCCTTGAAACAAGACAATAAACTCATTTATTCTGGTACCTTGAGTCTTAAAACCTCTGTCACATACTTAAAAGTTCGTCTAGAAGAGGATTTGGGTGTGTCACAGTCTTTTGGAAAAACCCAAGAGCCATCTCCTACTCCCAGTCCCCCACCCCCACCCCGCCACGCCTGCTGACTCTGGGAGACGTGAAGCGCTGCCCTTTGGCCAGAGTCCTGAATCCCAGTCAAGGTTAAAGCCAGAGTTTGAGCGGGTGACTTACTATATGGCTGCGAAATGAGGTGAGGGGGCTGGACAGGAACCACCTGTGTGGCTGGCCCCAAGGATGCAGGCTCATCGGCAGCCGTGCCCGACTGCTGGAAAGCCAAATCAATCTCTTCATCCGTCAGCCCTGGGGAAGAAGAGGACATAATTGCAGGTGAGTACCTTTTGCCACTGTCCATGGCTGCAACGAAATCATTTGAGAAAAGACCTTAGAGTCACAGGATGCCTAGCATCCTAGTAAGTTGCTTCCCCGATTTCGGATTCTCTGGAACCTCACTCAGCTGCAATTTAACCTTAAGCGACAGAATATTAGCCTCAACACTGCTTCCAAATGTGGCTCATTCAATTTCCTTAATTTATCCTTGAGTTTATTGCTGCTTTTGAAGTCTCTCAGTACTGCAATTCTCCATTCTTCCCCGAAAACAGATACCATCAAACTGCAAATGTGGCTCATTTTAATCTGTAATGGTGTTAAAAAAAAAAAAAAAAAAAGAGGGGAAAAAACTAACAATAATGCATGAAAACAGACAGGGAAACAAAAAACTAATTATTGGGTGAGACGACTAATTAGTCTAGATCGTTTCTGAAGACGGGAATAATTTGCTTTATTTTATGACAAATGCAGAAATAAAAAGAAAAATCAGGACTGACTGTGATTAGTATGAATGGGATAGAGAATGTAAAGAAGAAAATAAAACAAGAAAACAGATCAAAACAAGGCCAGGCCCAAACTTTCAGATGATTATTACTCTAGACTATCACAGGCTGCCTATATCGCCTTTGGCTAGTTTTTCTTTTTCCTTTTTTTAAAAAAATCCTCCCAACACTCTAAACCACAGTGCACTTGGGACATCAGGAAATTGCAGGGCGCCATCTGCAGTGGCTATGACATGTGGAGAGGCTTTGCCCAAGGAGGAATAAAAGGCAAGTGAAAAACCCAGGAAGACATTTCCAGTGGGCGCACAGCTGGAATATTTCAACAGGTCGGAGGCAGACCAGGGACGCCGGCTCTGGGGGAAGAGGACGAGGGCACTGACCAATCCAAAGCATCTGCACGAGGAGTGGCGCACAGGTGTGAGAGAGACTTCCCCACAGGGCAGCTCTGTGTCGCAGGGGAAGCAGCCGTGTGCACGGAAATGCTCCAAGTGCTGCGACTGGGAGAAGCAGGTGGGAGGTCACTGCTAGTCTTTGCAAAAGAGCACTCTGGCCGGCCTGAGCTGTTCTGGGAATCCCGACATTCAGTCCAGCCACAACACAGAACTTTTAAACTAGAGCCGAGAGCTCGTCCACATCGGGCCGGCAGCTCTCCATCGGAGGTCCGCAGCATGGTCTATCTGTCCCTGGGGGAGGTGAAGTACAAGGAGGCTCTGAGGGTCAACATCTCCCGAAGCATGGTGCCTCGAGCTCTGTGCCAAGGGGCTAGCCGGCAGAGCCCATTAATGCTCTAAGCACAGCGCTGCCCCACACTACGCTGGCATGTGAGTTGGCTGCAGCCGCCCCTCAAACTCTTCATGCCCCACCACAAGTGGTCAAGGGAGAATTCCTGAACTATTCTAAATGGCCCTGGACCCTCTCTTCTCTCTGCACCGAGCACCTGAGGTCCCTCCCCACTTAACACGGCATCCCTTTCCCTCTTTGCCCTCAGCACATGACAGAGCCCGCCAGTGGTGGGCAAGGCCACACCTCCGTGGAGTCTCAGTGCTGCTGGGTCGCCCGAGCAAGCGCACCATCCTCTCAACAGACTGACGGGGCAGAGGAGAGGCTGGCAGGGGGCAAAGAGGATCATTTACTGGCGCTTGGCACCTTCAAATACAAGAGCTGAATTTGAATACGTGGGGCTAGCCAGGGGATGTTCCTCCTCCCTAAGCCCCCAGCTTGCTGCAAAAGGACCGCTTTACTGTGATGTCACCTCCCAAGGACAGGGGCAGGAGAGACAGACGAGCCGGGCAAACACAGAGAACACACTTCACTGAGCGAGCGCCTCCCAGGCTCCAGCCCGGGTACTGACTGCCAGTCACTCCTCGGTAGAAAGGGGAACCCCTTTCAGAGTTCTAGTAGGAAAGACACGGTTTTAACCAGTCATAATCAGCCATGAAAGAAGACAGTGGCACATGCGGCATCAGCACGAGCTACTGGTCACTGGTACACAATGGGACTTCATAAAGCTGGTGGTTCGTGTGCCTTGTCAGCCACTGGCTGCAAATGAGGATAATTTTCCCAAAAGGAGCATTCGGTTGCATTCTCATTTTCCCTTTTGGCTCTTTCAAATATAAACAAGTACCATAATGTTTAACGCTGGGGAAATATACAGCAAGTTACAGGCTATGCTGCAGCCCTGAGAGCTGGAGCTGGTTAAAGGGACAGGACTCCCTGACCACTGTCCTGCCCTCTGGCCCTGAGCTTTTACGAAGCCTATTTTCCTAATAAAACATATCCCTTGCATTATTGCAGCCAAGCCCACTAGTGAAGCCCCGGTTTAAAGGGCATCAGCACTTCCTTCCAAGCTCTTGTTTTATACAGACCTTATCATTTGATGCTCTAAATTTACATTGGCTGGAATTCTGATATCCCTAGTTCTCTGGAGAGTCAGAATTTTGATTTAGTTACAGAAAATGAATCACTTTTCTTCTTTTTTAAAAAAATAAGCATTTTAACGATCTCAGTGAATAAGATAATTTCAGAGCTGGGCCATTATCCTAGCCATTGCCCTTATTTAACAGATTAAAAAACAAAAAAACAAAACATTGAGGGCTAAGAAGGGTGAAAACTATGTCTCAAATCATACTAGTAAAAGCCTGGTGATGCCAGATGAAACCCCAGCCCGGTGACTTCCCACTACAGCGCAGAGTTACAACACATCAAAATGATGCCTAAAGTCTTCAATCTTGTTAAAGAAAATATGAGGACTAATTTGTCTTCCCCCAGCCCCGCCCCCACCGGCACCCCATCCATAGGAAGAACCAGTGAATGCTGTTTTGGGGCTATCCCAAAACAACACAGGAACCTAACACCTGGGTCCTATTTGCAAATGACACCTGGACAACTTTTTGAACACTACCAGAGTGACAAGATAGAGCGACCTCATCTCCTTCTAATATTCTAATCAAATAAATCCAAAGGCCTCTCACAGACTGGTGCCTACGCTTCCCTTAGTGGCCTTTTCCTCTGGAGTGTCCCCAGCTTTGGGAAGATTGACTCTGCAAGACTCAAGTGATTCATCTGGGACTCACAGAGCCTGAGGTGGGGAGGAGTGTCATTCCTTTCAGGTATCTACCACTCACCAGCTCCTGGCGCTGAAAGGACCCTGCCTTTAGGGATGGGGTACTGCCTTAGGGCCCACACATAAGACAGCCAGGTTCTCACCCACCCCCACTGAGATAAACAGTGGAGAACTTCGATTGAGACCTTGCAGAATCCAAAAGGTTAAAAGGAATAATAAAGGAAACTGCCGATTGTAAGTGAATTATATTTGGCTCTGAAAGCTGAGGCACAGGCTATATTGTAAAAGGCAGCTCTTTGCGTTGTTTACCATCACCCTGACTAATGCAGACCTTTTTTTTGTTTTTGTTTTAAATAATCTCATGCAAATTAGACACACATACTTCCTTCCAGTTGATTGCTATCTGCAATCTAACCGCAGAGGGACTGAGCAAGGGCTGAGCAGAGGAGAGACAGGAGGAAAGGGTGTCACTGTCCTGTGGCAGGCAAACCTCCTCCCCTCCCATCCCTGACTCACATGTCCTTTAGCTGCTGCCTTTGGAAGAATGAGCCAATTTTAATAAAGCCTAAAATTTTCTTTTAGCACTAGCACTTTGCATTTAGATGTTCTCTCAGTAACTTCACCTCTGCTACTTGGTGATTCCAGGAGCTACCAGCCCCTCCCCCAGCCTGTGACACTGACAATTAAACTATGTTATTGATAGAGAGCAAAACTAAGGAAGTCCTGCTCGGTTATTCCATCCACTCACTAGCTTTACTCAAGAGGAGGAGAAACGGAAGAGGGGACTTGTCTGAGGTGAGCAGATGGAGCAGGACGCCTGCCTCTATCATTTCACCTTTAAGACCCCAGCTGCCTGATCTGCAAAGCTGCGCTCAATTCAAAGCGAGCCGTGCAGACGAAGACCCGGAGCCAGGACGGACTGCTAGTTCCCTCGGTTCTCTGGAATCTACTTCTCCAAACAGCTCCCTTTCCCAGGAGACTGCCCCTGTGTAGATGCTGGGCCAAGGGCTTCTCTTCCATCACTTTCTCCAGGGTGGGATTCTTTTAAAAGAACAGAAACAAGAGAGCTACATTCTATTGATTAATAAAGCCCCGTGTTACTGCTGCAGCAGCTGAAGTCAACGGCCTCCGGGCTGCCACACCTGTTTACTTTTATCCTTCAGAAGATAAACAAAATTGTTTAAAGATTCCTATTAAAATGCAAACAGAACCAAACCAGTTGACTGTGTAAGCTGCAGCCAACTGGCTCACAGTGCCACTGGGTCCTTTCCCACCACTCAGCTCAGACAAACCGGGCACCGGGGAGGGCTGATTTTTTTCTGTGGGACTGGCGGTTCAAGAGCTTCTCAGAATAAGGAGCCTCAACTCTCTCCCCAGTGACCGCTGGGCACTGCCCCAGGGCCTGGCTCCATGCAGGGGGAGAAGAAAGAGAGATGACAGCAGACAGCAGTGTTCTCTGTATCCCTCAGGTCAAACCACCACCAGGACAGCAGGGTTAGGAATAGTTTGGATATAAGCAAGGTGATGAACGCCTGACAGCACCTTCCGGCCCAGTCCGAGTATTATAATAAAAATGTGGAGTCTGATGGGGACTAGGGAACAGGGCCAGAGGGCCAGTGGCAACGGGCAGCAGTTATGGGCTGGCCACTCGGCCGTCTTCCTCCCCCGCCCCGTCGCAGTCCCTCTATTTACAGGACTTGGGAGATTCATCTGGGACGCAGGGAGACTGAGCACGGGTCACCTCTCTCGGAACACAGCTAGTTATCTACCCAGGCACTCTGGGAGGAGATGAGGCAGAGAAGACAGCTGGCTAAAAATACTCCCCAAATTAAAAGAAAAATCAACTCTCTCAGAAAAGGTTAGGGGAGGAGAAAGGGAAAAAGTATTTTTATTTTATTTTATTAACATTTTGTTGGAACAGTGGAGTACAATAAGGACTCTCAGAGCCTCTAAAAGTCGTTGGATGACCTGTAGACCCCTATTTCCCAGTGCCTTGTATAAAATTGAATTTTTTAAACATAAATTACACGTAATGACGACACTGTAAAAACTAACAGTAATGGAAAGCTGTGCTGTATTTCATTAGCCTGTATTATTCCGTGCCACCTGATCCAGCCGGGCCTTGTTTATGAGTTAGTGTGTTAGCAGATGCCGATGGAAGCATTTGCTTCGACCTTGCTCTTCTCATTGGGGCATGAAATTACGACGGCAGCACCTTGATATTACAGCCATAAATACAGTAAACTGCAAATTTAAGCCAACGGCTCCTATTGTCTCTGAACATAAAGCTGATCGGTATTTATTTAAAAGGAGAACAAAAAAAATATTATATATCACCTTGTTTATGAGGCCTCCCCCACCCACTTTCTTATCCCCTCCCCCCAGCCCCCCAACCTAATTCACTTGGTTAAAATATTAAGCAAATAAGCCAAATGCTTTCTTCTCTGCTGACTGACTATTCCCAAGCAGCAAAAACAGTTTTTGAGAAAACTAGTTCCAAATATCATCGCCCTGAATGGGTTTTTATAAAAATTGATCTGATGGTGGGGCCCGGTTCCCACCATCTTGATGTTGATACGTAAATTCAAGAACAAGACTTGACACTCTCCCCTCTCCTTAAATAAGGAAGCTCAAACAACAGGAGAAAAAGTTGCTGATGATGCCCTGAAACAGAATGTCCTCTCAGTATCCTTCTAAAAATCGTTAGACAGAAATGCTATTTCAAAAAGCAGCGGGGACTTCCCTGGTGGCACAGTGGTTAAGAGTCCGCCTGCCAATGCAGGGGACACGGGTTCGAGCCCTGGTCTGGGAAGATCCCGCATGCCGCGGAGCAACTAAGCCCATCCTCACAACTGCTGAAGCCCATGCTCCGCAACAAGAGAAGCCACCGCAATGAGAAGCCTGCACACGGCAACGAAGCGTAGACCCCCGCTGGCCGCAACTAGAGAGAGCCCGCGTGCAGCAACGAAGACCCAACGCAGCCAATAAATAAATAATTTTAAAAAGGCAGCAAAACACTGCCTCTTGCCACCTAAGGAAAGAAAGATATCTAATCAAGAATATAATTCTCATCTCAACACAGAGAGCCGGGAACCTCTCATTAAAACTTGCACCAATCCCTCCTTATCCCAGGGGACCATAAAGACACTATATCCTTTAAATACATTAAATGTGCAAGAAAAATAAACACAAAGACAAAAGGACACTGGATATCACCCAGCCACGTGGAGTATAAATCACCGAGTAAAAAGCCAGCGCAAAATGTACTGCACTGCTAGCTCAGAGACTGAGCAACCAGCCAGGCTTGGTCCACCATCAATCTAAAAGAGAAGGCAGCTCTGCTTTCCTAATGTCAGTGGGAGAGGATCTCTGTGCCGCTCAGAGAGGCAGAAGAGAGATGTAAACTCTCAGCCAAGTCCAAGTTCGCAGGTTTCAAAGGGTTAGTGGTGAAAATGGCAGAATATGAGCAGGCAAGCTCCGCAGCCACTACCAGTGAAGCGTGCAGAAGGACGATTTTAGCAGAGAACTAAATGCAAGTTCTAGGGAGCAGTTTTATTCCAAATCAGACAGGATGGGGTCACAGAAGCCAGGGCCCAGTACTATCAATGACATGGCCAAATCAACCAAGATCAAAAGTTTTTGCACATTTACTTCCAATACGTTACTCTACAAGGTAGACGGACTCCCTTGGAGCCCTAAATTATTTCAGCCACACTCATTCAGCTTAGCTCCTTCCGCATAAGGAGGAAACTTCCCTATAAAATTTATTGAGCTTCTCTGGGGAGTAGTATAACTGGTGAACAAGACAGAAGTGAGCTGCCCCTCTGTGTAACACAAATTGAGATCTCTCATGTGAAAGACTGGGAGGGTTTCCAATCAGCATCTGTGATGTCTATTTTTACATCTATAGTCTAAAGGTCTTTTTTTTTTTTCTTTTAATCCCTCTCTGCTAAATTAAAAACAAAAACAAAGAGGAGTTGCTCCTCATATTTGATCATCAATTCCAAGGCACGACAAACATTGCTGCCGGCTGTCCCGGACAGCAGCGTCTAACCCTACAGGGTCCTTGGCAACAGGCGGGGAAGTCAGCCCTTCCCACAGTGCAGTGAACAAGCCCTAGGGAAAGGAACGTGTCTTAAAGACTGAGGAGTAGGATAATCAGGAATCACTGCTACTTGAATGCCAAAGGCCAGGAAAGCCAAACGTATGGTTGTACATATGTGGGAAAGCCAAGTAAATATATACCTTTAACTATACTTGAAACTTGCTCCTTTTAGAAGAGGCAGTGAAGTTTTTTTAAAGAAAAAGAAAAATTCACCTTTGACAACCAAAGTAATTCAGATCTGAAAGAAAAGTTGAAGCTCATCTAGTCTATCTCCTGTTCTTTTTGTTTTCCTTTCCTTCTGTTTTACAGATCAAGATAAGAGAACATGGAGAGGGGCAGTGACTTTACTCACAGCCATGGTGAGCCCAGGGGCAGAACCAGACTCCCAACACAGCGCTCTTTTTACTGCTCTGGAGGGATCACGAGAGGGTGGCCTGACACGCCTGCTCCCCACTCTGCTATCTGACACAGCACATTTTAAATAAGCAAACTCTTAGAACCAACAACCTCAAAGACAAGGAAAAACGAAAAGGACATATGGAACATGGGGAAAACTAGGTGAAGGGTACATGGGACCTCTGTGTTAAATAAAAGAATCTATGTATGCACAAACACATCTATGTAGTTGTGTGTACATGCATAAAATAAAGACAGACAAGAAACAGGTAATGCTGGTCCCAGATGGAGAGGAGACTGGTAGCTGGGGACACAGAGTGAAGGCAGACTTTTCACTGTATATTCTTAGGAACTGTGTCCCATGTGAACATATTTCTGATTCAAAAGAATAAATTAATTTTTAAGAACAAAGAAAATAAGTGGAGGGAGAAAAAAAACATTAATCGTGAACAAAATCACTTAGAATGGTTATCCCCATTTTCTGGAAGAGAAAAACCAAGACAGAAATAGGTGCAGAGATGTACCCAGGAGCTGGGATTAGAATGACATCCGCAGTATCTAATTTCTTGCTTAACCCACTGTGGCTGTACCACCAGCAGCCAAGTACAAGGTGGCTTTTTTTTTTTTAATTGTGTTTTTAAAAGGCAGGCATCTGTTCTATTTTGACACATCCTGGCTGCCCAAATGTTTCTTTCAGCTCTAAATATTTGCTTCACCAATGGAAATGTTTCCATCACTGCAACAAAACAAACATTTGCTTTGGGATGGTAGGGACAGCCATACGCCGTTTCATATGTTACTTGAAACAGCCTGATTTGGGAAACAACCCTACTGTAGGATGCAAACCTAGGTGGAGATTTTTGTTCTTTAAAGAAAACCCCATCACAAGAGTTCCATGCACCAAGGTACACTCTTTGTCACTTAGCTGAATGCTACAAAAGTCCAATGTTCGTGTGGGGTTTTCTTTTACATCTTGAATCTTAAACATATGATCAGAAGGTTTGTTATTTGGCATTCAACTTACTTCTTGAAGTTTTAAATTACCATGCAGCTATCAGATTTTTTTTTAAAGTCCTCATATTAATCTGATATGAACACATTAAAACATGTTATGTTCTAATAGGTCAATACATTATTTTGTCACCGCCTATTTGTGTAGCTCCAATGAATCTGGTATTGGTTGCTATTGTCAACATTATTAGTGTAGAGATAAATATTAAGTACTCAACCACATCTATAAATATTTGAGTGCTTATTTTGCTAGGCAATGTGAGAGAGCCAAGACTTCATCTTCCCGACCTGTTAAATGGCAGCTTCCCTCTTCCCCCCCAATTTCTCCCATTGGATGAGTACTTTGTCTATCTTCTAAGTACAATATAACACATGTAATATTATGATATGCAGACATATGATATATAAAACACAGAAATATCTATTGATAAAAATAGCACGTCAACTACAGAAAACATGGAAAATAAAAGAAAGCATAGAGAAAAGTTAAAAATCACTCATATTTCCACTCTCCAACCATAATAATAGCCAAAACTGACTAAGACCAAGTGTCAAAGAGTTTTAGGAGCTTTTCATTTTCTTTTCGCTGTGCCGTGCAGCTTGCAGGAACTTAGTTCTGCGACCAGGGATTGAACCCGGGCCACGACAGTGAAACCATCCTGAGTCCTAACCACGGGATAGGGAATTCCTGAGGAGCTTTTTACATTTTTAACTCTGAATCCCAACACTACCCTTTGCAGGGCCATGGAGATGCACAACTCCAGGCCCCACATCACTGTGTTTGTGGCATCGTGGACCCATGCAGCTCATAACCCAAGTGGCCACAAGTGGCAACAGTGCTTTATTCTCCCCACCTCGCAGATGGGGAAGCGAGGCGCAAGGACAGTAAAGCCACTCCCCGAAGGTCCTGGTGCCGCGGGCAGGGAGCAGGCTTCAGAGCCCAAGTTCTTCCTCACAACTCCACACAACTCAAGAGGAAACAGTCCAAATCTCTGTTTCAGTTGAAAGGAACACTGATATCCCTGACCTCTAGCATATCACTCACATGTATTGGTCAAGTTATTAAGACTGATTTTTTTTCAAATTAAAAATGATTTTTGAATGAGAATACCCAAAGCTGGCGAGGGTGCTGTGGAAGAGCAAACTGAGCAGTTTCTAGAAGACAATTCGGCACTCGATCTCAAGAGTATTTAAAAATGTTCAGACCCTTTGACGATTTTACTCCTAAGAAATAATAACATAACGTAGTGTAAGACTAATAAACGAAGATGGCTTGTCACCATATTTTGAATAACAGCAAAAAATTTGAACAACGTAAATGTCCAAAGAGAAATGATTAGACAAATTATGACATATTTCAGTAATGTAATATTATTCAAATGCTCACAGTCATATGGACAATTTTTGATGGCATGGGAAAATGCTTTTGATACATTAAGACATAAAAAAGCAGGTGGTGTTATATTCCTAGCATGATCTCAATTATAATACATTTTTTAAAAAGCACAAAAGGAAGCAGTTTTGCATCATTTTTAACTTAATCTGAATTCAACTTATACACGTTCAGAAGGAAGGAGTGAAGGAAAAATGACACTATCAGCAGTGGAGAGGGGTCTACACTGTCATTCAACAAGTGCTGTGTCTTCAAGTAAGCATGAGACAGGAGGTCTGAATTTACTGTCCGCTCATCAGCTCATTCCCGCACACGCTGGTAGTCTGAGCACCCTGCTGCAGGGTGTTTTCTCCCCATACATCTTGGCACCCCTATGCAAAGCCAGCCATGTCATCTGGTGTCAAACCAAAGGTCTAGTTCACTGTGAAGGAAAATGTGGCTGCACTGGCCTTACTGAAAGGTAATACACCAGTCCCCTGCATCACATCTTTCTAAGGGATTTTGGACATTCTTTTAAAAATTAATATTTAATAGATATATTCCCATAGTACAATTCTGTATTCTAAAATGCAAAACAGTGAAAAGTTAAGTCTCCTTTCCACTCCTGTAACCAGGCCACCTAGTTATATCTTCCAGAGGCCACCACTGCTACTAGTTTCTTATATACCTTCTAAAGGTAGTCCATGAATATGAAAGTGCGTTCATATATTCATATATTTTATATATTATACATGCGTATGTATTTATGTGTATACATATATATTTCTAATACAAATAATAGCATGGTATAAATACTGCTCTACACCTTGCTATTTTTAATTACTATATCTTAGAGAGCATTCCATACTATTAGTATCTATAGAGCCCTCCCACTCTGTTTAACAGCTATAAGGTAAGGTATTCCATCATATGGATGTACCACAACTTAACTTGTCCCTTATTGTACTTTTACTGTTATAAACAAAGCCCCAATACAAGGCCTTGTATGTGCCATTTGTACATGTGCAAGTATGTTCCTGGAAGTAGACTCAGATAGGTGCCGTTTAAATTTTGATAAATATTGACAAACTGCCCTTCTTAGAGGTTATTTCCCCTTACATTCCCACCAGTGTGTGCGTGTCTGTTTCCTACAACTTTGCCTACGTGATCTTATCAAAGTTTTTTATCTTTGTCATTCTGAAAGGTAAAAAGATGGTCTCACTGTAGTTTTATTTTTTTCTCACTGTAGTTTTAAATAAACATTTCTTGGTGTTCTATAAACATACAGAAAAGCATGCAAACATTAAGTGTACAGCTTAATGAATTTTCACACAGTGAAACATCCATGTAACTACCACTCAGATCAAAACTAGAACACCTTCAGGTGCATTCCTCTTGTTCCCTCCCAGTGGCCACTTAACTTCTAATACCACAGGTCAAGTTGACTTATTTTGGAACTTTATATAAATAGAATAACACAGGAAGCAGTCTTTTACAAAGGGCTTCTTTCACTCAACATTATGCTTGAGAGATTCATCCATGCTGTTGCACACAACCATGGTTCTTTCACTCTAACTACTGTGTAGTATTCTTATATAGGATAAGAATGAACCACAATTTATCTGTTTCTAGTTTTGAACAATCTATATAATTACTGCTGCCATCAAGATCCTTATACATATATTTTAGAGGGGAACTGCTGGACCATATGGGGTATGCATACTTTAACAGATACTGCCAACAGTTCCAAAGTGGTTACACCAACTCACACTTAGACCAAGAGTACCTCCAACACCAAAGCTCCCAGTTTTTTCAATTTTAGCCATTCTGGTGGGTGTAAAGTGTTATCTCATTCTGATTTTAATTTGCATTTCTCTGTTGACTAATGAGGTTGAACATCTTTTTTTTTTATATTTACTGTCTTTATTGGGTACAGTGTCATATATATATATATATATGTATAATATTCATATACAACTATATAAATATGGTATATTTACCTATATATAATATGGAAAGTTTGTTAACTGTATTGTTAGAATCTTGATTGTTTCGTCTGTTTGTACTACCAATTATTGAGGATGATGTTTTAAAACTTTCCATTATGATAGATTTGTCTAGTTCTCCATTCAGTCTGTCCATTTTTGCTTTGGGTATATTGAAACTACGTTACTAGGGACATACATACATAGAAACGTTAAATCTTCCTGGTGCTTGACCATTCTGAAATTTCTTTATTTCTCACTCCACGTTTAAGTCTATCTTGTCTGATATTAGTACCAGGTTACTTTTGGTTAATGTTTGCATGGTATCTTTCCCCATCATTTTACTTTTTTAATCCTTTGTTTTTTCATTAAAGGTGTGTTTGATGAATGGAGCTTAGTTGTTTGGGTTTTTTTTTTTAATTCAATCTTGACAAACTCTGCTTTTAATGGAATATTTAGTCTATTTACATTTAATGTAAATATTAAAATTTTAAAGTTTATATCTTTCATCTTACAATTCATTTTCCTTTTGACCCATTTAATGTCCTCTTTTCGTTCTTCTTGCCAACCTTTTAAAATTCAGTTTTTCCCTCTACTAGCTTGTAGTCAAGGTGGGTTTTGATGGATTTCTCCACCGTCAAGTTACTACCTTCCCTTCTGTAGTTGTTAGATAGCTTGGAGGCGGGAGATACTTGGCTATTTCTCTTCGAACTTTCACCCTCTAATTTTAGCACCTCAGTAGATGATCTTGTCTGCAGTGATAATTACTGTGGTATTTGATGGGGGACCCTCAATTTTTTTTTTTTTTTTTGGTAACGAAATAAATCACTAAGTATATTTAATGTCAATAGCCACACACATTTAACATCTACTGGTACTTATTTTCACTACCTGTTAGATGTGTATATCCTCCCAAGATGTACATGGACTATTTCAGCAAGTCTACATTGCTACAATATGCTGTGGTAAGTTACCTGGATATGAGAAATGGGGTTTCAGCGAAGCTATAAATAGAAGAATAACAGACTCTGTGAATATCAAGACATTCTACTGTGGCTCACTATAATAGTTTTCTATCAATCTTCAATGAGACAATAGTATAAAGCACTTTGTAAATTTTCAAGTGATTTAATATGTAAACTACAATTTGGTTATAGAATATAATTCAAAGTATACATGATTTTTCAAATTTAAAATATTGTTGTTTCTTTGCCACATGGCTCAATGTGTTATGAATGAAAAGAACATTTTTCATCTGATAGGGACCCTCAATTTTTAAAAGTAAAAGGGGTCCTGAGACTAAGATGTGTAAGAAGCAGTGCCCTAGATATCACCGTACATCCTTGACTTACTGAAGTTCCATATAAATGAGAAATTTACCACTTCATCAACAATTCTAATACTCAGAACACTTTCACTCCCTCCTACCACCTTTTGTGCTATTGCTATACATTTCAATCATACATGTATTTTAAACATTATTTTACACAGCCCATATTCATTTCATTTTGCCCTTTCACCAGCCTATATTAATTTCTCTTTGCCCTTCCTATATTTGTGTCTTCATGTAGGATCATTTTCTTTCTGACTGAAAATTCCATTAGTATTTCTTTCAGTGCAGGTGTGCTGGCAATGAATTCTCAGTTTTGTTTATCTAGAAATGTATCCTTCACTTTTGAAAAGTGTTCTATTATGAAATAATTTCAGACTTAGAGAAAAAGTGCAAGAATAGTAGAAAGAACTCTCATATCTTTCACCCAGATTCTTCAAATCTTAAATTTATCACTTTGTACTATAATTCTCTATAAATCTGTCTATATAAGTATTTTCCCTGAACTGTCTGAGACTAAGTTACAGACATGATGCCCCCTTTCCCCTAAATATTTCAGTATTCCTTTCCTGATTTGGGGGGGGGGGAGTACATGCTCGTACATAATCACAGTATAATTATCAAAATCAGGGAGTTAATATTGTCAAATTTATACCTGTAACTCAGACCTCTCCTCATACTAATGCATGTGTCCACCTGATACCTTCACCTGGATGTCTAGTAGCGATCTCAAGGTTAGTATGTCTAACACTGAGCTCCTAATCTTGCTCCACTAAACTGCACCATTCCTAGTTAATGGTAACTCCATCCTTCTAGTCACAACACCAAAAACCTTGGAGTTATCCTTAACTTCTGCTTCTCTTTCAGGCTCCGGATCTAACAAATCAGGATATTCCGTTGATTTACTTCCAAATAACAACCAGGGATCTGAGGACTTCTCCCAGCTTCGACCCCGGCTCTACAACTGTCCATTCTTAACACGGGCATCCAGGGTGATCCTGTTAAAGCTTAAATCAGATTATATCACTCTTCTGCTTAAAACCTTCTGATGATTTCTCATTTTACTAAAAGTAAAACTGAAGTTCTCACATGGATCAATACTCACTTCCTGTCAACGCTGTGACCTTACCTCTCACCACGACCCACCCACCTTGTCTACACACAAGCCTCCTTTCTGTTCCTAGAATTTGTCAGACACGCTCCTTCCTTAGGCTTTTGCACAAATGGTTCCCTTTTCCCAGAACTCTTTCTCCCCAGAAATCTGCATGGCTTGCTTCCTCATTTTCCTCAAGTTTTTACTCACGTTTCATTTTAGCAGGGCCTTTCCAGAGCGCTCCATTTAAAACTGCAACCGTCCAAGAACTCGCTACTGCTCTTCCTCCTCTTAGATTCGACTTCCCTTTTGTTGTTGTTTGCTAAATGTTTATTTCTTTCTTTGGCTGTGCCGGGTCTTAGTTGCGGCATGCGGGATCTTTAGCTGTGGCATGTGGGATCTAGCTCCCTGACCAGGGATCAAACCCAGGCCCCCTAAATTGGGAGCGTGGAGTCTTAACCACTGGACCAATAGGGAAGTTCCTCGATTTACCTTTTATTCTACTTATTGCTGTCTCTCTTCTTCCCTGACATTACAATGTAAGCTCAAGGCAGACAGGGATTTGAGGTGATTTTATGCACTGCTATATTCCCAGTACCTAGAACAGTGCTCGGGTTCTATTGGTACTTAGCAGATGTTCAATAAAACTACGTAGAAAGAGTAAATAAATAGAAACCTGATATCCAAAACACATAAAAGTAATGCTGCTAAGGTTTTGGGAGAGCCAGGTAGAGCATGGAGAAAACCCAGAGTCCCACCTTCTTGATCCCCTCTTTGCCCCTGAAGCATCTCTTTAGAACCTCCAAGGAGCCCCAGAAACCAGCGTACAAACTGTTGCCATATATTCACCCTGTGCTAAGGCACACTATTTTGTTCTTCAGCCCATGACATGCTTTGCACTCTCCAGTCTTCTGCCCCTGGGGCTCCACCCACTGCAGTAGCTTTCTCCCAGGGCTTCTCGGAGCTTGTCAGTTGTTCTGGGTTATCTCTTCCACCACCAGAGCTTTCTCTGATCACCCCAGCCAGAAGCATTTTTCTACAGTGATTACTATCTATATAATATTTCTCTGGTTGTCAAACACAGATGGCTTTCTAACCTTTCTTTTGTCTCATACAGTTTTCTAATGTTGCTGAACTTCACTGTCTGCCTCATTCATTGCAGTTTCCCCCGAAGCCTAAAACACTGACTGACTTGAAATGGGTGTGCACTGAGTGTCTGTTCATTGTGTAAGTGTAAATAAAGCGTATTTGTTTTCAGCAGACTGCACATTTTTAGTAACTCTAAAGAGGTACTTGTAACAATTGGTGACAACCCTTTCTTTCTTTCTTTTGAAAAAGACTTATTTATAATAAAACTCATTATCACTTTTACCATTAACATTTAACATTGTTTCTGAAGTTCTATCCCATGCAATAAGGCAGGACATAAAATTGAAATGTCTAAGAACTAGAAAGAAGGTCACAAAATAATCAACTGTAGACAATATGACTATATATCTAGAAAAATCAATCAAAACCATAAGAAGGTTTAATGAGATGGCTAGATACATATTTTTTAAAATTCAGAGATTGGTTAAAGATGGAGGAGCAGAAGGACATGCTCGCACTCCTTCTTGCGAGAGCACCAGAATCACAACTAAATGCTGAACAATCATCGACAGGAAGACACCGGAACTCACTAAAAAAGATACCCCACATCCGAAGACAAAGATGAAACCACAGTGAGATGGTAGGAGGGGCGCAATCACAATAAAATCAAATCCCATAACTGCTGGGTGGGTGACTCACAAACTGGAGAACACTTATACCACAGAAGTCCCCCCGCTGGAGTGAAGGTGCTGAGAGCCCCATGTCAGGCTTCCCAACCTGAGGGGTCTGGCAACAGGAGGAGGAACTCCCAGAGAATCAGACTTTGAAGGCTAGCGGGATTTGACTGCAGGACTTCGACAGGACTGGGGGAAAAAGAGACTCCGTTCTTGGAGGGCACACACAAAGTAGCGTGTGCATCAGGACCCAGGGGACAGAGCAGTGACCCCACAGGAGACCGAACCAGACATACCTGCTAGTGTTGGAGGGTCTCCTGCAGAGGCGGGGGGTGGCTGTGTCTCACTGTGAGAACAAGGACGCTGGCAGCAGAAGTTCTGGGAAGTACTCCTTGGCATGAGCCCTCCCAGAGTCCGCCATTAGCCCCACCAGAGAGCCCAGGTAGGCTCCAGTGTTCGGTGGCCTCAGGCCAAACAACCAACAGGGAGGGAACCCAGCCCCACCCATCAGCAGACAAATGGATTAAAGTTTTACTGAGCTCTACACACCAGAGCAACAGCCAGCACTACCCACCACCAGTCCCTCTCATCAGGGAACTTGCACAAACCTCTTAGATAGCCTCATCAACCAGAGGAAAGACAGCAGAAGCAAGAAGAACTACAATCCAGCAGCCTGTGGAACAAAAGCCAAATTCACAGAAAGACAGACAAGATGAAAAGGCAGAGGGCTATGTACCAGATGAAGGAACAAGATAAAACCCAAGGAAAAACAACTGAATGAAGTGGAGATAGGCAACCTTCCAGAAAAAGAATTCAGAATAATGATAGTGAAGATGATCCAGGACCTCGGAAAAAGAATGGAGGCAAAGATCGAGAAGATGCAAGAAATGTTTAACAAAGACCTAGAAGAATTAAAGAACAAACTAACAGAAATGACCTATACAATAACTGAAACGAAAACTACACTAGAAGGAATCAATAGCAGAATAACTGAGGCAGAAGAACAGATAAGTGACCTGGAAGACAGAATGGTGGAATTCACTGTGGCAGAACAGAATAAAGAAGAAAGAACGAAAAGAAATGAAGACAACCTAAGAGACCTTTGGGACAACATTAAACATAACAACATTCACATTATAGGGGTCCCAGAAGGAGAAGAGAGAGAGAAAGGACCAGAGAATGTATCTGAAGAGACTACAGTGGAAAACTCCCCTAACATGGGAAAGGAAATAGCCACCCAAGTCCAGGGAATGCAGAGAGTCCCACACAAGATAAACCCAAGGAGAAACATGCCGAGACACACAGTAATCAAAGTGGCAAAAATTAAAGACAAAGAGAAATTATTGAAAGCAGCAAGAGAAAAACGAAAAATAACATACAAGGGAACTCCCATAAGGTTAATAGCTGATTTCTCAGCAGAAACTCTACAAGCCAGAAGGGAGTGGCATAATATACTTAAAGTGATGAAAGGGAAGAACCTACAACCAAGATTACTCTACCCAGCAAGGATCTCATTCAGATTTGATGGAGAAATCAAAAGCTTTACAGACAAGCAAAAGCTAAGAGAATTCAGCAGCACCAAACCAGCTCTAAAACAAATGCTAAAGGATAGGCAGGAAACACAAGAGAAGAAAAGGACCTACAAAAACAAACCCAAAACAATAAAGAAAATGGTAACAGGAGCATACATATCGATAATTACCTTGAACGTGAATGGATTAAATGCTCCAACCAAAAGACACAGGCTCGCTGAATGGATACAAAAACAAGACCCATATATATGCTGTCTACAAGAGACCCACTTTAGACCAAGGGACGCATACAGACTGAAAGTGTGTGGATAGAAAAAGATATTCCATGGAAATCAAAAGAAAGCTGCAGTAGCAATACTCATATCTGATAAAATAGACTTTAAAATAAAGAACGTTACTAGAGACAAGGAAGGACACTACATAATGATCGAGAGATCAATCCAAGAAGATATAACAATTATAAATATATATGCACCCAACATAGAAGCACCTCAATGCATAAGGCAACTGCTAACGGCCATAAAAGAGGAAATCGACAGTAACACAATAATAGTGGGGGACTTTAACACCTCACTTACACCAATGGACAGATCATCCAGACAGAAAATTAATAATGAAACACAAGCTTTCAATGACACAGCAGACCAGATAGATTTAATTGATATTTATAGGACATTCCATCCAAAAACAGCAGATTACACTTTCTTCTCAAGTGTGCACGGAACATTCTCCAGGATAGGTCACATCTTGGGTCACAAATCAAGCCACAGTAAATTTAAGAAAATTGAAATTAAATCAAGCATCTTTTCTAATGACAATGCTATGAGATTAGAAATCAATTACAGGGAAAAAAATGTAAAAAACACAAACACATGGAGGGTAAACAATACGTTACTAAATAACCAAGAGATCATTGAAGAAATCAAAGAGGAAATCAAAAAATACCTAGAGACAAATGACAATGAAAACACGACGATCCAAAACCTATGGGATGCAGAAAAAGTAGTTCTAACAGGGAAGTTTATAGCAATACAATCCTACCTCAAGAAACAACAAACATCTCAAATTAACAATCTAACCTTACACCTAAAGGAACTAGAGAAAGAAGAACAAACAAAACCCAAAGTTAGTAGAAGGAAAGAAATCATAAAGATCAGAGCAGAAGTAAATAAAATAGAAACAAAGAAAACAATAGCAAAGATCAATAAAACTAAAAGCTGCTTCTTTGAGAAGGTAAACAAAATTGATAGATTCATCAAGAAAAAGAGGGAGAGGACTCAAATCAATAAAATTAGAAATGAAAAAGGAGAAGTTACAACAGACACTGCAGAAATACAAAGCATCCTAAGAGACTACTACAATCAACTCTATGCCAATAAAATGGACAACCTGGAGAAATGGACAAATTCTTAGAAAGGTATAACCTCCAGGACTGAACCAGGAAGAAAGAGAAAATATGAACAGACCAATCACAAGTAAAGAAACTGAAACTGAGATTAAAAATCTTACAACAAACAAAAGTCCAGGACCAAATGGCTTCACAGGTGAATTCTATCACACATTTAGAGAAAAGTTAACACCTATCCTTCTCAAACTCTTCCAAAAAACTGCAGAGGAAGGAACACTCCCAAACTCATTCTATGAGGCCACCATCACCCTGATACCAAAACCAGACAAAGATACTACAAAAAAAGAAAATTACAGACCAATATCACTGATGAATGTAGATGCAAAAATCCTCAACAAAATACTAGCAAACAGAATCCAACAACACATTAAAAGGATTATATATCATGATCAAGTGGAATTTATCCCAGGGAGGCAAGGATTCTTCAATATATGCAAATCAATCAATGTGATACACCATATTAAGAAACTGAAGAAGAAAAACCACATGATCATCTCAATAGATGCAGAAAAAACTTCTGACAAAATTCAACACCCATTTATGATAAAAACTCTCCAGAAAGTGGGCATAGAGGGAACCTACCTCAACCTAATAAAGGCCATATATGACAAACCCACAGCAAACATCATTCTCAATGGTGAAAAACTGAAAGCATTTCCTCTAAGATCAGGAAGAAGACAAGGATGTCCACTATTATTCAACATGGTTTTGGAAGTCCCAGCCATAGCAATCAGAGAAGAAAAAGAAATAAAAGGAATACAAATTGGAAAAGAAGAAGTAAAACTGTCACTGTTTGCAGATGACATGATACTATACATAGAGAATCCTGAAGATGCCACCAGAAAACTACTAGAGGTAATCAATGAATTTGGTAAAGTTGTAGGATACAAAATTAATGCACAGAAATCTCCTGCATTCCTATACACTAATGATGAAAAATCTGAAAGAGAAATTAAGGAAACACTTTAACCATTTACCATTGCAAAAAAAAGAATAAAATACCTGGAATAAACCTACCTAGGGAGACAAAAGACCTGTATGCAGAAAACTATAAGACACTGATGAAAGAAATTAAAGATGATACCAACAGATGGAGAGATATACCATGTTCTTGGATTGGAAGAATCAATATTGTGAAAATGACTATACTACCCAAAGCAATCTACAGATTCAATGCAATCCCTATCAAATTACCAATGGCATTTTTTGTGGAACTAGAAGAAAATATCTTAAAATTTGTATGGAGACACAAAAGACTCCAAATATCCAAAGCGGTCTTGAGGGAATAAAACGGAGCTGGAGGAATCAGACTCCCTGACTTCAGACTATACTACAAAGCTACAGTAATCAAGACAATATGGTACTGGCACAAAAACAGAAACATACATCAATGGAACAAGACAGAAAGCCCAGAGATAAACCCACACACCTATGATCAACTAATCTGACAAAGGAGGCAAGGATATACGATGGAGAAAAGACAGTCTCTTCAATAAGTGGTGCTGGGAAAACTGGACAGCTACATGTAAAATAATGAAATTAGAATACTCCATAACACCATACACAAAAATAAACTCAAAATGGATTCGAGACCTAAATGTAAGACCAGACACTATAAAACTCTTAGAGGAAAACATAGGAAGAACACTCTTTGACATAAATCACAGCAAGATCTTTTTTGATCCACCTCCTAGAGTAATGGAAATAAAAACAAAAATAAACAAATGGGACCTAATGAAACTTAAAGCTTTTGCAAAGGAAACCATAAACAAGACGAAAAGACAACCCTCAGAATGGGAGAAAATATTTGCAAATGAATCAACGGACAAAGGATTAATCTCCAAAATATATAAACAGCTCATGCAGCTCAATATTAAAGAAACAAACAACCCAATCAGAAAATGGGCAGAAGACCTAAATAGACATTTCTCCAAAGAAGACATACAGATGGCCAATAAGCACATGAAAAGCTGCTCAACATCACTAATTATTAGAGAAATGCAAATCAAAGCTACAGTGAGGTATCCCCTCACACCAGTTAGAAGGGGCATCATCAGAAAATCTACAAACAACAAATGCTGGAGAGGGTGTGGAGAAAAGGGAACACTCTTGCACTGTTGGTGGGAATGTAAATTGATACAGCCACTATGGAGAACAGTATGGAGGTTCCTTAAAAAACTGAAAATAGAATTACCATATGACCCAGCAATCTCACTACTGGGCATATACCCAGAGAAAACCATAATTGAAAAAGACACATGCACCCCAATGTTCATTGCAGCACTATTTACAATAGCCAGGACATGGAAGCAACCTAAATACCCATAGACAGACGGATGGATAAAGAAGATGTGGTACATATATACAATGGAATATTACTCAACCATAAAAAAGGAACGAAATTGGGTCATTTGTAAAGACGTGGATGGACCTAGAGACTGTCATACAGAGTGAAGTAAGTCAGAAGGAGAAAAACAAATATTGTATATTAACGCATATATGTGAACCTAGAAAAATGGTACAGACAAACTGGTTTGCAGGGCAGAACCTGAGACACAGATGTAGAGAACAAACATACGGACATGAAGAGGGGGGGAACCGGCGGGGGTGGTGGTGGGGTGGTGTGATGAATCGGGAGATTGGGATTGACATGTATACACTGATATGTATAAAATGGGTAACTAATAAGAACCTGCTGTATTAAAAAAAAATAAAAGAAAAAATTTTTTAATTAAATAATAATAATAAAATTCAGTAGCACTTCTATGCACTAGTAATTTAAAAGTAAAATGAAATTCCTTTCACAGTAGCAACAAATTTACTATGAAACAAAATTACTATGAATAATCTTAAAGTATGTTAGATGTATATAAAGAAAATCTTGCAAAGAGAAATAAAAGGATATGGAAATAAGGGGGAAAGCCCTCTCAAATTAATTTGAAAAGTTTGACACAATTCCAGTAAAAATCCCAATTATTTTAAATTTTCTCAAAAGTTTTAAAAGCTTATCTTGTATAAGCACATAAGAATGAACAAATAAGAATAATAAGGAATGTTTGGTACCTCATTCTGTCTCCTCTACTAGATATTTAGATATACTTCTTTGTATTTTTTTTTAAATTCGTTCCTCTAGGGATTACAATATGTATCCTTAACTCATCAGAGTCTACTCTGAACTAATACTGCACCTCTTTACATATTAAGAACCTTAAGACTATACATATTATATGTGCCAAATTGTATGCATTAATACATTTTATTAAGAATCAATTTCATTTACATTCTCTTCTTTGTGTGTTTTAATGTTCATCATAAATACATATATATGTGTGTGTTATAAATCCAGCAATATCTTGTTATTATTGCTTTTACGTAATTTAAGAATAAAAATTAAAACAGTGTTTTATAGCTACCACTGTATTTAATATTCCCCATGCTCTTTACTCCTTCAAGATCCAAATTTCCATCTGGTATTATTTTCTCTTCAGTATGAAGGTCTTCTACTGATATTTATTACAATAAATGTCTGCTGTCAACAACTTCTCTCAACTTTCACCTAAAAATATATTTCCTCTTCATGTTTGACTGATATTTTCGCTGTGTGCAGAATTCTAGGTTGACAGTTTTTTCTTTCAGCATTTTGAAGATACCATTCCATTGTTTACTGGGCTACATGCCTTCTGACTGTTAAGTCAGCCATCGTTCTGATCACTATTCCTTTTATCTTTATTTTTGGCTGCATTGGGTCTTCATTGCTGCGAGTGGGGGCTACTCTTCGCTGCAGGGTGTGGGCTTCTCATTACAGTGGCTTTTCTTGCTGGGGAGCATGGGCTCTAGGTGCGCAGGCTTCAGTAGTTGTGGCCCGTGGGCCCTAGAGCACACAGGTTTCAGTAGTTGCGGCACATGGGCTCAGTAGTTGTGGCTCGCGGGCTCTAGAGGGCAGGCTCAGTGGTGTGGCACTCGGGCTTAGTTGCTCCACAGCATGTGGGATCTTCCCAGACCAGGACTCAAACCCGTGTCCCCTGCACTGGCAGATGGATTCTTAACCACTGTGCCACCAGTGAAATCACCTTCTTTATCTTTAGTGTCCAGCAGTTTCACTATGATATACCTAGATGTAATTTTCTTTGTATTTATCCTGCTTGGGGTTGGCTGTGCTTCCTGGGTTGCTCTGTGTGTGGGTATGTTTTAATCAAAATTGGAAAATTTTCAGTCAACGTTCTTTGAATTTCTTTTCTGCCTCATTCTTCTCAACTTACGGGACTGCAATTACCCATATGTTAAGCAACTTGATATTGAGTCACAAGTCACTGAGGCACTGGTCCTATTTTTTCAATCTTTTTTCCTCTATGTACTTTAGTTTGGATGATTTCTATCAACCTGTCTTCAAGATCATTGATCCTTTCTTCTCTTGTGCCCAATCTGCTGTTAATCCCATCCAGTGAAAGTTCAGTGACAGGTCTGATATTCTTCAGTTCTAAGATTTCCACTTCATTCTCTTTATATCTTCTATATTTCTACAGCAACTCCCCACCTCTTCACCCTTTCATCCATTTTTTATGTATTTTTCAACATAATTTTTCATTTTTATTTTAAAGTATTTTTGTCTGTGCGTCTATTTCTATTGATTGACTTTTCACTCTGAAACAGTCACAGGTTCCTCTTTCTTCATCTTCACGTATCTAGTAAGTTTTTATTTTATACTGGACATTGTGGATTACAGGCTATAGAGGCTCTGAATTTTGTTTTCTCCTTCTAAAGCACTGAGGTTTATTATAGTAGGCAGTTAAATTGCTGGCAGATCACCTTGATCTGGGGTAGGTTCAGTTTTGTGCCTTATTTCTTTCTTTTCTGTGCTCAGTCCTAGGAAAAATGCCACAGCCGTACAATGTAGTGTTTGCTTCTAAGGGGTAGTCCTTCTGGGATTTTTTTTTTTTTTTTTTTTTGTCTGCGTTGGGTCTTCGTTGCTGCATGTGGGCTTTCTCTAGTTGTGGTGAGCGGGGGTAACTCTTCATTGTGGTGCGCGGGCTTCTCTTGTTGCAGAGCACAGGCTCTAGGCATGCGGGCTTCAGTAGTTGTGGTGCACGGGCTTAGTTGCTCCACAGCATGTGGGATCTTCCCAGACCAGGGATGGAACCTGTGTCCCCTATACTGGCAGGCAGATTCTTAACCACTGCGCCACCAGGGAAGTCCCTACCCCTCTAACTTGATAAGACTCAAACTCTAAGCTGCTGGTTGTTCTCCTGTGCCTTCAAACAATGTTTTAAAATATTTTGCCCAGAATTTACATTTGTTATTGGTGGGAATATTAGTCTGATACAAGCTATTCAGTCAATACTGAAAGCCAGATCTCTAAATCAGAATAATTTTGAAAGAGAATGATAATGTGAGCCTTGTTCTTGTACATATTAAAATTGATTATAAAGATATAGCAATTAAAACACTGTGGCATATAGTGTAAGAACATATAGGTCAAAAAAAAACAAAAACCAAAATAGATATCCCTGAAAGGGAACTTGTTATATACTGTTAATATTAAGGAAGCAAAACAAAGAAAAGGAGAAAATTATTTATTTATTTGAAGAACTGTTTTGGGGTAAGTGATATTGAAAGGAATTTCATTTCATATCACTTCTTTAATTTCAGGACTAAAGAGTTGAATACAAAAATATAAACCATAAAAATTAAAATAAAATGTGGGTGAATATTAACTTATCACTGGGTTTGTATTTGTGGGTAAACTACTAAATCTCTCTTGAGAAAGAACCTAGTTTCTTTCTCAAATGCAAGAAGATGATAAAAAAAATACCTACCTCAAAAGGTTTTGTGATTAAATAAAATAAGGGCACTTAGCTCACTGCCTGACACATAATCAGCCCCCCACAAATGTTAGCTGTTGGTATTGTTACTGTAATTATTATTGTTTAATAATTATAAGGAAGGAATCTCTTTCATAAAAATAACAGAGGAAATATCAGAAGATTGATAGATTTGATTATGTGAAAATAATCACTTTTATATATTAAAAAACATAAAAGTCAAGCAACAATGGGGAAAGTGTTTACAAACATGACAAAGAATTAATATTCTTAATATATAAAGGGCATTTAAAAATCAGCAAGTAGAGCACTAATAGCCCAGTGGAAAATAAAGGATTGGATAAACATTTCTAAGAAAAAACAGACATATTTTAAAGCTTCAATTTTGTTATTAATCAAATAAATGCAAATTAAAACAATCTGAGAAAGTGGTCTTGTTGCTGTTTTGTTGCTTTTTAGAGACCAGACACATTTAGTATATTGAGACAGATACTTTCAGACCCTGGTAAAGGAATTAGTATGGCTATTCGGAAAACTAATGCTACGTAACCAGAGTCTTAAAAAGATCATACCCTGTGATTTAATACTTCGCTTCAGGATTCTATTTTGAGGGAATATCAGACAGTGCTATTCGCCATTTTCCCCTAATTCTATAAATAAAAAATAAGAAAGAAAATAAATTAAGTACTCTCATCTCAAGAAGCTAGAAGAACATCAGAAAAATCCAAACAAAGTAGAGGAAAGGAATTCTGTTTAAGAGTGTTTTAAATTTTCCAAGTGGCCAAATTTTTCTTGCAGGGCTTCTTATTGTAAATTTTAGTTTTACTGCCTTATGATCAGAGAAGGGGAGTTACATGATTTCTGCCTTTTGGACTTCAAGATTTTTCTTTGTGGCCAATTTACGTAACTTTTTATAAATGTATCACGGGTACTGAAAAATTGAATATTCCCTGTTTTATTTAAGATTTTATATATATATGGAATGTTTATTAATGATGTCACCCAATTATTTCATATTCTTATTTACTTTTTGCCTTTTATTAAATTCTGAAGTGTGTTATTATCTTCAACTATGTGGTTTTAAATTCTTCTTATATTTCTTCTAATAGCTTTTGCCTTATATACTTAGAATATTTTTAATTGCATAAAGTTTCATGATTATGTCTTCTATATGGAGTGAACTTTGTAATGGTATAAACTGACCCTGCATTCTTAATATTTTCTAACCTGGAATTTCTGATCTGCCTAATATGAATACTGCCAACTCTGTTCCTTCTGGTTTGCATTTTGCTTGATACACCTTGCTCATCCCCTGCTTTCAACATTCCTATGTTCTTTTGGTTTAGGTGTATCTCTTATAAACAGCATAAAGCTGGTCTTTGTTTTTTCCTCAGGTTTTACTGAGTCTGGGATCTGTCTTTTAATAAGGGTTTATAAACAATCCTATGAGTATTTGTGTTCACTGCCCCTAGTTTTATAGTTTGTTTGTTTTTCCTTTCCTGACCTTTGCTGATCTGATCATTTTTTCTTCCCTCTGAATGTGGCTTAAAAGTTCTAAATCCTATTTACCTCTAGTATAATAGTGATACACCCTAATTTTTTTAATTGCGATATAATAAACTTTAAGTATATAGCTTGAAGAATTTGTGCATATGAATACACTGTGTAACCACCACTCAGATTGAGATTCAAAACATTTCCCAGCACCCCATAAAGCAGCCCTTCCCATCTACACCCTCAAGATAACCACTGTGAGTCTGATCATCAACATTAGTTTTACCTGTTCTTGAACTTCATATAAATGTATGTATTCTTTTACATCTGGCTTCCTTAACAGAATTCTTTAAGATTCATCCATGTAGTGCTACAGACTGGTAATTTATCTTTTTCTTTCTATGTAATATTCCATTGTGTGTCTATACCATGAATTACCCATTCTTCTGTTGATCGACATTTCCCCCTGGTTTTGGCTATTTTAAATAAAACTGCAACATACCTTCTTGCATGTTTTTTTTCCTGGTTATATACACTCATTGCCTTTGGGTCTATATCTAGTAATGGAATTGCTAGGGCATAGAACAAGCATATATTTAACTTTTGTGGAAAGTGCCAAACCATTTTTTCAAAGTGGCTGCACTCCCACCAGGGAAGCCCTGACATCACGTTTAACAGGGATTCATAAAAGCATTTCACTTACAGCCAAGCAAGGATGCTCACAAAAGCGTCACATTTATTTTTCACTTTTCTGTGCAATGTATGATGGTCACAGCTGCTCCACATTCACGTCAACACTTGATATTCTCAGTCTTTTTAATTTTAGCCATTCTGGTGGGTACACAGTGGTGACTTGCTGTGGTTTTAAATTAGATTACTCTGATGAGTAATGATGTTAGGAATCTTTTTATATGCTCATTAACCATTAAGAAATGTTCTTTATTAAAATACCTGTTCAAGTTTTTTGTATGCTTACAAAAATTAGGTTATTTGGCTTTTTCTTCCTGCTTTCATTCTTTATTTATTCCAGATATAAGACTTCTTTCAGATATCTATATTATGAATAACTTCTTCCAGTATAAGGTTTGTCCTTTCACTTTCTAACTATTATCTTTTCATGAATTGAAGTTTTTTATATTTTGATGTAACCTTTTTTTTTCCTTTTATGGTAGGGAGCTTTATGGCCTAATTAAGAAATCTTTGCTTACTTACCTCATGGTCATGAAGATATTCTGCTGTGTTTTCCTAGAAGCTTTATAGATTTACCTTTCTCGTTTATATATGTTGTGAGGTAAGGGTCAAAGTTAATTTTTCTCACATAAGTATTTGATTAGTCCAGTAACATTTTTCAGAGCAGTGGCACATTCTGTTAATTTATTTATTCATCAACATATAATTATAGAGAGCCTACTAAGTCAAACATTGTGCTGGAGTTGGAGATAAATCAGTGAACAGGATTAAAGCATCACTCTTGTCCTCATGGAATCCAGTGAGCAGTTTATTAACAAGTTGAGTCTGTCAGCTCTTAATTTCAGAAAATTCTTGATCTAAGGAAACAGCTGAGTAAAATCTCTTTAACTTATATCCAGTATCTAGCCACCTGACTGCACTAAATTAACTTGAAAACTCCATGTTCTATTTCATTTTTTCCCAAATATCCTACAGATTGATGGTGGTTGAGAGATAGAGCACAGATAAAACTCACTCCTTTTGGTATTTTTCTGATTATGAAAGCAATATTCAGAAATTGAAAACAACCGTTTAAATAGAGGAAAGGTGAAAAGAACCAGATGAGAAAAATCACCTACATGCCCACCATCTAGAAGCAATTAGTATCTTGAACATAAAATGGGATCACACCATAGCTGGAGACTCTAAAGTTATACATACAGTGAAATTTTTATAGTCAAAATTGCTCTTGAAATTTCCTTTTAAGGAGACTTCCAGTTGGACATGGCAGCTTGAACACAAAGCTCTGATCCTGATTTTAACTCATCCTACATTAACATGCTAAAAGGGATTCATGCCCAGAGACCTTCCAATAAGTTTTTTAAGGCCTCTCTCTTAAATAACAGACAGTCAAGGAACACCAGACATTTGAGGGAAACCTTGGAATGACAACTGGAGTTCCAAGAACACAATAAAAAAGAACTCAGAGGAAACAGAAATTACTTAGAAAACAGAAGAAAATAATAATATTCTCAGAGAAAAAAGATGTTGCATTCCAAAAACAAGAACAGAATGCTAGAAAAAAAGGAACATTCTGAGAAAAAGACATCACAATTTACTGTAAATTAAATATCTCAGCAGAAAAAAGCTTTCAAGAGAACTACTGGAAGATAAAATTTTTAGAGGATAACTACTGGAAGGGACTGTCCACGAAATAGGGCAAAAAGAGACAAAAAGATGGAAAACAGGAAAGAAAAAGTTTTTTAAATATTTGAGGGTCAACCCAGGACACCTAACATCCAACTACCAGGAGTTCTAGGAAAACAGAACATAGAACACAAAGGAGAGGAAATTATTTTTAAAATAATACAAAACTGAAGGATATGGATTTTCTAATGAAAGGGTCTACCAAGTGCCCAACACTGAATGGGGAAAAAAAAAAAGAAAACCTCCCTGATGCACATCACTGTGAAATCTCAGAATATGTAGAATAAAGATGAGAAGTAGGGACTTCCCTGGTGGTCCAATGGTTAAGAATCTGCCTTCCATTGCAGGGTACGTGGATTCGATCCCTGGTTGGGGAACTAAGATCCCACACGCTGCGGAGCAACTAAGCCCACATGCCGCAGTGGAGAATCCCGCAGGCCGCAACAAAGATTCCGCTAACCCCAACTGAGACCCGATGCAGCCAAAAATAAAATAAATAAATAAATTTTCAAAAAAGATGAGAAGTAAAGTTTTGAAAGGAAAATAAACAGTTCACATAGAAAGGATCAGGAATCTGAATGGCATCAGACTTCTCAGCAGCAACACTAAAAGATTAGAAGACAATAAACCGTACCCTCAAAATTCTGAAGAAGTATTATTTCCAATCTAAAATTCTAAACCCAGCCAACCTAAAAATGACATATGTAGGTAAATTAAGAACATTTTAAGAGATGCTAGATCTAGAAAAGTCTACCCCTCATGTACACCTTCTTAGGAAGCTTCTTGAGGGATCTGTTCCACCAAACCAAAGAAGCAATCCAAGAAAGAACAATGAAAAGAAGCCAGAAAACAGGAAATCAATCACAGGGGAAAGAAACAAGGACTACCCAGAATAGTAGTGAAAGGATGACAGCTATACAGCACGCCTAAAAAGCAAAAAGTTCAGACCGGAGCAGGAGGGCAAATGGCACCAAGAAAAAAAAAAATAAGTTACTTGATATCTTTGACTGTACTGAGGGAAATTTTACAGTTCTGGCAGGAAGTCTGAAAATTAATTAATAAATGGCAAGTACACAGAACACTAAGCAATCTGTCCCACCATCAAATAGTAAAAAAAAAAAAAAAAGCTGAATATTTCCTTAATATGATGGGGGGGAGTGGTAAGGAGGGAGAGGAAGGGAAGGGACAAGGCGGGTGGAGAGAAAGAGAAGGAGAGACAGAGGGGGGTAAGCACTTGTATACATGTAAGTTAGCATCACCCTCCAAAGCTGACATCATGTTGGGTTTTATTTACAAATTTATTTATTTTATTTATTTATTTTTGGTTATGCTAGGTCTTTGTTGCTGCCTGCGGGCTTTCCCTAGTTGGGGCGAGTGGAGGCTACTCTTCCTTGTGGTGCGTGGGCTTCTCATTGTGGTGGCTTCTCTTGTTGCAGAGCACGGGCTCTAGGCACGTGGGCTTCAGTAGTTGTGGCTCACGAGCTCAGTAGTTGTGGCTCACAGACTCAGTAGTTGTGGCTCGTAGGCTCTAGAGCGCAGGCTCAGTAGTTGTGGCACACAGGCTTAGCTGCTCCGCGGCATGTGGGATTGTCCCAGACCAGGGCTCGAACCTGTGTCCCCTGCTTCTTAACTTATGTCCCCGGATTCTTAACTACTGCGCCACCAGGGAAGCCCTGACATCATGTTTAACAGGGATTCATAAAAGCATTTCACTTACAGCCAAGCAAGGATGCTCACAAAAGCGTCACATTTATTTTTCACTTTTCTGGAGGTATTAGCTAATGCCATTGGACAAGAAAAGAAGAGATAGAAACAGTGGAAAAGAAGAGGTAAAATTATTATTTCCAAATAGCACCTGGAAAACTAATATGAATTAACTGAAAAAAGAAAAAAAAACCTATTATAAGCAATGTAAGTATTCTGCTAGGTGCCCACATTCAAAATTAATATATAAAAATCACCTTTGAATTTAAAAACTAGATGAAAGACATAATTAAAGAATAGATACTATTCAAAATAGCAACAAAAGACAAAACATCAAGATAGAAATTTCAAAATAAATGGGCAAGATCTGTATAAAGATACCAAGGAATACTAAAGAAAACCTGAATAATTGGAAAGGATTACCTTATTCTTATATAGGAAGTATCAATATTATAAAGATGTCATCTGTCTTGAATCAATATATAAACATAATGTGATTCCAATTTTTAAAACACCAACAGTCTTTATTTTTCTTTTTTAACCGGGTAGGCTAGTTTTGAAAATTATACAGAAAGTAACGAACAAGAAGAGCCAAGAAAATTCTGAATAACTGAAAAGACAATGAGGGAAGATTAACTCTAACACATAATAAAACATGAGATAGTGTGACACTGGTACACAGTGACAAGCCAAACAGAGCAGATCCAAAGGAATCAAATGGAAACTCCATCACCGTAAAATGCACTAATTCAAATTAAGAACTCAGTAGATAGGTTTAACATCAAACTGGACGTAGCAGGAGAGAGTATTAGTAACTAGAATACAGGTCAGTAAAGAGAAAGAAGAGAAGGATGGACAATACAGCACAGAGCACAAAAGATATATGAAACATGGGAAAATGCTCTAATGTAATTAAAATTGGAGTCCAAGAAAGAGAAGAGAAAAGGAGCAAGACAGAAACAATAGAAAGACGAAAGACATAATGGTCAATAACTTTATAAAACAAAAGGCAATCAAGCCACATATTCAAACGCTCTATGAAACTCTAGCAAGATAACTGCAAAGAAAACCACCTTAGGGAAAATCACAGTAAAACCGCTTAAAAAAAACTGAGAGGAAAAAAATTTTAAAGCAGCCAGAGAAGAAAAAGACATATTAACTTCAAGGGAGCAACAGTAAGACTGATGAATGACAGTGGAAGCCAGAAGATAATGAAATAACATATTTAAACTGCTGAAAGAAAATAACTGCCAGTCTAGAATTCTACGCCAGTAAGAATATATTTCCAAAGTGAAAGGATCAGAAAATCAGCATTCAGCAAGCTTCAGCATAACTGATATGAGGATTCAGCAATCTTCCTAATAATTAAGAATCATTAATGGATCCTAAAAATGCTGAGTGAAAGTTGATGAAAAACAGGATATTTATATAGTTTCAAAGTATCTCTTCAAAAGACACTTATTAATTACAAAGGGAAAAATATAACTTTAGAGTGGAGAAATCTGAGAGATATCACCTCAACCAACAGATCAAAGTGAAATCACCAACAGTGGAACAAATCAGTGTCCTGTGCCTCCCGATACAATGTACTGAGAAAAACAGTATCACTTTTGTGGAATTCCTACAAAAAATACATGAACTAAATCTAGCCATGGGGAAACAGCAGACAAATCCAAACTGAGGTAAGGGTACAAAGCTAGCCTATATCCTACAAAAATGTCAAGGTCATAAAAGACAAAGAAAGTTCCAAGTTAAAAGAGGCTAGGGGCTTCCCTGGTGGCGCAGTGGTTGAGAGTCCGCCTGCCAATGCAGGGGACACGGGTTCGTGCCCCGGTCTGGGAAGATCGCACATGCCGCAGAGCAACTGGGCCCGTGAGCCATGGCCGCTGAGCCTGTGTGTCCGGAGCCTGTGTGTCCGGAGCCTGTGTGTCCGGAGCCTGTGCTCCACAGCGGGAGGGGCCACAACGGTGAGAGGCCCGCGTACCGCAAGAAAAAAAAAAAAAAGTACAGTGAGGTACCACCTCATATCAGTCAGAATGGCCATCATTAAAAAGTCTACAAATAATTAATGCTGGAGGGGGTGTGGAGAAAAGAGAACCTTTCTACACTCTTAGTAGGAGTGTAAATTGGTGCAGCCAGTATGGAGAACAGTACGGAGGTTTCTCAAAAAACTAAAAATTGAGTTGCCATATGATCCAACAATCCCACTGCTGTGCACATATCCGGAGAAAACTACAATTCAAAAAGATACACACACCCCAACGTTCATAGTAGCACTATTTACAATAGCCAAGACATGGAAGTAACCTAAACGTCCATCGACAGATGAATAGATAAAGAAGATGTGGTATGTGGGACTTCCCTGGTGGCACAGTGGTTAAGAATCCGCCTGCCAATGCAGGGGACACAGGCTCGAGCCCTGGTCCAGGAAGATCCCACATGCCACAGAGCAATTAAGCCCATGCACCACAGCTACTGAGCCTGAGCTCTAGAGCCCACGAGCCACATCTACCGAAGCCTGCGTGCCTAGAGCCCCTGCTCTGCAACAAGAGAAGCCACGAGAATGAGAAGACCTCACACCGCAATGAAGAGTAGCCCCCACTCGCCACAACTAGAGAAAGTCCACATGCAGCAACAAAGACCCGATGCAGCCAAAATTAATAAAATATAAATTTATTTAAAAAACACATTAAAAAAGATATGATATATATATATACAATGGAATACTACTCAGCCATAAAAAGAATGAAATAATGCAATAAGCCAGAAAGAGAAAAACAAATACCATATGATATCACTTATATGTGGAATCTAAAATATGATATGAATGAACTTATTTACAAAACAGAAACAGACACACAGACATAAAAAACAAACTTATGGGGCTTCCCTGGTGGCGCAGTGGTTGAGAATCCGCCTGCCAGTGCAGGGGACACGGGTTCAAGCTCTGGTGCAGGAGGATCCCACATGCCGTGGAGCAACTAAGCCCAGGTGCCACAACTACTGAGCCCGCACGCCTGGAGCCTGTGCTCCTGCAACAGGAGAGGCCACCACAAGGAGAAGTCCGCGCACAGTGATGAAGAGTGGCCCCCGCTTGCCGCAACTAGAGAGAGCCCGTGTGCAGCAATGAAGACCCAACGCAGCCAAAAATAAAAATAAATTAATTAAAAAAAACAAAAAACCCCCACAAACTTACGGTTACCAAAGGCGAAAGGGGGTGGAGGAGGGATAAATTAGGAGTTTGAGATTAGCAGATACACACTACTATATATTAAATAGATAAACAACGTCCTACTGTATAGCATAGGGAACTATATTCAACATCCTGTAGTAAACCAAAATGGAACAGAATATGAAAAAGAATATAGGTACACATAACTGAATCACTTTGCTATACATCAGAAACTAACACAACATTGTAAATCAACTATGCTTCCGTAAAAAAAAAGCCAGGGGTTGGGGGGGGAGGATGCATACTGTAATCTCTAGAGCAGTGGTTCTCAAACCCCTTCACAGTCTTGGAAAGTATTAAAGACCCCAAAGAACTTTAATTATGGCGTTTATTTTTTTAATTAATTTTTATTTGGAGTATAGGTGATTTACGATGTTGTGTTAGTTTCTGCTGTACAGCAAAGTGAATCAGTTATACATACACATATATCCACTCTTTTTTAGATTCTTTTCCCATACAGGTCATTATAGAGTATTGAGTAGAGTTCCCTGTGCTGTTCCGTAGGTTCTTATTATTTATCTATTTTATATACAGTAGTGTGTATATGTCAATCCCAATCTACCAATTTATCCCTCCCCCCACCCTTACCCCCTTGGTAACTGTAAGTTTGTTTTCTATATCTGTGACTATTTCTGTTTTGTAAATAGGTTGCAGGTATCATGACACTTCAACCCTAGTTACTTCAGCATATGTTTCTTAAGATAGGACATTCTCCCACATAACACCACCACACTATCCCACCTGAGAAAATTAATACTAAGTCCATAAGTCGTCTGATAAATATATTCTATACTTAAATTTCCCCAGTTGTCCCCAAATTTCTCTAGTAGCCTGTAATCAGGGGACAATTTGGGCTCATGCAGGGCATTTCATTGCTGTGTCTTTTACCTACAACTGTCCTCTTTCCTTTTTTTTTTTTACACTCTTTACACCTTTTATTATTTTTTTAACATCTTTATTGGAGTATAATTGTTTTACATTGTTGTGTTAGTTTCTGCTTTATAACAAAGTGAATCAGCTATACGTATACATATATCTCCATATCCCCTCCCTCTTGTGTCTCCCTCCCACCCTCCCTATCCCACCCCTCTAGGTGGTCACAAAGCACCAAGCTGATCTCCTTGTGCTATGCGGCTGCTTCCCACTAGCTATCTATTTTACATTTGGTAGTATGTATAGGTCAGTGCCACTCTCGCCCCCGTGTCCTTAAGTCCACTCTCTCTATGTCTGCATCTTTATTCCTGTCCTGCCCCAGGTTCTTCAGAACCTTTTTTTTTTTTTTTTTTTTAGATTCCATATATATGTGTTAGCATACGGTTGCCCTCTTGCCTTTTCTTGTCTTACTTGTCATTGACTTTTTTGAGGAGGTCAGGTCAGTTGTTTTATAGAATACCATACATTTTGGATTTGTTTCACTGTTTCCTCTTGATAAGATTAAGAGTAAACATTTTTGGTGAGAATGCTTGGTAAGTAATGTTGTGTACTTATTACTGCATCACATCAGCAGGTGAGAAATGTCACATTCTTCTTATTGTTGATGAGGTGACTACCAGATCTCTCCATTGTAAAGGTATACTCTCCACTTTGTAATTAATAAGTAATCTGAGAAGTGCTTCTTTGAGATCATATTATCTTGTTAATCAACAACCTTTCATTCAGTGGTTTTAGCATCCACTGGAGATCCTTGCTTGAATCAGCTATGTCTTTGGCATTTTTAAATATTATGATTTTTCTAATTTTATGATTTCTTAAGCATTTATTATCAGTATCTTTAAAGAAGAGCTTTCTTACCTTCCCTCTTCTGTCTCTTGCTCTTCCTTTCTTTTGACTATCACTATATACTCTTTATTTCAGAGGGTTATCACACTTTTTTTTTTAAGGTTACACTCCATTTACAATTATTACAAAATACTGGCTGTATTCCCCTGTTGTGCAATACATCCTTGTAGGCTATCTTACACCCAACAGTTTGTATCTCCCACTCTCCCACCCCTTTATTGCTCCTCGCCCCTCCCCACCCCCCAGTAACCACTAATTTGGTCTCTAAGCCAGCAGTGAGACATTATTTGCCTTTTTCACTGTGTGGACATTTACAGTGATAGTGCAAAAGCAGTGGTAGGGAAAACTACTGGCTTCTCACTGTATTTTCTGTTCCTGTGCACTTGCAATTTAAAAAAAAAAGCCCATTTCACTTAAGATTGTCTTTGATGAAAGAGTAATGATTAATTTTATTAAACTTTGCCACTTGAGTATGCATCTTCATAATATTCTGTGTGACAGAATAAAGTACTTCCACTGTGTGCTGAAGTACAGTGGTGGGCCCGTACACACACCCAGACAAGCACTTGGGCGACTGTTTTGAGTTGAGCTGACCTAGCTGCTTTTTCCTTGGATACCAGTTTTACTTGAATGAGGGGCAGAGAAACTGTGATAAGTCAGACTTTAGTATTTGGAAGATACTTCCTCAAAACTGAACAAAGTGAGCCTACTGTTTCAAGGAAAACATACTGACAGTATTTGTCGTCAGTAATAAAATTAGAACTTTCAAATGAAATTAGAATTTTGGAAAACGTGTATCCACCACTGTGAGCTAGGCAGTTTCCCAATACTTAAAGAATTCTGATGAGATCGTGGTGATACTGAGGGTGCTTTTTTCTATCTTGTATAGAATGTGAACATTTGGAAGCCATGCATACCTTAGTGAACTCATATTTTCCTAAAATCAAAGCAGGACTTTACAAAATTACACGAGTAAAATATACACTCAAAGTGCAAGACAGACCAAGGGATTTTAATGCAACAGGTTATACAAGTTTACTGATATGGTTTCAGATACCACATTGCATGGTATCTGAAGTGTGTGTGTGTGTGTGTGTGTGTGTGTGTGTGTGTGTAAGACAGTGAGAGACAGACAGAGAAAGCAAATGTGGCAAAATGTTAACTGAGAAACTGGAGAAAGGTATCTGGGTGCTCACTGCACCATTCAATTTTTCTGTAAATTTGAAGTTGTTCAAAATAAAAAGATGGAGATAAAAATGAGGTTGGAAAGAGTATAAGCAGTCAAGACTTTATCCTGTAAGAAATGAAAAACTACCCCAAGTTTCCGTGCGGGGAAGAGACGAGCTAAAAGCAGAGCTCGGATCTTACGATCTGGTGGCAATGCACAGAGGGGACCAGACGCGGCGAGAGTTCAAACACCCGTGCCCTACCCGCAACATGCCACTGCTCCGTTGTCACATAATCTGTGCCCTGAGGACACAGAGCTTGCCGTTAGTGTTAACTGTCCTCGAGACGGGGAGGTATCCACTTCTGTAGAACAAACAGTTACTTTGATGTCCCACAGTATTCATGTTTATGTGCTCTTTCAGACAAAAATGTGCCCTTTCCTACTCAGACCTTACACGGTTTGTAGGAAGGGCTGCAGTGGTGCAAGCAAACATGGCAGCTCCGATGATGAACCAGTGCCCCTATATTCTGCTCCCTGGTGGGGCTTTGTTTCACATGAGGAGCAGTGACTCTCAACATCTACTCATTAAGCTAAACTGGCCAAGTGACTTCTGGAAGCCACGTCCACTGTCAGCTTTTCTGCCTGAAAAAAGAGAAATAACGTTGACTTTCTCCTCTGATACAATGCCACTATGAGCATGTCAAACAATTTTGAGCAAAGAATAAATACTGGCCAATACAGGTGAAAAGAGAGTCCCATGGAGAACAAGAGCTTTGAAGAGTCTAGGGATCACGATGATTATTTCTCTTCTATTTCTTTTGTATTCCTATGCCCTTCACTTCTAAATTAATGCTTTGAAGAGAAGGAGGTAATGAAATCAGACCCATTTTACTCCTTGGGCACACATATTCAATTAATACTGTTCTAGAAGGCCCAGCCAAAATAATTATAAAGTCATGTAACACTGCAAGTGAGAAATATTACTATTTTTCACATGATATACTACTGAGAAGACCTAAAAGATCTGATAAGAACAATTAGGACTATTAAAGAGAAAACAATGATGACTTTTAAAAACAGAGACATCAATAGCTTTCCTGAATATTAGCAAAGATCTGTTAGAAAATATAATGAAAGTCAAGGTCCCACAGCAACAATAATAAATAAAAAATACTTAGAATTAAAGAAAATGCAAATTTGTGGTACCAGGGGGAAAAGGTGGGGGAGGGATAAATTGGGAGATTGGGATTGACATATACAGACTACTTTATGTGGAAGAGATAACTAATAAGAACCTAATGAATAGCACAGAAAACTCTATCCAACACTCTGTAAGGCCCTATTTAGGAATAGAATCTAAATAAGAGTGGATATATGTGTATGTAAAACTGACTCACTTTGCTATACAGCAGAAACTAACACAACATTGTAAATCAACTATATGCCAATAAAAAAATTAATTTAAAAAACTTTTTTAAATTTTAGGGACTTCCCTGGTGGCCCAGTGGTTAAGGCTCCGTGCTCCCAATGCAGGGCACTAGGGTTCGATCCCTGGTCAGGGAACTAGATCCAGTGTGCCGCAACTAAAGATCCTGCATGCTGCAACTAAAAAAAAAGAGAGAAAAGATCCACATGCCACAACTAAGACCCAGCGCAGCCGAATAAATAAATACATATTTTTAAAAATAAATATTTTAAAATAATTTTAAATAAAAATATTTAAATATTAAAAAATAAAGGAAATGCACAGCAACTATGCAAGAACTTTGTAAAATGTCCCCAATGAAGAACAGGTTTTACTTTAAAGATACACCACATTCGTTGAGGGAAAGACTAACACACTGCAAAGATGGCAATTCTTTCCAAAGTCATTTCTATTTTGAATCACAATCAAAATTTCAAAAGATTTTATTTTTAATTGGCCATGGGTAGGGGTAGGGTGGGATAAAGAAGGACAAGAGGAGACGTGATAAAGTGATTCTAAAAATGAGTTTTAAAGTACACAAGAGCCAGAAAAGCCAGGAATATTCTAAAAAAGAACAATGAAGAAAGAGTACAACTTATAGTAACAGATAAAATGTGTCACAAATCTCTAGTAATAAAGACACTGCAGTATTAGCAAAACAAATAAAAAGTATATCAAAGAATGTCCTTGATCACACATCAGTATTTTTAAGAGTCTAGTACATGACAAGGGTGACAGGTGAAATGGGTAGGGGAAGACATAGATTGCTCAATGAATACTAGGATGACCAGGTTGGTCCCGAGGAAAAAACTGTTATATTCCTTGTTGCTCTACTAACAACAAAACGAATTCCATAAAAGAAAACTAAAACGATAAAAGAAACAAACAGGCAAGTATCTCTAAGCTCTTGAGGTCGGGAAGTTTCACTGCTTAACTGAAAGATGAAATCCTGAAAGCCAGCCGGCAGGACACCATGGAGCTGGAACTCATACTCAGAGCACTGACCTTAGGTGCTGAGGCTGGAAGCTGCGGCAGCCTCTTTAGGGGGCTGTTCAGCAAAGACAGGAAAATGAAAACAAGCCCATTTTCTTTTCCAACTCAAAGGATTTTACCCTATAAAGGTAATCCCAAAAAGTAAGAAAATACCCATTTCTCAAGGATATTAGAGAAGAGTTGTTATAATGGTGAAAAATGAAAATAACTCAGATGTCCATCACGGGGATGGGTTAAAATAAATTATGGTATATACCCTCAGCAGAATACCTGGCAGTGATCAAAACTGACAATAGAGATCTATACTTATGGATATGAAGTTATGTCTAAGACACAGCAGCAAGTGGAAAAAAACAAAAAGGATGGGAAGGCAAAACCCAGGGTGATTTCCTAAATGACTTAAGGTAGTTCCAACAAAAGCCAAAAGGTAGGGAGCTCTAAACCTCAGCTTCCAGATTTGCGCCTTCCCTCTGGCCCAAGCCACAGTCTCTTCCAGGTGACTCAGTCTCTCAGTCTATAAAATGGGGATAAAAAACACCAGAACCACTATCGTCCCCTCCACTGCCCCCAGGGCGCTCTGAGGATTAATCAGCTGGTATCTGTGAAGGGTGCTGCTGTACTGAGCTATTACAGAAAATTTTCCATCAGGCTCATTGGCTCTTCAAAGTTCTTAAGGAAAACTAATGAAGTTTTCATGAAATGCCCCAAAGACAAGCAAGCCTGGTAATAATGAACCAGGAGAAACACTGGCAACCTCCCCTGCTCCCCCAGCCCCGAATCAGGCACTGAGGCAGAGTCGGGGTTTCATCAGCACTTCCCCAGGATGAGGTTAGTGCACAACACGCCTCTGGCCCAAGACGACAATTATCACACTGTAACCAGCATCCCCAGGGCTCCTTATTAGTATAGTAGAAACCCGTCCTGCCGTCACAGGGACCACAGAGACTGGGAGCCTAAAAGGATCACATGTGTCTCAGCACTCCCCCACCCCCCAAGTCACCAAAGAGCATATCCCCTAATGAGGGGCACAGGAACAGATGGGCAGGCTCCCCTCTGCCACGTGGCAGCCTATCCTGTGGAATTCCGACTGCAGCTGCCAAGCTCTGAGAATATCTAGAGAGAAAATGCAGCAGCTTCCAGAGGGGCAGGGCATGAACAATGCCCCAAACTCCAGCCAGGGGTACAGAAAGACAGAGGTTAAGCCACTAAAGCGTGCAGACAGGACACAGTGCCAATCTCTGTCATTCACATAAACCCCAACACTGCCTGACGGCATAAAAGGGACCCTGCCAACAGCAGTGAACACTGGCAGGGGACCCCTGTATGGAGAAGGTTGCCTGTGAGCCATCCCTTTTGCCCAGTGCTCTGCGAAATGTCCACCCTTCCCAAGTGCCAGCCCAACAAGCTGTAGTGCTTTGTCCTGGGGAGTCTGTGCCGTGCACTCTCGAAAATTATTCCACTTTCTTCCTTCCCCTAATTCCTGTGTCTCTCTTTCTCCGTCTGTCTCATCCTGTCTCTCAAATCTGTTCCTGTGAGTCCCAGAGGGCCAGAATGAAGCAAGCTCTACTATTCTGATGCAATGCCCAGTCACAGGTGACGCCGGGCTCTTCTGAAAAGCTAATGAACGGGCAACAGCAGCTTGTGTGCTTCTTGACAGCACACAGGTGCTGATAAATATCGACCTCCAGGGTATTCCCGGTAAACACAGCCCCAGCCCTGCACCCACACGAGCACGAGCACAAGCACACGCACACACACACACACACATGCACAGGCACACACTCACACCTTCCCAGCTCTGCTCTCGCACCTCAAAAACAAACTAGTTAACTATTCTCTTCCCTGAGGATTAGAGCTCTAATTTCAAACACACAGCTCCCTGGCTTGTCTCACACATACAGCATATTCTGATAGGTTAAATGCTGCCGTTTAATTACTGTAATGAGAGGTGCTTTTTTTGGGTTTCCTTAAAGATTGATTTTTCCCTGTCTTGTTTTACACTAAAAATCATTTTTAACATGTTTTTCTCTGTCATTTTCCCCATCCTTCTCCCCACTATGTACATAGGGAAGGAAGAAGGAGGAAGGCTCTTTAGGTCAATGTCTTGAAGACTCTACCAGAGGTGAATGGATAACAATACCAAAGGTCCAAACCATTCATTTTACATTTTTTAAATTTAATATTTATTTAAAGTTTTTAATCATAATTTTTAAAAAGGCAGAAGGAAGAGGCGAAAGCCACCAAAGCAAACTGCTATAGCGAGGGTCTCAGCCAGAAATGGTCAATGAGAGACGAGGTAGGGCTGGTGTAAGTTGTTGGGGGAGGCAGTTAGTCCTGCAGGTGGTTTTAATGAGGAGGTGGGAGGGGTGAGGCCCAGAGATGCTCAGCATGTGCTTTAAAGCAGCCCCAAATCAAGCAAGGAGGCTGTTTTCCGTGGAAAGGCTAGACAAATGAGCAAGGTGCCTACAGAGAAGAAATCTGCTTTCAGATATACTTAAAAGTATACAACCTATATGCTTTTCGAAACTGCAGATCACAATTCAGTGTCAACACAAATAGACTTTGGCCCCAGGCATGGAACCGGATGGAGCTGCAAGGGCGTCTAAGGCCGCAGCCCTTGGGAAGGAAGACTTTTCCAGCTACAGTGCCTGAGAGCCCTATAGGAGAGCTGGACCGGCGCCAGAGGAGGAGCCTGAAGAAGCAAAATGCTCTTCTCCACCCCTCTTACAGGTGACTTGGAAATTAGCAACATCTCCCAGGAAGTCGTTTCATGTACTAACCAGATCTTTTTCACCCTCTCTCCTGTTGGAGCTTCTGACCGCTGGGCTCTCTGCCTTAACTCCCCACCTTTTTACCCCTCTGACTCATCGATCTGTGACAGTTAAGGTACCAAGAAGGCCACCTGCTACCAGAAAACCAAGGCGCCTGCAGGGTCAGGTCATTGTAACCACCATGTCATCCAGCGTGCGGGGAGCCCCTGGAGGCCACATCAGCAAAGCCACCTGTCACGAACGAAAAGATCAGAGGGAATACATACAAACATGACAGAAATGGACGAACTCAGAGAAGAGCAAATAAGGAGTAGGTGACGGGGGTGGGGGGGAGAAGGGGCTTTCAGGAGGATGTTTTCAGGGGCAAGTGGGAGCAGCAGCCCACGATGACCATGGTCCAATTCAGTGGGACCCTCTTCTTGGCAGGAGAGGCAGGTTTCACCAGGAAGCAGTGACAGGCTTCTCACCGAGAAGCCATTTCCAGATAAAATAACACTTGCTTCACAAATGCCATCTTCTCTTTCTTTAGAAAGTCTCAGATTTCACTGAAACCTCTTAATGTCTATGGGGAGGGAGTAAGCCTACCAGTCACCCTGTGGAAGCAACTCTGAGAGCCAGGGGACCTACATGGCATAGCTTGACGATGACAGTGGCACAGACTGACTGTGGTGCTCCAGCCGCAGAATCCCTGGCCACATCACAGGGGTCTACAGGACTTCCCTTCCAGGCCTCCTTCCCTCACGCCATCTGACTCTGGGCCCAGTACTCTTCCCACTCTTTCACTTGCTCTCCTCCAGGCCAGCTCGCCAGGCCTGGATTCCTCCCTCTCCTTCATTCCTTGATTCTATTCAGCCACCAATTCCTGCAGATTCTACTTCCTCACTCTCCCTAATTCATCATCCTCTCCATCCTCACAACTGCCCTTCTCACCCGGATTCTTGCAGTGAACTCCTAACTGCCCACCCTACCCAAAGAGCAAGCTTCCTGAAACACAAATAGGATCCATTACTATACCACATAAAACTCTTCAATGGCTTCCCCGCTGTCCACACAATAAACTCCAAACCCTTGCGTTAACACATGTAAGTTCTGACCCTTGCCTACCTCTCCAACTTACCAGCCTGCTTCCTGATTCTCCGGATCACTTCTTCCTTGGAGATTACGTTCCCATCCCACCCTGGCATGGATTAAAGCCACCACCACTCCCCAAACCCTAAAGACTACTAATCCTCTTGGACTCCTATAAGGGTGCCCTCCTCATTTTTCAACGCTTCCCTGCTGGTCCTCCTCACCCACCACGAAACTGATCACTCCCTCTTCTGGGCCTCTATACCAATACCTATCACAGCCCCTGTAACATTTTATCACCCACCCTACACTTGTTTGCATACCACGGAATCTCACTAGACTTCTGATTTAAACCTTATTTTTGTAATTTCAGTGTTAGCATAAATGTTGGGACGTGAAGAAAATGTACATTTAATAAATGGTCAGTAAATGGATGGATGGATGGATGATTTTTCCACCGTATCATATTGCCTCTGTATGCAAAATTGTCTGGGAACCAACAATTTATACAAACACATGTGTAGGTATGTAGATAATAGATATATGAAAAGGAGAGATAAACTCAAAGCAAATGATTCTAAAAAGCAGATAACTTAAAAACTCTGACGTTTCACTTTAAATATGCACTACAACTTCCTGATTGTGCTTCTGTTAGACTAACATTAAAATTAGTTTGCCGCGTGATCCCACACTGGTTAGAGAGGGAGCAGAGCTACAGAGAAACGAAAACTGGTTTAAGATTAAACTTTTGCAATGAATATTCACAAGTGAATAGCTGAGAACTAACTGTACCTGTATACTCTTGGTTCAGCATGAAATCCTTTTAAACAAATACCTACCATTCCCTCAAAACAAACAGTAATTATGGTAAGTCCTTGTGAGCATTCAGCATACATGATATACATTAACTGCCCTGGAATCACCTGGAAATAATCTCAAGGCCAAACCTGTGCCACTGGGGCAAGGCTTCCTAATGTGCCAGACTCCAGCGTTCTGTGCGCTGACATCCGAACTGAGGGAGGTGAGCGCTGCTCTGTGGAGGTCCGACTCCTGAGCGTGGATCTTAAAGGTGAGGCTCGGCAGCTCAGGAGACAGTCGATTTAATCTGGTTAACATCGTAAAAAGGGACATTTCCACATGGACAGCAAGGACATGAATATCACGTGTGTATGGCAGAATTATAAACGCATTTTTGGCGAAATTCAATAAAGCTGATTCTACTGCATAAGGTCAGCAATTTACTATAAAAATGATATGATTGCAATTTTTAATATAACCCATGTATTTGCTGCAAGATGCTCTAGAAGATTGTGTAATGTAACCATTCGACCTCTCCGCCGTTGCAGAGATAGCCCTATTTACCCTTTCCTGTCCTGATAAAAGGCTCTGTACAGAACACCAGAGTCAACGGCATTCTCTAACAGAACCGTCCTCCACAAGCCCAGGCCTTCCTCTTCCCAAACATCGGGATGGACTCTCTGGGTTGTGCCCTTGTGGAAGGCAGCAAGAAGAAAACCTCCAGAACTAAATAAAACTAAAATTAAATTCATCTTCTATTCCTGATAATAGAAATGTCTATGAAATGGCATGGGCAAAATAATTTCATTTTTAATAATATGATTCTTCAGGGAGAGCACCCTGGTCCACATGAGCAGACGGTGCATTGAAATTCAATGACTCGGTGATGACAGAGACCCGTTCCTCAAATATGGTGGACTTCCGTAAATCTCCATGCTCACTTGCACATTTTTTGAGGAAATAACTTGGTTACTGTGAAGATTAAATGAGCAAATGCATGTGAGAATGCTTTTAAATTATAAAGCAGAATACATATGCTGGTGGTTATTATAAAGTCTGTATCTATCATCTCAGGCTTGCTTATAAATTACAGTAACTGTATTACTAAGTAGTTCCTACTGTCTCATCACCAAGTTCTCTGAGGGCATGGACCACTTGTGTCCCAACTGCACTTAGCACAGTGCTCAGCAGACAGCAGACTAGGAATGCATGGTAAATATAGCTGAACTTGGTAACTGATGATACAAAAGATTCCAGATTGGGGGATATGAAACTCCAACAGAACCTTTTTTTTTCCAATGGCATCTCCAGATGGAAGCTGCTGAGGGGTCCCTCTTCTTTTCACTCACAACTACAGTCCCAGCATGGGTTCCTAGATCAAGTCAACCTCCTTTCCTTCCTTGGCGTCTTTGAGCTGGCTCAAAGAATATTGGCTCCCAATATTCTCTGTCCTAGCACCTTGCTTACTTGTAACAATTTTGCACATTTCACATTTCTGGGGGAGTCTGTCTCTACCCCAGAATGCTGTTTTATTTACCATTATAGTTTCAGTCCCAGGACCAGCACAGTAAAAAAAAATATGCACTCAATAAATACTTGGATGGATGAACGAATGAATGGTAAAACTCTTTCAAAATCAGGTATTACGGGCTTCCAGAGAACAGTGCTATTTTCTGTTATTTTTATTTTAGTACTTAGTCTCCTCTTTCCAGGGCTGCGTAAAGGACAGCCTTTGAAAAAAAAAATAAGTAAATACCAGAAATGAACTCAAAAGAGGTCATCATGAAACTCCGTATTTACTCTCTTCCAATTACATTCTGTACAAATTAGCTCCGTTTGTAAAAGTTAAACTGATTTTTTAAACTGCCTCTTCTTCAAACTCAACCTGTGTTCTTTCGGCCAAGACCCCAAAATTTGCAATTAGAATAATTTAATTGACAATTCTGTTTGTGACTCACAAAGCAGAAGAGGGTATGGCTTTGTTCTTCAGCTTCACAGGTTCACCACTGTTGGTGGCAAAATATTTTTCTTGTTGGTTAAGAGTACAGATCCAGCTTGAAGCCAAAAACAGAGTGCAAGAGAGTCCCATTCCTATGCACTGTAGGTTTCACTGAAAAGATGACATTTATGTGGTTGTGATATTTAATTTATCACCGGGGGTCATGATTTTTTTCCCCTGAAATGCCATGATAAGGAAAACTTCAACTTTATGAATGAAAGCCTTTGCAATCATTTAACAAACTGAAAATCTACACAAAATTTAAAGACCACCATACTGCTAAAGACATTCTACTCAACAATCTAATTACAGAAAGATTACTTTAAAGGGCTTTAAATCTAAAAAGAATCATTAACAGTAAGAGACTAGAGCACTCCCAAGTCTTCTGACTGATGAAAGGGGTGAGATCTGAGAAGACCAGCTCCTATCAGAATGTTTTAGAAACTCAAACACAGGTCTGTTTAAAGTTGGAATGGAAAAATCAGTACAGTCATTCAGTTCTTAGCGCAATTTAAATATAAGCTGGTGTGTGTGTGCATGTGTGTGTAAAGAGAGAGAGAGAGAGAGAACGAGAGCCCCATCACTCTACTTACTGAAGACCTTTAGTGAGTTACCTCTACTTCAAAAATGGAAAGAACATAAAGCTGTTGACTGACCAACCCAGCCAAGTCTACAATGAAAAGTACATTTAAAATAAGAGCACGCTGGGCTTCCCTGGTGACACAGTGGTTGAGAGTCTGCCTGCTGATGCAGGGGACGTGGGTTCGTGCCCCGGTCTGGGAAGATCCCACATGCCATGGAGCGGCTGGGCCCGTGAGCCATGGCCGCTGAGCCTGCGTGTCCGGAGCCTGTGCTCCACAACGGGAGAGGCCACAACAGTGAGAGGCCCGCGCACTGCAAAAAAAATAATAATAATAAATAAATAAAAATAAAATAAAAGCACGCTAACTTATGCTCCACAAATCACATACTCTAATACACACACAGCAGCAGCAGCAGATAAATTTATTTTTATAAGGCATAGACTCAAAAATGTAAATATAACAATGGATTAGTGAATGACTACTATCCAGAGTTAATTAAAAATCCTTCTAATTATCGTCCAATCAACATAAAATATTTTTCAGTAGATGGCCTTAAGTTCTACCTTGTGCTAAGTTTCAGAAGTCCCTCCCTACTTCCAACATTTTCCAGCAGCTCCAACAGACCCACGTCTCACGTAGTCCCTCTGGTGAAAACTCCCTTGCCTACCCTTAGCAGACAAATCTCATTAGAAGAACTTGCATCCCCAAGTGAGGCCAGAAAGGAGGGATAAGTATTCTTAAAATCATCTCAGAAGGCCAGTGGTGATACAGAACACATCAATATTTATCTCTGGAACAAACTGGAGATACATCACTACTGCTTTTCTTAACAATTAAAGGCCCAGCTCTTCTCGAAAACAACAAAAACAGTTAACTAAAAAAGTATCCTTTCCTCCTATATATACACAGTTTGCTCTGTGATGAATGAAATACTTTATATTTACACATAAACCACTGCCACCTGCTTCCAGACTGAAAACACAAACTCTCTTTTGGCTGACTCTTTCTGTTAGCATCGTTTGCAGCAAAATGAATGCTTCCCTCATTTTGTAGGCTGTTATCGAAACGGCTTGAAAAATACCAAGTTAAGCCTTCAGTAAGAAAGAGGCTTGTGATATAAATGTGCTGGTACCCTGTTTGGGGGCAATTATGTTGCATTTGTGAATCTTTTTTCTCCTATGGATTCCTCTGATAGCACTCAGCATCCACTCCCACCTCTTTCTAGTGGGACTTCTGATACCAGAGGCTGGAACACTAACAGCAACACTTCCCAGACTCCTCGGCTACTAGAACTCTGGCTGGGAATTAGGTGCACTCACAGGTGATTCAGAAAGTGGAAATGAGGCAAAAGACCTGTACGCGCTGCATTTGAGGTTGCAAACACCAGGACATTGTCAAGCAAATACTAGAAACACCAAGGTTTCCTACTACAGTGTCCAATCTCTAGCCTCCAGCTTCGTTCATGAGGGTCAAGAGGCAATTCTGTCAGAGGTAGAAGCTAAGTTCATATTCCAAAGTCCTGTCGCTGTTTTTACGGATGTCAGGACACAGTGACTGCAGTGGTGGCAGCAGTGACTTCCTGATCTCTGGAACACAGCAAAAAGGGTGTGCTCTTGAACTCAAAAGTTCCAAGTGGTAGCCTCCTAATTCCCTACTTTCCTGGCCAAGCAGAGGGAGCAGCTTTCCCAGCAAGTTAGTCCTTCAGTGTTCTGGAAGTCACTCCTGGAGGCGTGGCCTTGTGTCCGCTCCTCCGGCCCTTTCATAAGGGAGTAAATGCCTAACTTCTTACATTAAATTCCCCTCTGCTCAGAACTCCTAGAGGTTCCTGTTGCATGAATTTTTATGATACCAACAAGTTTACCTTTTTTTTTTTTTTTTTTGCGGTACACGGGCCTCTCACTGTTGTGGCCTCTCCCGTTGCGGAGCACAGGCTCCGGACGCGCAGGCCCAGCGGCCATGGCTCACGGGCCCAGACACTCTGCGACATGTGGGATCTTCCCGGACCAGGGCACGAACCCGTGTCCCCTGCATTGGCAAGCGGACTCTCAACCACTGCGCCACCAGGGAAGCCCGCAGGTTTAACTTTTAATAGCCAAAACCTGGAAGCAACTCAAATGTCCATCAACAGGTGAATGGACAAACTGTAGGATACCCAAACAAGGGGATACTACTCAGCAAGAAAAAGTAATGAACCACTAACACATGTAATAACATGGATGAATCTCAAAATAATCATGCTGAGTTAAAAACAAAAAAAAAGGGAGACATACCACACAAGTCCATTTATATAAAGTTCTAGAAAATGCAAGCTAGTCTACAGTGAGAGAAAGCAGATCAGTGTTCGCCTGGGAACCAGAGTTATGGGGGGTGGCGGGAAGAAGAGAACAAAGGGGCATGAGGAAACATCTGGGGGGTGATCAGTATGTCCTTTTTTTTTTTTTTGCCACACCGCATGGCATGCAAGATCTTAGATCTCTGACCAGGGATCGAACCCGCACCCCCTGCAGTGGAAGCACGAAGTCTTAACCACTGGACCGCCAGGGAAGTCCCAGTGTGTTCATTTTCTTGATTACAACAATGGTTTCACAGGTACATATACATAGGTCAAGTTTTTTTAATTGTACAAATTAAATATGTATAGTTTATTGTATGTCAGTTACACATCAATAAAGCCTCTTAACACAGTGTAACAACCCTGAGGGTCACCTTCAGTCCCATCTCCTCACCTCACACATCCCATCTACTACTGAGCATGGCTTACTCTTTTTTTCTACCATGTCTGTGGTTCTGTCCTTCCTTTCCAGAAAGCAGATTGTATAGTTCAAAGAATTCTAGTCAGACGACTTGGTCCTAGTTCTATTTCTGCCATTAATTTGCACTACTTAACCTTTCTGTGCCTCAGTTTCCTCATCTGTAAAATGGGAGATTTAAATCATGTAGTCATTCATTCAACAAATATCTATTAACCTGCCTATAATCACGGAGAAGTTTACAGTGAAGAAGACATTAACTAATATATGTGTTTTGTAAACCACAAAGTTCTCTACATAAATATGTTGTCATTTCTATTTCCATTTCTACTGCTACTCTCCACACCTAACAAAGGACTTGGCAGGACCTTCCTTGTGGCTGGTCTTATTATCGGCAGGCCAATTCAGTTTAACTACAGAGCCCAGAGTAATGTCCTCAAATAGAGTTTCAGTTTCAACCGGTTCAGAAAGTGTTCTCAACTATTATTTATAATATTGAGTTCTAACACTGGCTCCTTGCTCACTGCCCATCTCACCAACCTTGGTTCTCTTCTTTTTCGAGGACCCCATGGGCCAACCCAGCCAACTGCACACGTGTCTCTGCATGAGCCTCCCCTCGCTAATGATGCCCTTCCCACTCCTCTCCGACCATCTACACCCACTGCCTCCCTCAATGTCTAGGCCAAAACTGAGCTCTGCTGACCTAAGTAACTTTGAAAAAACAGTGTTTTCACTGGATTCAATAAGACTAAAGACAAAGGAACTGCATATAAATACTGTTTATATAAACACTAGAGTATTGGGTAAAGGCCTATGGGATAGCAATTCTGAAACCATTTTACAGGTATGTAGGATTGAACAAATAAACAAACTGTAGACTTAGGGAAAACTGATATCCTTTTGAAATTTTCCCCAGTAAGTGTCTTCTAACTCTCATCACCCAGTCACTCAACCCTCGTTCATGAGTCCCTGACCCAGGCTGCTATGTCGCTGCTGAGGATGCCAGGAGGGTGAGACATGGTCACCCACCTTGAGGAGCTCACAGTGCTACCAAGCTTTATACTCCATGGCTCCCTCATCAGATTTTGCTGACTTCTGAGGTACTGCTATGTTTCATGGACAGACATAGATAGGGTTGATAAGCACTCAGCATCCATTCCCACCTCCCAAGGAGCTTCTCGTCTGTAAAACAAGTACCTCATTTTCCTTTCATGAAGCCCTAATGTAATAAATAGTACTCTGCACACACCAGGCACTGAATAAAGGCTGCCCACGTAACCTATGGCCCAGGACCCACACACATCCAACTACGACAAAAGAAAACTAAGCCATACAGTGGACCCTTGAACAACACGGGTTTGAACTGCGCAAGTCTACTTACATGCATATTTTTGTCAATACATACTACAGTACTACACAACCTGAGGAGGGCTGAATCCATGGATGCTGAACCTGGATACAGAGGGCAGACTACAGGACTTGAGCTTCCATGGATTCTGGTATCCCTGGCGGGTCCTGGAACCAATCCCTGCTTGGATACTGAGAGACGACAGTTAGCCCTCCATATCCAGTTTCACATCCACAGATTCAACCAACCATGGATGAAAAGTATTCGAGAAAAAAATTCCAGGAAGTTCCAAAAAGCAAAACTTGAATTTGCTGAACACAGGCAACTACATCATTTACATTGTATTGGGTATTCTAAGTAAAATTAGAGATGATTTAAAGTATATGGGAGGATGTGTGTAGGGTATATGCAAATACTATGTTATTTTATATAAGGGACTTGAGTATCCTTGGATTTTGATATCCCTGGAGGTCCTGGAACCAACCCCCCATGGATACTGATGAATTGTACTTCACTTGAAAACAGGTACTAACTTTCAAGTTTCTGAAGCTTTCCATTTATTTGAATGTTTATTTTGAATCAAAAATTATATCTATGAGCCCATATCCCTTCAAAAAATGGGATTAAAAAAGGATTCTTCTAGAAAGAAAGCATTTTTCATGTAACCAGTGACCAGAATGTCCCCTCAGAATCCAAATCTGTGCTAAGTGTTAATAATAATTTGTTACACTGGTTTTTTTCTCTTATTAATTTCTGTCTACCTATAGCCATGTTTATATTAGAAAACAGTTTTATTTTCTTGGGGGGGGGGACATGATCTCCTGAAATTTTAAGAAAATGCATATGCAAGAATATTCACTGAGGCACTGTTTGAAACAACAAAAGACAGGAATCAACCTGAATGTCCACTAACTTGGGACTGACTCAAACATTAATTATGATACAGGAAGACAATGGAATACTACACAGCCACTGATAAGAATGAAGCAAATCTGTATGTATTAATGTGGAATGAGTGCCAAGATACAATGACAAGCATAAGCTAAAGTGTGAAATATGCTACCACTGTATTTAAAAGGTGTTTATGTTAATAAATATTAACGTGCTTTTATATGGATAGATCTTTGGAATGATACACAAAAACTGTTCATAGCAGCATCCTCTGAGACAGAGGATGGTGGGGGCGACAGGAGCGAGAGATGACAGGAAGACTTCTTCTTCACTGTCTATCCTTCTTCGCTGTTTGAATTTTTGAAACCATGTACATATCTTTTCAAAAAAAAAAAACCTTTAAAAATGATACTACTGTACATGAGGGTGTCGCTTTGCTCTTCTTTGTAATATTGTTCCAGGCACACAAGTTAAGAAAGGAAGAGCTATTCTTCATTTTCAGAGAAAAATCTCAAAACAACTCAGTAAATCTAAAAGGGCTGATTCCCCCTCCAAGCTCCTCAGTGCTACTGTCCCCTCATCGCAGGGTGAAGTGTAGAAACCCACTTGACTCAGCCGTCTGGCAGGGAGCACGTGCTACCAGCTCCCCCTCTGAATGGGGAAGCCACGATGTTCAGCTAGTCTGGCTGCTCTAGCTCTCATCCTGGATGCTGAGAAAAATCTGTGGAGTTAAGACAAGTTTGGATAACAAGGGGAGCAGGAAAATTGATGGGGGGAACACCAGTCAGTGTGATGAATAGGCTGGTCCAGAACAGCAGGTGACGGATATGCAGATGCAAGACTGGCAGGGAAGGAAGATTTCCGTTCACAACAGATGGATGGAGATGCTCAATCATCCTCGGGAACGCGTGCGGCCGCCACACACAGCCCTTTCTGCATCGGCTCCGGCAGCCCTCCCTTGCCTGCAGGGCACGGCCTCCCTGCCAGAGACCCCCTGCACTGGACCCACATCAGGGCAGGGCCGGGCCGGGCCAGGGGAGTGCAAGCGGGCAGCGTTTGAGGAAGATGCCACTCAACGGCAGGCTGAACTCTCGGGGACCAACTGCTAGTGGACTTCTTCCCCCGGCTTCCAAAAACACCTGCTTTGTCTCTCTCGGTAGCTCTCACTCCTGAGTAAGGCTTATATGGCCTCAGGGGCTGCCCAAGACGTAGTAATTCCAGTGTTAAAACCAGGACAGTCCTGGGTAAACCAGAACCAATGGTCGTCCTACTTACAGGCCACAGTCCTCCCCTTTTTCTCTCCCTCTTCATCATCAGTGAGGGAGAACCTAGATCGACCCAAGCTCCCAACTGAGCAGAAACCCCACATGGAGGGTCCCAGTTCCCTCCAGTCACCCAAAACTAGCAGAGAGCTAAGACACAGTAAAGAAAACTCGTCCAACCCTGTTCTTTTCTCAAAGAAAAGAACAGGAACGTCTCTTTAAAATGTCCATGATACACAAGGCTCGATGACTCCCGCAAATGCAGGAATGAATCCATATCTTGACGCCACAATCCACATCTCTTTAACAAAGAATCAGAAGGGCCCGACAGCCCCTCACAGAGCCAATACTGTTCTTTCCAGCTCAGCCACAGGAGTTTCTGAGGACGAGGAAACGCCGATCAAGCATGGGGTGGTGGCTGGCAAGCTCTTCGTCCCTCTTCCCCGCCCCCTCCCCGCTATCCGCTGGACCCAAGCTCTAGAAAAAACAGCGTTATAAAAATCCTCTGGCTTTACTAAGACACATTAAAGAATTAATTATAAAGCAAAGCTGAAGGAGAAAATTAATTTTAGAAACACATGAGGTTACATTTTTTTTTCCTGGAGATGGGGGAGGAAACACAGTTATTTTCGTTTTCATCCTGGGGGCACAAGCTGGGAGCTGTCCAGTCGATAACCTGGCCATCAGAACAAGGTTTGTAATTAAAAGGTCAGTGACCTGGAAAGCCAAGGCCCCACTCCCAGAGCTACTCAGTAATGATGGAGCTATTAAATTAAGACTGTTATGAAATCAATGCTAAAAAAGCTTTCATGGTAACGAGATTCCATTCAAGGACATGCAAACTACCTCATGAAATGGACGTAAATGATAAAAAAGAAAAGTAATAAAAGAGAGTTAAATTGAAATCTGTGTAAGAATTCACTCCCCCTTCAAATACTCCAGTGACAGAAGCCCTTCACCTCCACCCCACTACCAAGGTGAAGACCATCAGGTTTCCTCCTCAAGCTCATTTCCAGCAAGGAGGCAGTTTTGCTACTGGGGGTTCCGCTTCCAGGAACAGAAGAAAGATAAGATCTTGTTTCACCTTTTAGAATAAGAAAGCATGGTGGTGTGTTTTATTTGTTTCTTTTTCCTTCACCCTCCCCCCCACCCCGGACTATTTATTAGATGAAGGAGAATACAGCCCTTTACTTATACACTTGAGAAGGACACAATAAGCCAAAGGGTCAGCCAGCACCACCCAGGTGCTGAATTACACAAAAAAGCAGATGATGCTCAGCTTTTTTCTAGAACCCTGTTTGGCAACAGATGTATTAGAGGGGGCTAACAGACGACTCTGTCGTCTCCCCACCTCATCTACCTCTTTACCCGACACGAACAGGCATCGCTTCTACCCGCCTTATACCCAGCCTGCCAAACGTGTCTGCAAGCAGACTGCCTCCTGCATTCTGTGGTCAGACAGGGTGTCAAGTCAACATAAGCCTACTGACAACAATATCCAAACCTCTAGCTTTCTGGACTGACCCTACTGCTGTTTTTAAGTTACTCCAACCTCCTGGATTGCAGCCTGCTTAAAGCCCCAGATGTGATCCCTGCCTGGCAAGAACTGCTTCTATATATAGACCAGTTCTATGAGGGCTTACACCCCACACACAGGCCAATTATCTTCATGTGTGGTTGACTCTGCAGTTGATGTCATCTGCAGAATCAAGCGGTTGGAAGGAAAACAAAAACACTTATTCTAATACTCTGAAGGTGAACAGCTGCTTTGCTCTTGCATCCAAAAAATTCCCGATAAAAGAAAGAAATGTTGTAAATTACACAAACTGGCAGTAGAAGCTTCAAAGAAAACGATAAATGATTCTAATAACGTCATGTTTCTCATTAATGACTCCATGTTCAGACTTTAAAGCATCCAAAAGAGATCTCGAAGAAACAAAAACAAAAAAACACGAACACAAAAGACCCTTGCAAACCAATGCTCTTCCAACCCTATCCCATCCACTGTCCCCGGCCTCCCCAGCCCCAGACTCAGAGGGCACACATTTAACCTGTCAGTAACAGAGGGGACGAGGCCCCTGCTCGGGGCTGCGGGTTCACAATAAAACAACCTCAGCTGATGCGCCTAAAGTAACGCTCATTTTCCACTGAACTGACATGCACTACAGGGGCCTCAATTTCTATATTAAATATTAAATAATATTAAAAGAAAAACAAAATTGGATTTGCCTTTTCAGGAAAGAGATGTTTATTAAAAAAAAAAAAGAAAGAAAGAAAGTTGAGATTATAATTCAAGACAGTGCTCCAATGCAATTCCCCGAAGTGACATTCACTAGGAAAAGCCGAGACTACAGTAGCTGTGAGCTCGCCCGAAGGCAGCGCTCCAACCCACCAGTGCAACGGGTCCTGTGGGGAGACAGGACCGGAGGATGCCAGGACCTTGGTCCCGCCCCTCAAGACACGCTCCGTACCCCCAAAGACCAGTGAGCCAACTCCCTTTCCTTCCCAACTGCTGTCAGGGACAGGGCAGACGCGCTCCTTCACAACAGCCCCTCCTCCCTCAACCCAACCCATCAGCGATGGTGCCAAGCTCCGGGATCGTGTGTGCCTGACCCCAGGAACTGCCGGAAATGTGAAAAGTGAAGTTTAAAGCCACAGAGGGCTCTTCTTCCCCAGATGCCAATCAAACCTTGGAATCCTCTGCCCAGGAAAGGTCCTGCTAGAACTTACCCTATTGGGATGCAACTCGGAAGCAGATGATTACTGACTGAAGCAGCATTTTAGAGGATAATGGAGATGGGTGATTAAGTCCAGTGACTCTAGGTTTGAGTGTGGGGTAAACTCTCTTTAGAAGAAGAAAGGTAGGATGTCTCTCCAGTTTCCTGCTGCCGAAAATTCTAAAAACTCTAGACCACATTAAGGGTTGGGAAGGAATTCTGCCCGCTCTGTACCAACAAATACCCATCTCCTTCAGGTCTTCGCTCCCATGTCACCCTCCCCGAGGAGACACCTTCTAATCACCCCACTGAGAAGTGCAACCCATTCCCACACAGCACTGGCTGCATCTGCCTTCTCCTGGTAGAACTGAAGCTCTGAGAGGGCAGGGATTTTGTCTGTTCTGTTCTCAGCGCAGCGTAAACACTCTTAGTTGAATTAATTAATTGATTGCTGTTTTTTGGCAGTTTTTTTAAGGAGCAACAAATAATAACTGTACAGAACAGTTTCTACAGCAATTATTAGCCAACTAAGTCAAAAGAAGTATTATTTGGCCCAGAGTTTCTCTCTCTTTCTTTTTTTCTCTCCCTCTCCCAGTCAGGGATTTATTAAAATTAAACAGATTAGATGGAGCTCCTGATATTCAAACTGCTCAGCAAAGCCTGCAGTGGGGAAGTGCCAAGCAAACACCAGAGACATTTGTCTCTAAATTGCTCTAAATACCTTCTGCAAATGAAATTCTAACCCAGCTGCGTTTGAGAGAAAATGAGGAATAACTGGTCATTGTCAGTGGAAGAGAAGATCAGGCAGTTATAATATTGCACAATATACTGGGGCGAAGGATCTCTCGGCAACCATAGATTTTGTCTCAGGTTACCCCGGGTAATCAGCACAGCTTTTAGGCTCAGCTTTCCCCAGCTTCAATGCTTTGATGAGAGAGCTGAAATCCCTAAGCTTTTATGATTAATTACTCCCCATAGGTACACATATTTCAAGGAAAAACTCTTTTACAGCATGATGGCTGCAGAGGGGGCCAGCCAACGCACTCCAAATTTTAATAATCTCCTAATCTCCTACTGATGGGGGCAAGCATCACGCCGCCAGGAAGCGCCCAGCACCCCTCATCATCAACTCAGTCACAGGGACCGGCCTTGAGACTGCCTCTAAACAGCTGCCTGTGAATGAAATGCTTGGGCTGATTCTGCCCAACTCCTGCGAGCACAGCCCTGGGACCAGGTTCTGTGGCATCACTTCAGTGGGATACCGTTGAGCAGACCTAAGAAATACCACCAAACCACACTGTCTTCTATTCCAGCCACTAATGACTTAAAGCTCAAAACCCAGAATTTGGAGGCCGACATTCCAGTTCCTTAAGGAAAAAGAGTTTTGTTCAGTGGGGGTGGAGAAAACTCACTTCCCTCCCTCATGGTATTTAAGGGCCTTTAAACAACTTCCTAGCTTTCCAGAAAATTAAACGTTCAAAGAATGAAAAGTCAGATTTCTTTTTTTTGTTTGATTTGGGTTTTTTTTATATTTCTCAAAAAAAAGAAACATGTCCTAAATTTCAATAAAACCAAAATAGATTCTGTCTGCTTCGGACAATATTGAATTTGTCAAGATCCATTTCATACCTGCTTACAGAAATACCATAAAACCAGTAATTTACCACTTCAATCTGTACATCAGACTGACCCCAAGCTTGACCTTAACCTGACCTTGTGTAGTCATCTCATCTCCCTCGTCCTTCATTTCTTTCTTCCTCATTCTTTACTGAAGCAGCTGACCTCCTAACCTAAAGCCAGCCATTCTGCAGCCAGGGTCATTATCAGAAGAACAGACCAGAAAGCAGGAGTCCTCCCCAGTCTTATCCATGGGCCTCTTCTGCTGCTGAACGCAGCCTGTGCCGGGCTGTCCTGGGCTAAGTTGTTGGCCTTACGTCTGGTGCTCACAATTATTTGAATCCTACCACCTCTGCTCTACTGTAAGGGAAGAAGCTGCATCCTTACCAGGGGGCTCCCCTCACCCCCACCCGTACAACAGTGGGACAGCTATAGGAGATCATTCATCAATACTATGGCTTCCATCCGCCCTGCCCCCAGCCCCTCTGTGCAGGCCACTGCGCAAGGCCATGGGGAACCTGTACCTTTCTTCTTAAGGAATGCTCTCCTGGTTGCAAGTGGGCTATGGCGGACCCGAGAATTCTGTAGAAACTTCACTGCTGTGGCAATCTGGTAGGGGAGATAAAACAGAGAAGAAAAGTAAACGTCAGTAGTCTGCATTTCAAGATTGAAAATCCTACAAGTTTATCCCAGGTCCATAGAAATAAGCACAATACTGTGGTCAAATTAACCACTTATTGCTCACATTTAAAATCTGCGTAAATAAAAGACTACGTTGGTTCCCTACCTTCATTGGCTTCCTGTATCTGGTTCTATCAAATCTAATCCCCTCGGCCTAGCTTTTAAGAGCTGCAGTAATCTTTTCCTGTTCTCCCTGTTCAAGCTGATTCTTCACACTCCTCAGCAGGTAGCCCTCCCCTGGCCGTGCTTATCCACGTCCCGACACCTGTGCCCACACCATGCCCTTTTTCTAGAAGGCCTCCCTCTCCTGCCTCTACCTGTGTAAACATTACACACACAGCAGCAGCAGCACAGCCCTTCCACAGGCTGTGTTAACTCCTCGAAGCCTTCCCTAAATAAGCAATCATCTCTGGTCTCCCCACTCTCTTAAATTCTTCAGTGCTCACAGTGTGCACCATGTAACTGAAGACACAGTTGCACTGTCTTCTAATGTTCAGGCTGCTTCCCCAGCTACGCTGCTAGCGTCTGAAAGGAAGAGACCATGATGTAGAGACAGAGACTGGCAAAGCGCTGAGCGTACACTGGCTGGGAAGGCTTCTGTAAGACACAACACACAGAGCCACTCACACTGGTCCCTCTTATGCAATGGAGCTGAATTCTGAAGAGCCATCAAAGGATAAAGTTTGGGGTTTCATGGCTACAAGCTGGCAGACCGACAGATTATCTACCTACCTCTGGTAATGATATTATTTAATGAAATCTTCCTACGTACGAATGAGCCACGCAGGGGATGGAAGGGAAACTGTTGATGGTATTAACCTTCACATCACTCAGCACACACGAAGCATGTGCTTGCACGCCACCTGTCTGCTCTCCACCCTGGACACTAAGTCCAACGGGTGGGAAATGCCAACCTGCCCCCCGATAGGAAAGGGGCCATTGTAAATGACTGGCATTATTTATCTCATCAAAACCAAAAGAATAAAAAAAAAAAAAAGCAAAAGAATGATGTAGTCTCAAGGTACAGGTAAAGTCAACAGGCCCTGCAGTTCACTCATAAGTTGTTGAAAGAAAAAATTTCTAAGGGGCCAAATATAAGGAAATTTTCTAAGATCCTTCAAACTAAGGGCAGCAGTTGAACAGAGATTCAAACAGAAAGTACTGTGGCTATAAATTGAACACAAGTTACAAATCTCCTCTTCATATTTTATATGAATTTAATCTTGAGACCAGACAGACCTCTCTGGTAACAAAAGATAGGATAAATCAGAAAGAAAGAACTTCGGGGCAATTCTCTTATATACTTTCCCTGGGATCCCTCCATGGGAGGCTTGCCTCAGACCCTCTCCCTCAAGGACGGACTCAGGTACCCAGACTGGCAGATTTGGGCCTGTCAGTGATAAGACACACGAGTGCTCCTTGAGACTGGTTAGAATCTGTCCAACACTGCGAGTGTATTACCCACCATCATGAACTGCAGTGACAACCAACCAGTTCTGGACTAGAGAAAAATCGATGTTCAAGATTTTAGAACCCCAAAACTATATACGCACCCCCAAGCCCCTCGACCAGATCTCCTCAGGTTGCACCGAAATCAAGAAAAATCTGACAAACATCAACAAAATGGATGCGTTCTAACGAAGAGATGGGAAGGGGAAAGACAGAAGAGAGAAAAAGGAAAGGGAGTGGGGCGAAGGAGGGAACGGGAGAGGAGAAGAAGAAGAAGGCAGATGGACGAGCAGAGGAGATGGAACAGAAAGGAAGGCGGAAGAAAATGGAAAGGGGATAAGAGCGAAGGGGAAGTGGTGAAGGAGAAAAACAAGAGGAGGAGAGGCCTAGTCACAGTTACACCACCCCAGGCCCCGCGGGGTCAAGGCCAATCTGCACAGCTCAGATGCCTCGGGGTTAATTGTTCTTCACCTGGAGAAAAAGTACACCTTCAATGCACAAGACGATGATGGCATTTGTATCATGTGGCAGGCTCCACACGCCCTGGTACGTGTCCCAGGTGTCAGAGGAACTGTGGACAAGCAGGTCTTAAGCCAGAGATACTGACAGCACAGCTCCTGACATTCACCAGTAGAAGCGTAAACCTTTCCTTCCTCCTTCCAAAATTTTCCATGACAGAGAAAGATAACAGAATCCCACCACTAAAACGCACAGGTTTCACCTTGCTTTTTTAATACAGTCCTTGGTATATGCATTTCTGGTCAGAGAGCAAAGTTCTGATGGTTTTAATGGTGCACTCAATGCAGTGCTTGGCGCATTCCATCAATTTTTTTTAAAAATTGCATCTCTTATTTCTTTAAATACATTAATCAGCCTAGTGTAGGCAAAACGGATCCATCGGACAATGCAATAAACATGAATTATCATCTATCCAACACGCATAATGGCTTAAAAATACATAATAGCAGGTGTAGTTTAAATGATTAGTTATTACACCTGTGGTGGGTCTGATTCAATTGGGAAAAATCATGTTTAATAGGTTAAAAGGTTTAGATCACCATGCTTTCCTTAAAGTGGCTGTAGAGAGGGAATGATGGAGTGCTCTGTCATTAGTAATTCATTTAAGAAAAACGTGGGGGATAGAGCAAAGAACAGCATAAACGAGCGAATCCAATTTAAACATCAGGTAAAGTAGAAAACACCTTTTAAAAAAGCAATATAAATGAATTTGGAAGGGAGGTGAAATTGACGTGTTTATTTTAACGGGAATTTGACAAAGTCCTGGCACACTCCAAACTTGCAAAAATATGAACAATTTCTTTTAAAGTTTCCATTCACTAATTTCAAGCCATATAAAATAATACTGTCGAACACCTACATAAAGTATATTTGGGGCCTGTTTACATTCCTCTTGATCTTTGTTGGAAAAAGCAGGTGACAGGCGAATCACATATTTAACAGCACCGATATCACTATGACAGATGTAAAAATATGAAGCATCCAAACCAACAGCCTCAACATAATGTGCTTCATAAGAAAGATGTCCAGATACAAAAACCCCTCTCCTTCCGCTAATTATTTCTTCTGCTACTCTTTACTCTTCTCCTCTCTTCCTGTAAGGACCTGGCACTTCAATAGGGCGGAAAAGGGACCGTCCAACGTAGAATTTTACAAGCCCTATGATTCGCACACAGACGGTAAAAGATTTCCCAAAACCTTTCCCCATACTGCAACGATTTGAACACTCTAGATAACTGACAGTGCCCTCGGTTTGCATCCTTCACTCGACTATTGTTGGACACTTTTCATTAACTTCATGAAGCAATTCAACTGACTCTTCCCTCTGCAGAGGTCCAACACACACAACACGCTTTTGTTGGGTGAAATGATGGGGTGCCTGCTGCCTGTCCTGTACTATCGTTTGATTTTCTAATTAGGAGATGAATGTGACTAGTCATGGCTTATATTTGTGCCCAACTAAATTACACAAATTCAGGCCAAATCTTCCGCCTCAGTGTCAAAGATGTAAAACAGAAGCGGGAACTTTATTGCACACATTGTGGGAGTGCAGCAAGCCAGGGGAAATTCTGGTGCAAAGCACCTGATGCCGTTGTTGAAGCCACTTGCTGTTGAGTCCGTGATAAAAATGGAATTGGCCTTCCTTTCCCCTTCTCTTGCACTAAGAGAGTTCTTAATGAGTGCACGGTGAATTACCAGTAGCTGGTTTCATAAAAATAAAGATGACGGGGCTATCCTGGTGGCGCAGTGGTTGAGAGTCCGCCTGCCGATGCAGGGGACATGGGTTCGTGCCCCGGTCCGGGAAGATCCCACATGCCGCAGAGCGGCTGGGCCCATGAGCCATGGCCGCTGAGCCTGCGAGTCCGGAGCCTGTGCTCCGCAACAGGAGAGGCCACAGCAGTGAGAGGCCCGCGTACCGCCAAAATAAATAAATAAATAAATAAATAAATAAATAAATAAATAAATAAATAAATAAATAAATAAATGAGACGAACTCAGAAGAAAACAGAAGCAAAGTTTCTCATCACCCCTATTCCTGTGACCCTCTGTTCTGCCGTCCTCCCTCAAAAAGCAAAATAAAATAACCCTGTCACCATCAACTCTGCAATTTTAGGGAAATTTGCTAATTTTCACCATTCATCACTTAAAGCTAGAGATAAATCAAGGTGCAAAGAGGAGTAAATCCTCGCCTTTGCAGTGGTTACACTGGAGTGACTTCCAGTAACCCAAGAAAAAAGGAGGGGACTTCAGGTTGAAAAACACCTTTGGATCCAAGATGATTATGATTGGCCAATTGAGAGAGATCTGTGTTTGAGAGACCCGGATTTGTAACTGTATAAATCAATGGAATACAGGATACTCAGGGGCTATCTACGATGAACTATGTGCTGTTAAATGCGTCGTGTAGGGTAAGTAATCCCTGGTGAGAAGAAGCAAGGTTCCTGACAGTCCTCGCTCAAGAGATGCTTCCTAGGTGTTTTCCACTCTCCTACAAAAGACCTGCACACTCTAATCTCCAGAATGCACACTGTATTTTCTGCACAAGGGGGACGGGAGAACAGGGCTTGCCTAATAACGAACCTGGGGTTGGAGGGAGCCTTGGCACTTTGCACCTGACACGTAAAACTGATGCACTGTCTCCAGTGACACATATTTGGAATGTCACCAGTTCCGGCACTCCTGTGTGCTACATACACATCTATCTCCTAAAAATGTGAGCATTCGTTAGCCATTTTAAAATACTAAAAATATTCAAAAATTAATGACACTAACAACCAAAGCCAAGTCCTTTTTAACCCAGACAGATCACAACTAGAGGGCAAAAGAAAATGACCAACACGCAGGTCCAAAACCCCATTCCAACACTGCAGAGCCACACGTGCGCATCTGAGAAGATTAAATTGCCCGTGAAAGGTTCCTACGCTCGTACCCTGAAGTAGATAGATACCCAGAATCCTGTTAACAAGCGTTAGACCAAAGCCAACTCAAGGTTTAACAAGGACTGACTATAAAAGCCGGGCAGTGCCTAGAATGAGAGAAGCCTCTTCAAACAGAAATGCTGCGTTTTAGTAAGAAATCAGTACTCTGTCAGGAGTTCCCTGACAAATATGGTCATCAGTGGCACAAGGAAATAGTTGCAAAGCAGCTGTTAATCAGAGAAACACATCGTAGAACGCTGATGCTAGCACTCGTGAAAAAATGCAACGGGCTAATTATGAAGCTATATTATCTCACTAAAGAGACCGTGTTCCTTGAGACTCCAGGCAAAGCACTCTTGGTTCCAGGGTTCTAGGACAACATAATTCTGGTTTTCTGCATCCAGAATTCTTTCTTATCTGCGGCTGACAGTCCCAGCCAGGCTCACCGTTGTTTCTCATTTCTACCTGCCCTCTTCCTAGGTAGGGAACAGGCTGGGGAGGGCAACCACCCTGAAGCAGGGGCATTCCCAACCCACATTCCAAGATCCTGCACGAATACATCCAAAAGGTGTCAGATCCTAAAGCAGAATAAGAGAAAACCTATGAGTATGCCAAAGAAATGTCAGAATCATCTTTCTAAGTGTGGCAGGAGAGCTGCCCCCAGCCGCCAAAATGAAAAAAAAAAAAAAGGGAAGAAGGAGAGGAAGCAATAAACAGAATATAGAGACTGCTGCATTTGAAATCTCCAAGGGAGAAAGGGAGTCTGGCAGAAAGCTGCTCTCACAGTGTGAAATGCAACTCTGGGAAGCCGAGGGTCTAGCAGGCAGGTAAGAGGGGAAAGTTAATATGCAGAGGAAGGCTCGATCAGCCAAAATTCAATACGATCCTCTGCAAGGACAAGGAGGAACAAGGCTCCCCGAAACCAGACTCGTGGGAGTGGGGGGAGGGCACCACGCCCGCTCGGAGCACAGCCACTGGAATGGCAAGAGGGGAATAACCTTGAGCCGGCCGTGCCGAGGCGGCCGCAGCGCAGAGCCAAAGTGCCCCCTAGCCGTCACGCGAGCCCGAACGAAGTGTTTTCACTCGGGGAAAATGAAATGTTTTGCAAGATGAAACAGAATGAAAATTGAGGTTTTAGGTAATTACTAGTTGGCATTTACATATCACGGGCTGGTTCAACACCTATTCATTTTCCTCTTTTATTTTCAATTTTTTTAAATTGCTCATTAAAAATGAACAGATGACAGTGACAGGGATTTTCCCCCCTCTTTCTCCTTCTCTGAGGGTTACAAAATCAAGAGGTACTTTTCCCCCGTTTATCTACAATTACACACACACACACACACACACACACACACACACACACACAGGTATGTTTCATTTACATCAGAGGGGGAAAAGGACAGGGGAAAGTCAACAAAAGCCAGGAAGTTCAAAAATAAAGACAGTGAATTGTACTTGAGCCAGCCTCCTGCACCTGCGTGAGCAGTGAGCTAGCGAGAGCCCTGGTGCTCAAGGAGTTAACGGAAAGAGCCTCTCTTTCAACTTGGAATTTCCTGGGTTTTGTCATTGTATCCTTCCCATTGTTGATTTGGGTTACAACCCTATACTAATTAAGCTGTGGGCCCTAATTTCCTTTGTTTTACTTTCCTCTGTCCTTTTGTTTTTCACATTAAAGAAATAAAATATCTCTGGTAGAAGTGCACAGAGTTGACATGATAGAAAACAATATTTGTTAAGGTCTATTGTGTAAATCTGCATGAATTCCACAGCATGCATTATTGACCCTAGTCTCTCTTAAAACACATTGATATACACAGTAAAAGCCTTTATGAAGAGTGGCAACGTCATATGCACAACAACCACCCTTCCAAGTGAACTATCTCTGTGTGTAAATTTTTCTTCTTGGCCCTAGTTAAAAACATTGCATGAACTACTTGTCAGAATGTCATTGTTTTGTTATCTTATTAAACTAGTTCTTCCAGAAATGTATGTGGAAATAAAAAGCATCTTAAGCCAACAGGCACTATTTAATATCAAGTGACAGTGATTTTAGGGACACAAGGGTGACTTTGGAGAGTACTTTGGGTGCCAACTTGCAGCCCAAAGGAGCTGGTGCTTGAGTAGCAAAGCCTGACAAGCAGAGCTGCTGATGCAGAGGGCAAGCGTAACTACGCCATGGAAAGCGCTGTAGTGCACATGCTTGCCATAGAGGAAATAAAAACCCTTGTTTCTGGGTTGAGAAGATCAAAGTTCCTTTTTAGGAAAGGTTGAGAAGGAAAAGGATTTTCTCCTTCAGGGAGAAAGAAAAGCAAATTTAAATGCCTGTCCCCATGCATCCCCACCTGAATTTAGATAGCAGCCCCTCTAATTTTTGATGCAACCAACAAAGCAGTTACCCAAAGAGGAGAGAAAAAAAGGATGACATTTGCCTTTTCCTTAGCTTTGAAATCCAACTGGCAGCAAATTGTTTGAAGTCCTGTTTAGAGAAGAAACCGTAATAGCCTCCACACTGAAAAGAGGAGGAAAATGCCATTATACACGGATCACGGTAGCAGTGACCTCGGCAGAGAAGGCAAACGAGCTGGCTGCAAGTTGGAGGGTGGCGGGCGTGCCAGGAACAAAAAGAAAAAGGTTTACGTGTGCCAGCACTGTGTGGCAAGAGTTGGGTGCTCGGTCCCAGGAGATACCAAGAAAAGGCAAGGAGTTCGATTTCCTAACACGGTGCCTTTCAACAGCGCGTTGACTGCTCCTTTTTCCAGTTTCCCTTGCTTTTGTATTTTCCATATTCTTCTAATTCCCCTGCACTGTTAAAGAGGAAGCAGAGAGCACCCAGGCTTCATGTTGTAAAATTAATGAAGGTGTCAAGTTGTTGAGCTGAATCACTCCAAAGGAATGTAATGACTCAGTGTCCAAGATGCTCCCTAGGAGGACTGTGAGCTCACTCAGTGGCGGTGGCTGGTGACTCCAACACTAAAAATATGTAGCAGACAGTGCCCAGGACCTTCCTAATGATACCACTGCCTCTACTTCCTAGTCCCTTTCTCTCCACCACAAGTTGAATTTGATGCTTTCCGAAGGTTACTTCTCCCAAACTCCAGCACCTTCGCATGCTCAGCAGACGAAAATTCGGTTCCCACTTCTTCTGAAGCCAGGCCAGACAGAGATTGGTAAAGCTCTCTCTAAGCATATGCACTATTGAGATGTGGGATGATTAGGAAGGGGACGAAGATGGACAGTGACACCTTCACGTGTCAAGTTAACTGGGGGTTAGACGCTGAATAGATGACCACCAGGTGGTGCAGGGCGGGGTCCCTTCACGGTGGCTTGAGCACCTTCTGCTCTGAGGGCAACAAGATGGGCTCCTGGATTCCAAGGAAGATAAGCTCTGGATCAGGGAATTCTGTCTAGCATCACCCCACATAGAGCAAAAACCTAAAACTTTGAGAAGTCGCTAAATGACACTCCTACCAGACATCCTACAAGAAAGTTGGAGAAAGACTAAATGTTAAAAAATAGATTTGAATACCAAAAAAGTAGTAGTCACAGCTCAGAAACAGCTCGAATCCAAAAAGATAGCAAGAAAAAACTTGGAAATGACAAATGTGGGTAGCCTTTAAATCGTCTTCAGATCTCTAGAAAGCAGAAAAAAAGCGAACAATTAAGATCTGCTACTAAGAGAAGACCACCAAGTCCTGGTTCCTGCTATTATCTAAGATTCTTCTATGGCCTGAGGGAAAAACTAGAAGTACAAGTTCCAAAAGTATGATTCAGAATAGAGAGAAAGCTGGCACTCAAAAATCTTCAAATTTACAGTAAGATGACAGGAATTAGAAACTGTTTATTTTATTTTATTTATTTATTTTTTTGTGGTACACGGGCCTCTCACTGTCGCGGCCTCTCCCGTTGCGGAGCACAGGCTCCGGACGCGCAGGCCCAGCGGCCATGGCTCACGGGCCCAGCCGCTCCGCGGCATGTGGGATCTTCTGGGACCAGGGCACGAACCCGTGTCCCCTACATCGGGAGGCGGACTCCCAACTGCTGCACCACCAGATGAGGCCCTAGAAACTGTTTCTATTCAAACAGTCAAATGAAATCAGCTCCTCTCAGGGGAAAGTCGTCCTCTTCACCAAGCACACTGGCCCCTGGGAGTGCACAGGAACAGACCCTCTGCCAAGATAGTAAGATCAGGGGAACCAGCTCTGGCAGCAAGTGGGGTCACATCCGTTTGAAGTAAGCTGGTGGCCAGTTCAACTGTCTAAAAAAGGGTATCTAACATGGGTCAGGCCTCTCTCGCCGACTTCAGGAGTAACTCACCCACACGAGTGTAGCACAGAGAAGCAAGACAAGCCATGCCTCTGACACGGATGATGAATGAGTCATCGCTTTTTACACATCTTTCGGAGGCACTGAGATAAGGACTGTGGAACTGATTCTTGTACCCATTGTCAGATCTGTACCCACAGACTGTCTTTAGCACCAAGATGTAAATTTGAAAGAGAATCTAAATCAAGAGATATCAGTCCAGTTGCCTCCTCTGATAAACCCCAATTTAGAAATTTTTAGCTCAGCAAAAAATTCCGCTGCACACAGAAAGAATTAAATGGTAATCATCATGGCTTTGAACCATTCAGTAACCTTTCACTAAACACCATAAACATTCCTATCATCAACAACCACAGCTTCCAATAAACAAATACACTTTTAAAAATAAACGATTCAGGGCTTCCCAGGTGGCGCAGTGGTTGAGAGTCCGCCTGCCGATGCAGGGGACACGGGTTCGTGCCCTGGTCTGGGAGGATCCCACATGCCGCGGAGCGGCTGGGCCCGTGAGCCATGGCCGCTGAGCCTGCGCGTCCAGAGCCTATGCTCCGCAACGGGAGAGGCCACAACAGTGAGAGGCCCGCGTGCCGCAAAGGAAAAGGAGAAAAAAATTAAAAAAAAATAAACGATTCAACAAAGGCCTATTAGACACCACTGCCATCTTGGCCATGAGGCTCTCAGTACAGGTCTCCTACCTCTAACAGGAAGATAAAAAGGAAGGTCTTTCTGCCCTCCATCTGATGTTCCTAGCAATCCTGGTCACCTAAAATGAGCATGTATTTTACTTACAATTAACGCAAAACTTAAACAGTTTTCACCATTAAGCAAATCCGTCCTATTGAGCACCCCCTCCCCCTCTAAATCAATGGGAACTCATTTCTAATTCCTTCCAGCTCTGTCTGGGAAACAGACAGAGGTTCACTTTTTGTTATCAGAAGGATTAAGAATCACCATCTTGCTGTGCAATCTTCTTGATTCTCCACACCCCAATTGTGCTAGGGTGAAAGACTTTGAGATCACAAAAATCCCTACATCTCCTCAATTTGGCAAAAGCTTCCTGAGACATCACTCATGGTTTTCTGTTCACTGTCCTTTCTCTCTCTCTTCTTGCCTGTTTAAACACATGGACACAGAGTTATTAACTTTTACAGGAAAACCAAATAAAATAATGTCGAAGCAAAAATGCGGTGATGTCAGGCTGCAGCTAGCACCATTCATCTGTGGGAATCTGATTAGCGCTCTAGTGGCAGAGCTACCTGGAAAAGTGCTCACAATCAAATAAAAAAATGATACCAAAACATTAACCTGATGGCTAAAAACTCCACATTTAAACAGTTAAAGTAATAAAGGAGCTTTTATTGAGTATTTTTTATATTTCATTATGCCCCAAATTGACGAGGACTCCCAGATACATTTTCTAGACTTTCAGTTCCTCAAATCAAATGCTCTCTTGGACTTTTTTTTTTAAACTAAAAGGAAACAGCATTTCTTGTAAATTTGAATGAAAGGATTAAAGCTTCTCCTACAATATCAATATCAGCTTTGAGTGCAAACACAGCCAAACACTGCAACAAACAGAAGCCTTTTTTGGTTTATGTACTTTTAAAAATAAATAAATTTATTTATTTTTGGCCGTGTTGGGTCTTCGTTGCTGTGCACGGAACTTTCTCTAGTGCGGCAAGCAGGGGCTACTCTTAGTTGCGGTGTGTGGGCTTCTCATTGCAGAGCACGGGCTTTAGGCACGCGGGCTTCACTAGTTGTGGTGCGTGGGCTCAGTAGTTGTGGCTCGCGGGCTCTAGAGTGCAGGCTCAGTAGTTGTGGCACACAGGCTTAGTTGCTCCACGGCATGTGGGATCTTGACGCACCAGGGCTCGAACCCGTGTCCCCTGCATTGGCAGGCGGATTCTTAACCACTGTGCCACCAGTGAAGCCCTGGTTTATGTACTTTAATCCTAAACCTGCCCACAGCCAGCAGAGAATTTTCCTCCATGATTTTACCTCACACAAACACTCTATTTCCTCATTCACACACATTTTGCTCAAAGTTTGTAGGAAACAGGGACTTCCCTGGTGGTCCAGTGGTTAAGACTCCAAATTCCCAATGCAGGGGGCCTGGGTTTGATCCCTGGTCGGGGAACTAGATCCCACGTGCATGCCGCAACTAAGAGTTCGCATGCCACAACTAAAGACCCTGCGTGCTGCAACTAAGAACCAGTGCAGCCAAACAAATGTTCAAAGTTGGCAGGGAACAGAATGTGGCAGAGTGGCAGGGCAGAAAGCAGGCCGGGCCTCAAGAAACCTGCACACCGAGTCCAACCCTAATGCTATGTCCTCAAACCCGGCCCCTCACGCCCCGACTCTGTGCCTCAGCGTCCTTCATTTCTGTAAGATAAGGGCTTAAATAGATGGCCTTCTGGACCCTCCAAGCTGCATCATTTTATAATTTCCAGTTGACTCCAGCAGGCAGCCTATGATACCTAGGCCAGGGAAATGGGCAAGGGTCAAGGACCAGAACCAACCATTCGAGAGCTCGGCTCTCCAATCTCACCCAATCAAAAAAAGGAGAAAACCAACAAAGAAGGAGAAGGAGAGAGGGAAAGAGAGAAGAAATCGCTGTTGTCAAAAAAGAAATGACAAATTCCACATATATTACACATAGCAAAGATTTATTCACACTACTTATTATTTATTTCGTATACAAGCTTAGTTAAATGGTGTCCAAATCACAGAAGATTAAAAACTGCAAATGAGAAAGGAGAATTGAGCCAGCTAGCAAGAGATACTCACAGACCAAAGACCAGATAGTGAAAAAAGCCTAGCAACAAATGTCAGGAGAGAATCGTCTATGAAAAGCAAACAGAAAACTCAAAAAGTTTATCAGTCCAGGGTCATTCGGCACAGATGGAGTCATGCAGAGGAGGGGCAAATACACAACAGATCTATATTTCAACAGGTTTTGAAAACAGAATCTACACTTCCAACACAATATAAACATGTACATCTAAAATGATGATACTGAGTCATCAGGATTGAATTATAGTCTACTCTGCCTAATAAAGCGAGAAAGCATATAACCCATTTTATGTAATTCCCAGCCAAAAGTTTTAAAGTATTTTGTTTTGTTTTCATATGGATCTCGATGGCCTTCGGGAAAATGTGGCTATCCAGAATGACTTATTGCAGGAGGGTGGCAGAGATGGTGGCTTCCCTGACCTGAACAAAAACAGTTTTTATTCAAGTTAGTTAAGAAGCAGGAAGCCAAAGATTAAATGATGAATAGTTACTAAGCATTCACTGGGTCCACACAGCACACCAGGCACTTAAAAAACCAAGAAGAACAAGCAAAGATGCTGCTTTTGCAGTTACAATCTAGAACAAGGAAAGCCATCCGGCCCCATACATGACCTAGGACTCCCCTCCTCAACAACCTTGACAAATGATCAGTGAGCCTCCACTCAAATGCTTATAATGAACAGAGAACTCACTCTCTTAAAAGATTATCAATTCATTTTCAGGAGTCCTTCTTTAAACTGAGTTGAAATCTGCTTTCCTGAACCTTCTGTCCATTGACTCTAGTTTTCTGCAGGAGAATACTACTAACTGATCCACTTTTTGAAATAATGCTGGGTAAGGAATGAGGATAGGCCTCTGTCACTTGGCTATCTTTTCTATAAAAGCATTTCCCTTACTCTGCTTATTAACTAAATGTGAACACCCGTTTCACTGTATAACAGTTTCATGCTCTTAAGCTTGGTAATAGCAGCCTTGCCCTTTCTGGGAGAGCCAAGGCTACACCTGTAATGTCAGAATGCATTAGCAATAATAAAGGCCACAGTAATGCAAGAGACGACTTCATACACACGTCATTCCAGAATGGCTAAATTCAATCAAATATGGCAGTGCTTCCTACAATGCTATGATCACCAGGGCCAGCGCGTGTGACGTGGGCCCACTTACTGGAAGCCGCTGGAAAGAGAAAGTGAGCGCTCTGCTTTGAGACTATAATGGACAGAGTTTTTACCAGCCCGTAAGTGGTTTGGCATCCTTCTTTCCCAGGAATTACCTAGAAATTCATTTAACATCTAAAGACTACAAATGAACTTCAGAAGGCTAAAAGTACATGAAGAGAAGGGCAGCGGGGCTCGTATTCTCTCACCCTCATCTTAAAGATATATGATCCTGGGCTTCCCTGGTGGCGCAGTGGTTGAGAGTCCGCCTGCCGATGCAGGGGACGCGGGTTCGTGCCCCAGTCCGGGAGGATCCCACATGCCGCGGAGCGGCTGGGCCCGTGAGCCATGGCCGCTGGGTCTGCGCGTCCGGAGCCTGTGCTCCGCAGCGGGAGAGGCTGCAGCAGTGAGAGGCCCGCGTACCGCAAAGAAAAAAAAAAAAAAGATATATGATCCTTATGGAGAGAAAAGTAAACTCCCAGAAGGTGGTAATCAAGAATCAAAGCCAGGGACTTCCCTGGTGGTACAGTGGTTAGGAATCCGCCTGCCAATGCAGGGGAGACGGGTTCAAGCCCTGGTCTGGGAAGATCCCACATACCGCGGAGCAACTAAGCCTGTGCACCACAACTGCTGAGACTGCGCTCTAGAGCCCCCGAGCCACAACTACTGAGCCTGCGTGCCACAACTACTGAAGCCTGCACGCCACAACTACTGAAGACTGTGCGCCTAGAGCCCGTGCTCTGCAACGAGAAGCCACCACAATGAGAAGCCCGCGCACCGCAACGAAGAGTAGCCGCTCGCCACAACTAGAGAAAGCCCACGCACAGCAATGAAGACCCAACACAGCCAAAAATAAACAAATAAATTTATATATTTTTTAAAAAAAGAATCAAAGCCAAAGATGACCTGGTCTTAATTCTAACTCAGTCACTAACTTCTTCAGTAACTTTCAGAGAGTTGCTTACCTTTCCTGTTTCTGCTTCCTCATCTGTAAAATGGAACTATAACTGCATAGAGACTCACCAAAGTGTTACAAGGAATAATTAGTTAGCATTTATATAATACTTTTGATCTTCAAAGTAGCATTATCAGACTATAAAGTAGAGTAGACGTGGTTTGAAAAATCTTTTTAAAACCTAAAATAAAGTATGCAAGCAAATTCAGAGACGCAAAACAGGCTGACCTCATCTCCCAACAGCCAGATCTCTTTACCCCCATAGACAGCCATTTTCTGCCCTAATCTGTACTTGCATGTAGAGACAAAGGTATAAATCTTTTATTGGGAAAATTGGAGGAGGTGGAAAGAAGAGAGAAAGGAGAAAGAGAAGGTTAGAGGAGAGGCACTAAAGAAAACATAAAAGGGAAGAGAGATAAGAAGAGAGAAAAATAAGGGGCAAGGGGCTTCCCTGGTGGCACAGTGGTTAAGAACCACCTGCTAATTCACGGGACATGGGTTCAAGCCCTGGTTCGGGAAGATCACACATGCCATGGAGCAACTAAGCCCATGTGTCACAACTACTGAGCCTGCGCTCTAGATCCTGCGAGACACAACTACTGAGTCTGCATGCCACAACTACTGAAGCCCACGTGCCTAGAGCCCGTGCTCCGCAACAAGAGAAGCCACAGCAGTGAGAAGCCCGCACACCGCAACGAAGAGTAGCCCCCGCTCGCTGCAACTAGAGAAAGCCCGTGCACAGCAATGAAGACCCAACACAGCCAAAGATAAATAAATAAAACAAATTTTTAAAAAACTTTTTTAAGAAAGGAGGACAAGAAGGGAATAGAAAGCAGCAAGAAATAGAGAGGCAAATCCTAACCCCTAGAAGAAGAGCAAAAACAGGAAGAGAGGAAGAAAAACAAAGAGAAATGGAAAAGAAAACTTCATTAGGGAACAAATATAAAGTGTATCCTGTTTTCAGAGAAAAAAGAAGGTTAAATTTTTTTTAAGTTAATTAAAAAGAAAAAGCGGAGGACAAAGAGCAGAGGATAGAGAAAGAGAACATAAAGCTTTAAAGAGTATGTCTGGAAACCAGAAAGCTGGAAGGGAAATCATTAGCAAGTCCACAGTGCGTCTACAGTGATACTGCGTGGATCAATTCATTTAACGCTGCCCTGTACATTTACAGAAAAGTACCTCTGATATAATAAAGGCTCATAAACACGCAGAAATTGGGTTAGACCCGTTTCGAATTCCTGCCAAACAATGGTTCAGAAAAATGAAGCTTTATTTTAATTAGCTGGACTCATGAGTGATTTGATAACAGCAGATGCTGTCTGGATGCTTTCAGCTTGATGGGCTCCACATACATGAACTTAGAGTGGTTTTGATGCAATTAGGTGTTTCTTTCTGTTCCAACATGCCAGGCCCTAGGACCAAAACCTATGTGTAGCCCCTACATGTTACTGTATTTATCTACATGTTAATATTTCAAATCATGAAGATGAGAAAAGTGACCACATAATAGAAGTAGAAAAGTAGTTTTCAAAGTCACTGCTGAGTAGATGAAAATATCCTCGTGATGTATTTTTTCTTTCCACTGGGGAAAGAGAAGTTGGGTAGCTGAGAAAAAGCCACACAGGGCAGCATCGTATAGAAATATTTAAAGCCAAAGCTGAGACACAACAGACTGCGTACTTCCAGTTTTGCAATTCCAGTCCAGTGTTACGGCAAAGGATTAGCACGCTTAATGCACAGCCTGACCTGGGACTAAGTGGCCTTCAAAATGTTCTTTGTAATCAGGCATCCTATTATAACCCAGCTCACCGCTCCCTGAGACAGGCGGTGGTGTTCAGGACCACAACCCTGCAAGTCCAAGTATTTCCACCAGGTGCTTTCAAGCTGGGCATCTTACTGCCCCTCTCTCCCTTTTAAGCACTCTCTCTTCCAAAGAGCATTCTGTTTGCTTTTCCCCCAGCACTCACTGCCCTCTCTGCTAGGACCGCTTAGAATACCACCACCCACATGCACGGAGCTGCTAAAGGACCTGCATAAAGCCAGAGCGGCTTCCAGCATAGGGACTCACCTAAGAGGAGGACCCGATCTGTTAATTTTCTGTCAGTTTGTCACAGCTGGCCTGAGAAGGGGAAGATTATGAGAAGGGGTGTAGGGAGAAAGCTCTCTACTAGGTGTGCCACTAGTCTTCCTGAAATTCTGAATCAGGCTTTCAAAATCGTTCACCCCCTGCTGAATGACAGGTAGTACAGAGGGTAGAAAAAGAGAGATGCCAGAGTTTTGACTGACTCCCTCGCACAGAAGCGGGGGGTGGGGGTGGGGGCACTTGAACCCCACGACTACCACTGCAAGCGCACAGGGAGAAACACACACCCCCTCACTCTCTCTCTGAGAGGACAAAACAGACATGATGACCTTCACACCAGCTCCCCTTCACTGGCGCTAACAAGCTGAGCACTGTAAATCAAGGATGAAATCCCTGTGCCAGGAAAGCAAAGGAGAAACATTTCTTCTGTAAAGAGCCCAAGGATGCTGCCTGCTTCTGAATCAGCATTTCAGAGCAAGTGTTTGGAAAGCAGGAAGCTCCATGCCAGCAACTGAAGGAAAAATATGTATTTATTATATATAGTAGGCCTTCTTCAAAAGTTATTTATTTCACAAAACCACTCTGCTAAATAGAGGTTTCAATCTAATTGGAACTGCAATCTGCATATTGTAAATGCACAAAATGACAGTCTTTGAGATTTTGTTCTCCTCCACAGTTTATGGGTTCACAATTAGTAGATTTCTCAACATACATACAAGAATGTAAGAGTACAGAGGAGTATCCTTTAAAATATATATAGGGACTTCCCTGGTGGCACAGTGGTTAAGAATCTGCCTGCCAATGCAAGGGACATGGGTTCGATGCCTGGTCTGGGAAGATCCCACATGCCGCGGAGCAACTAAGCCCATGCGCCACAACTACTGAGCCTGCGCTGTAGAGCCCGCGAGCCACAACTATTGAGCCCATATGCCACAACTACTGAAGCCCGCACACCTAGCACCCGTGCTCCGCAACAAGAGAAGCCACCGCAATGAGAAGCCCGTGCACCACAACGTAGAGTAGCCCCTGCTCACCGCAACTAGAGAAAAGCCTGTGCTCAGCAACACAGACCCAATGCAGCCAAAAATAAATAAATAAATAATTTTTTTAATGCTTTAAAATATATATATTGTATAAAAAAATTTTTTTCAGCCCCTTGTATACCCCAGAGGAGGGGCAGAGGGTCCAAGCTGTGAAATGGGAGGATGCTTACAATACCTCCAAGGAGACAAAGCCAATCAGGGGAAAGGAGGCTGGTGGCAGCTGCCCGAGTGTTCAGGCACACAGGGCTTTGATGAGCCCCCATTCACCACTAGCCTTTTCTTTCCTTTCTCGGGGAGGCAAGGAGGGAATCCCTACTCATCCCAACTCTCTCCACTCCTATCCACATCCCAAATGAGCCATGGTTAATTAACAGAGATGCAAATAGTCACGGACTGAAATAAAGGTTTTTAACAGGAAGTAAAAGGAGACCTTATAAATCATACAGAAAAATAAAAAAGAAGAGGGAGAGAGAGAAAGTATCCAGAGCAAAAGGTCACACTACCAATAACTGAGGAAATGAAGAAGAAAACGGACAGGTCAGGACTTCCCAAAAGGTCTAAAATTGTCTGCTTGTACCTCTGGGTTCACATCAAAAAGTGATTTATGACAGAGGAGACACTGTTCTGGGGAAGAGAAGTGGGTACCAAGATTCTGGAGTCCCATATGCGCCCGGGACTTATCTTCCTAGATTGCATCCAAATTAACCTTCTGCTCCCTGTTGCTCTCACTCACTTCAAGAAAAAAAAATTATTTAATTTTTTCAAACATTGCATCCCTAGAGCCCAAAGATATCCTTTGCTTCCTTAAAAACTAAGCATCTTCCAATTTACGGCAACTCCTTTCTGCCCTCCATACTCTGACAATGCCAGCCTCTCTGTCACAGGGTGTAACCTTCATTAAAAAAAAAAAAAAAATCAGAGCTTCAGCTTCCCATTAAAAAAAAAAAAAAGATAGAAAGATAGGACGAATAAATATGAATTTGAAGGGGAATTCTGCCAAAACCCAAACCTCCCAAATCTGGTTCAGCCACATTCTTGCCCACAGCCTGTACTTCTCGGTGCCTCCCTGCATTTTTCAAAATGCAGCTGCACAGACCTCTTAAAATTCAGATTTCTAGCACCTATAATTACAGGGAGCTCGAGCCAGGCTCCTTTAATTAATGAACCTGACTCCTCTCTCTTCCGAGGAAATCTGCATAAGGGATGTATCACAGGGGTGAACTGGCCCCTGATCAGTGCTATCTGCTCTCTCTGCCAGATGAGCCAGCACTGCACCTCCAACAGGAGCACGAAGTTGCCCCCACCCCGCCTCCACCATACAACCCGATCTGGCACAAGCCCATAATGCAGTTAAGGCCATAAGACATTTCTTGGAACTTAAGGGAAGAGAATGATGCTTTCCTGGGTGTGACCAGCCAAATCCAAAGAGAATGAGATTCTCCCCGGTTCAAATGCTCCCCTGATTTTACTCTCTTCCCTCTGCTGGGATGAAAAGCAGAGGGTGCAGGCAGAAGCCACTGTTCAAGGCTGGACAAGCAACAGAGGGAGTAGCCTGGGCTTCGAAAACTCTGGAAAAGAAATGAACACAACAAGCCTGGGATTGACATGCATCCCAAAGCTGAAACAAAACTGGTAAGAAAAGCCATGCCTCTTTAAAGCAAAACAGGTGGAAAGGGGTCATGATACTGAGGATACTGTTCACAGGTCTGGAGAAGAATTTGAGCACATCCCAAGGACGATATACTGACCACAAGAGCTGTTCCCAGGTGGTCCTCACTGATTCTTGATACTACTCCTTTCTAAGCCAATCCCTGATTAGCACTTTTTAAAGAACTGGGCTGCCTTCTGGCTGCTCTGGGCAGCACAGCCTAATGCTGTCTGTATCTGCTGCACGTGCCAGGACAGCCTATAGCCACTCTCCTGAAAGTGGGTAAAAGCTGGCTTGTAACCGTGTTCTCTGGAAAGGAGGCTGCCTTTGGCTATAACAAAGACTGGAAATGGTTGCAAACAAAGCCACAGATGCCAGAACAGACAAGGCCTGGGTCAAATCAAGACGACCCCAGGTAAAGTTTCAGTAGGAGATTTGAGATCCAGTAGAAGATGCCAATGGATTTGGCAATAATAAAAACAGGTTTGGTTCAGCCACTACCATCTGATAACTGTTTCTCAAGGGCCCCTCAGGCCCACAGCAAACCCAGTGGGGCAACAGTTGTTTTACTGACCAAATAAACATACCAATTCTACAGGTAAAGTTGTCAGACTATGTACCCAGTAACACACCTTCTGAGGTTTTCGCAGTTTCTCATTCGTGATTTGGGCTATAAAACGAGGCTAAGGAGCTACTGGAGAACATCACTGGGGTCAACCAATAAAAATTTGAGTTGTGTTGTCCTAGCTTCTTAGTTCTTCCCAGGGGACTTTACAGTGTAGGTGTCAAAAACTAAATTTGATCATTCTGTATTCTGCCAGGAAAGGAGGCTTCAACGTTCCAGTGACTTTCTGCTGCTGTGAATACAATTTCGGAAGAAAGGAGAAAAAAAAACAGTAACATCAGTCTATCCAATGGTTAAACCCTCAGATTAAAGCAAGGCATGCTCACTGATGGCTGAGTCTAACTCCGTGCGCCTGTCTTGTTTCCTGGCACGGCGACCTGCCATCGTGATGGCCAACCCCCAGACGCTAACACCACACACCATCCCTGCTTTCCCACTAGATCTGGCTCCAAATCCATAAGCATATCCCAGCCTGGATCCACAGCCCTCGGTGCTGCAGTAGAGCTCCAGCCTGAGAACACGACTGACCGACTGACTGTAGGAGCCACTGCTTCCGTGTTTCCAAACCACAAGCAGCCAGAGCTGGGTGAAGGATTTTTTAATTTGGTTTGGTTTTCCAACCAAGACATTCTCAAAGTTCAATGTTCTTTGAAGTGGAAGCATTTAATTTTCGAACAAACAATTGGAAGCACAGGACCAGAGAAAACGCAGAATCGAGGACGAAGGTCAGGATACGCAAAAATAAGGAGCAGGGAGGTAGCTGAGTTCAGGAATGTCCAGGGAGTCTTGGCATGGGAGCTCACACCAGCTGGCCAGGCACTCTCTTTCCAGGGTGTCTCAAGGGGAAATCACCCATCGATCCTAGGACACACTGGTTCTAGGACCAATCCCTTACCTCAGAACAGCCTCTGCCTCACATTCCTGCTTGCGCTTTAATGTTTAAATTATTAAATGCATTAATGTATTTACATTATTCAAGTCTTATGTGCATTTTTCTAAGATAATTTATGTATAAGAGTTTGAATGTCCATGACTGTTAATGTCTACAACCCTTCCTGTTCATTATTGATTCTGGAAGAAAAAAAAAAAAGTCCGAGTTTTAATGCCTTATTTTTAATGTATTAAGAGTCTGAATAAGTGCATTCTCTTTCTTCTTCTGTGATTTCATGCTTTAAGTAGTGCATTTATTAAACTGACACAGTAGGAACTGTGGCGAAGCCTGGCACGGCCCCACGCTGCGGGAGCCGCCAGCGGGAGAGGCGCGCCTGCTCCTCTGCCACCAGCGCTCGGCACTCTTCCCACCTCCGCGAGGCCGGGAGGGCGGCCGAATTTCGAATTTCGGGCGTGCAAGGAGATTTCTCTTCCACCTTTTTAAAGCTCTTGCCCAGGTCCTCTCTCCTTGGTAAGTGGGTTTCCAATTAAGGTTTTTCTGCTCATCGGAAGCCCTCCTCTGGTGTGCTCCAGCTGATATCCAAACAGAGCTCACGGTCAGCACACAATTTTCAAGAACAATCAAAATACCTAGCTTAGCATGGCAAAAACAGCCAACAAAACAACTACTTTTAAAGGGGGATCTCAAAATGCAAACATCTCAAACAAACGACACCTCCATTTAGGCAGAAAAACAACTTTCTTTTGAAATCCAGTTTCCCCAGCGTAACAGCCCTCTTTCAACTATAGACAATAGAGCGACAGTGACACCCAATGGCCTACAAGTTCATCCCAACTGAGCATTCCCCCGGCTCTCCCCGAGGTGGGTCTCAGGCCCAGAGTTCCTGTGCCAACATGGAAGCTAGAAGGAAGTATCAGCTACTCATCAAGAAGCTGAAGTGCTAATGGATAAATTTCTTGCCACTACATGGAACACACACACAGTATGTAATCATGCACGTGTGTACAAACAGCACATCAGAGCACACGTCAGTACAGTCTTTCTGGCGGGTGACGTGAGAACGTGCGTACATGCACACACACAGATGCACAATACGTGGACTCAGCCACACTGTACAAATCAACTTGGAGTGGGAGAAAAGATGCCAGACGTAGTTCACTGCCATTTCAGAATCTGACTCTGCCATTTCAAATGTCACATAGATATATACACACACACACATACACAACAAACTTATAATATGTATACGCTATATGGGTTTTTAATATACTTTCTCCTTTTTTTTTTTCTGTTTCCTTTCTTTTTCTTCTTCTTTTCTTTTTTGGCTACTCATTACCATTCTTTAACTGTTACAATTTATATCAGCATATAATGTTAAATAATTACAGGGAGCCGAGCACACTCTAGTGAGGATATAAACGCGCTGTGGGAATCTACAGATTTAAACAAATAACACTCACAGCAGGGGGTGAGCGGATGAATTAGCATTAATATCTTGCCTGGGAGATCCCAGTGCACTGGTACTGCTTAAATACAGATCTTTTCTGTAACAGTCAGTATGACAGCTCCCAGCAACACGGCCCCTTTCCCTTTCCCAGTCAATATAGCAGCCAGTGAAAACAGAAACGTCCCTATAGCAATCAATATAGCAGCCAGCTAAAATAAACCCTTCCCTTTTAAGGGCTATATAATAGTCAGCTAAACGGAAGAATTGGCACCCCTGCTGGATAGCTCAGCAGAGAAGCCAAGGAATGAACAGGCTACAAGCACTAAACGATCCTTCTGCTCCTCCAAAAGGCCCTGCCCAGGAAGGGAGAAGACATCCATAGGTAGGCAACCCAGAGGGAGCCTGTGGAGAGACACTTGGCAGGCTGCTCCTGGTCCCAAGGAGTAAATGTGCAGGGCACCCCTAACTGAGGTTTAATTAATACGGCCAGAAACTCTAGAATCCTTGTTCAAACTGTCAGCTGGAACGAGGGAACATCTCTCTCCAGTGAGGAGTGAGAGTATCTTGATTTGAACCCCGCTTTGCTCCCGCCCTGCTCCCACCCTAGCCCCAGAAGGGAAGAGTATTAAGTTAACAGCCTGTGGTTTTCTATTTTCCTGCAGCAGGAATAGTGGTTGTGTCAGAAACAGACATCGAGCCAAGTGGGTGAAAACACAGCATTCTATGTTGAAAGCTGCCCTGCAGATTAACAGAACTCATGTTTAAAACTCACAGCCATCAAATTTATTAAATACTGTAATGATATCATATTTTCCCCCATTCACAGCATAGAAAATACTCTCCTTCCTTAGAGACATATAGGAAAGAAGTTTTCCTGCAACAGAATTCAGAGGATGGCTCACTCTGAAGGCCCAACTAGACCAAAGGCCTTTAAAAAAAGAAAAAGAAAAACAACAAGGAACATTTAAGAGAGGCTCCTGTGCATCTGAAGTAATTGTTCTTTTTCATTATAACTAGCTACTTCTAAAATTAGTTCAGTAAGATTTATGAATTTGATAAATGTGGAATATGACCACTGACACCAGTGCAGGTTTCCCACAAATACTCCTGAAGTTAATGCTGGGATTTGGTTATGCTCCAAAGCAGATGAACATCAGGGACCCACCCCACCTTCATTAAAATTCCACAATCTGTCTGCCATCCTTTTGAGTAAACCCACAGAGGGTCCCTGTTTCCCTGGCCAGGTGTTTATCACCCAATGATGTTCATGTCATCAATCAGGTGACTCAGTCAAGTGCCACAGTGTCAGAAACTGCAGGAAGAAAGATCCGACAAGTCCTAGTTTGAGAGCTCAAGTCCTTAAAAATTTAGATCCTGACACCCCACCTAAGCCGTGAGAATGCTCTCTTTTACTTCAGGAATTCCAGGTAAATGCCATCTTAGGAGAGAAAAAGGTTAATAAGATCAAGGCCCTCTCCTGGCAATCAACATTCTGTGTAGGAACCCTATAGGCCGTCCTAGGAAACCCTAGCAAGCTTAGTCACACTGTGATCCTGGTACCCATTCAAGGGATACGTGGGGAGACCCACGATTTTGCAAAATGCAGTATCACAAAAAGTGAGTTCCTGTTACGATTTGACATGGCATTAGCTTCTAGAGCTGAAGCCAGTGAGTACTTTATAAAATTCAATGTACGTGGATGTTTCCATTTCTAAACCACACACAGAAACTGGGGGGGCGTAGACTCTCAATCTGATGGCAGTAAACCTGGAGAGAACTCATCACGATGTTAGCAGAGACTCCACTTCAACTACAGATGCCATCACGATCATCATCAAAGCAGTGGGCGGAGTGTGGGGGGTGTGCAGGGGAGAAAGAGGGAGAAAGAGAGACAAATGAAAGGGAAAATAATTATGAACGGGAAGGAGAAAAGAGAGACATGAAAGAAAAGATCACAGATAACAGAAGAGGTAACAAAATAAAAACAGAAAGACGAAAACCTTACTTTGGCATTTACAGTTTAAAGGTTTCAGGGCATTTTATGAAATGACAGTTGCAATAAAACAAACAGAATGGTGAGTCATCTGGTTTCCAACTTCTGAGTCAAAAGGGGCTGTTTCTAGACAAACTACAAAGCAGCACTGCTGCCTGCACACTTAACGATGCCTATCACAGCTACAGAACAGGATGTGGAGAGAGAGAACGGGGAGGTGGGAGTGAGCACTGTCTTTGCTGGTCTCAGTGTCCCTGTGAATAAAGACTGTCAAGATTTAAACCATAATAATGGAAAGGCTATAAAGGTCTCAGCCATAATGTTTCCTCTGATGTTCCCTTTCATAAAATGCCCGCTTTATGTTGCCTACGTGGCAATGGTACACTAAACATCTGCGTACCAGTGGGAATGCTGCACCCTAAGTTCCCAGCGGGCAGCAACTGGGCACTCCAGCCCCTTGGCTCACCATCACCATCTACATAAGTGAACGCGCGCGGGCATGCACGCACGCACGCACGCAGAGACACACACACACGCCACAAGCATGTGCTGAGTGCCTACTTCCTGCTAGGAGCTGAGGGATAAGGATGTGTGCCCACTGCATACAGGGTTCAGCAAGGGGCCTAGGTGCGAAATACCCAGGAAACAAACAAACGAAAAATGTATTCTGCTTGGAAATGTGGCCATACGGCACAGGGACTCCTTTGCCACTTTAGCACCTAGCAGCCCTACACAAGAGTTTGGCAGCCTAACAGTGAGACGTAACTTTTCCCCGTCCTGTGCCAGAGCAAAGTGGATAAGCTGGAATACAAATCAGATAAACGCTCAAAAAGGGGGCTGAACTGGGCACCCACAAAGACTTGCCTTTACTTGGACTTGGCAGACGAAACTATACAGAAAACCGCTGGTTTCAAGAGAATCTTATCTGTAGCCTGTCACCTAACCATTCTAGGCACCAGGGAGCCGCAAAGAAAACAGAAACAAAACCTCTCCCCGTTAATACTGTGTAGACATGACAAAGAGGCAGGAACTAAGAAAGAACAAGGTGGACGTGAAAACCACATGTAGGGATAAAATGAAGTTGAAATCTGTACATCAGGGAGACCGTGTGATGCAATTAGGGAAGCCAAGGTACAAAGTTAGGAAAGGACCAATCTGGTCAAGCCCAGGGGCAGATGCAGAATGATAACTCGAGTTTGCTGGGTAGGCAGCCAGTGCCAACCACAAACCATCACTGGGCTGTTTTCCCTGTTGATCTATAATTGGCGAGTCTGTGATAGAGCTACCAATTATCGTTAGACCCCCTGTATTTAGTTCACAGACAAAGGGAAGCAGGAGAGACCAGTTAGTAACGAGTAAGTAATGGCCACTAAAATACATCGTATTTTACTGAGCTGCTTTGGCAGGAAAAGCCATTCAGAAAATAAAAAGTGAAAGAATAAAATAAGCTAGAGAAACTCAATTTTCTTCTTCCTTCCTCCCAAAGCCACAGTTAGGATAAAATGAGGTTTGTGCGGGTTAATCCTTATGAGGTAAGAAAAAAATGATTAAATACATTAAAAAAATCAATTGTACATTAAACCAAATCCAGGAACTGCAAAAACAAACGCTGCAGCGTTCCTCCAACCGGTATTAGCTCTGCCGGTCTGGTCAGCAGGGGATACCCCACCAGCCGGAGCCCGCTGAGGTAAATGGAAGCCGAGCAGAGAGGAAGGGAGAAAAATGGAGCAGGGAGGGGCTGGGGAGGGGTGCGGAACCACAGACCTGGATTTCACTGGAATAAAGTTATTCCTAGACAGTACAAAGGAAGAAATAAAGTGTCTTATATAAATGGGGCTCTGGAGACCAGGCTGAATTCTTCAAAAATCCAATAGAAATAACAATAATGATAATCATCATCGTTTGATAAACAGAAGTTATAAACCACTTTGCTGTCAAATGATCTGCCACTATTTCTAGTTATTTCTTCTGTTCATTAGCAGATTCTATTAAGCGCCATTTTTCAGAGAGACGACAGAGAGCAAGCTGGAGAGGTGAGGTTAGGAGGCGTGCCTTTGTCTCTGAGGAAAGCCACTCTCGGAGCCGGGATGGAAGCTCCCACCCTTCCCCAGCATGCCGGGGTCCTCAGGGTCCTCGGATGAAAGCCTGCAAGAAGGCAGAGCCTGGGAGCACTGGTCACCAGCTCCTCCCACGGTGGAGTCAGGACTGAGAAGTCTCAGCTAGTCCTAGATAAACCTCACAGGGCTGAAACGTCGCGGCCAATTTGCTTCTCCGTGTGTACTGCAAAACTCCGGTTCTGCCTGCAACCAGCCCTCCTCCTTTCTGTCCCCTGCTTCAGCCACACAACTGGAAGAAGACCTGAGAGTCAGGGCCACGGTGAAATACGCGCTTCTGGGATGGGGGCAGTCATTCGTTCACTTCAGCAAGGCACAAGCTGGCCATATGCATCTTGGGCCCCAAAGGCTAAAAGGATTGGCAAATCCAGAGTTTCCTCCTTAATGTGCTTATGAAATGAGTCATTTAGAATTGAAGAGAAACCTCCATAAGCCCGGCTTGGGAGTGGGGGTGGGGAAGGTTAAGGCACATGCTGACAGGAAGGACAGATGATCAACCACGTGACAGTGGTGTTCCCAACAGAATAAAGGCCCGTGTCCACAGGGGAAAGTTTCAAAACATCCAAACAGTATTAGAGTGGGTTATCAATGGCAACAAGTAAGATGTGACAAGATTTTACTCTCCTGAAGACATTCTCCTATCTTCAAAGCAAGTGACTTTTGCCGCCTTAATTCTGACAGTGAAGGATCTGTGGATGTTGATGGGGACAGAGATAAAGGATTTATCTGAGGGGGCAGAGAAAGCAGAGACGGAAGATCCTGAACACTGTGGTTTCTTATGTGGAGTCAAAAGCGGAGCGCTCAATTGTGGACCCTTCCCTCTGCCAGCAGGAGAGGGAACGATAAGCGGCTGCTGCCCCCTAGAAGCTACCAGGGACACAGCACCTTGCTCCACAGACAGAGATGAAAGATCCTATTATCTCGCCTCCATCCCGTAGCCTGTCATTAGTGAGGTACATGGGTGCAGAAACCTCCTCCAAGCACGAGGAGGCCCACATCACCTCTGATAAATTAATAGGTGCCTTTTCAACAGCTAAGATGCATACAAAAGACTCCAACCAGCCAGTGCGCATGAAGGCAGAGGCTTCAGAGGAAGCACAGGCTCACCAGGCAGCACCTGAACAAGCCAAAGCCCTCTCCCAGACTTCTGTGCTCTGCGAGGCGGGCACGCTGCCCCTGCCTGCCCTCCCACCCTGCTCAAGTCTGACGGAGAGAAGAGCTCAGCAGTGCGGGCGTTAGGGTTTATACATCCCAGCCCTGCCGCTGACTAGCTGTGGGAACCTGACTGCCCTGGGCTTGTTTCCTCACTGTAAACTGAGGAAGAGTGATCCTCGCAGGTTTGCTGGGATGAAACAAGATAACAAAAATAAGGAAACCAGCACGGAGGCCAGCACATTATATGGCAGAAGTCCTCCTGACCTATGTGATCAGAGCTAGCAATTGGTCAGTTAACTGAAAAATCAGTTAAAGCAGGGAATCATTAAAAACGGGGTCTTATCTACATACCTTAAACGTTTCACATTAACTTAAAACCTATAAACAAACCTGCGGTCATTTGCTAATCTTTTGATGTAGAGCCAAGACCTTCTCTTTGAGTGTGGGACCCACACGCCCGAGTTCCCAGACGTCTTTCTTGCATAAACTTCACCCGTAACACACCCTTCACAATTTCTAAAGCAAAGCGAGCCCTTAAAAGACATTAGCAAAGCAAACTGAAGTACAGAATACTTCTAGATTGTTAGGATCTTCCCCACTCACACCTAAAAAGACAGCAATCTTTTTAGCAGTTTGCATTTACCAAAACATTCAGCTTAGTTTTCACAGAACCCTCTTTTTACATTTATGTTTACAACATTTATAGATCACTCTGCTCACATTATATTTCACCTGTTTATAGCATATTTAACAAAATTGCCTAATTCGCTAACAAATCAACTGGCCCACGGGTTCAAGACAAGCTGACGTCCTCCTGGTCTGCAGAAGGGGTGTGGGTGTGGATGTGACCAGCCAGGAGCTGCCCAGTCAAGAGCACCCGGCACCATGACAGTGAAGCAGTTTCTAATGAAAGCTCTTGACACTTTCTCAAAAATATGTATTTATTGGTGCTGCCACTTCATTTCACAAGAGATCTGATATGAGTCAAAGAAAAGGATACAGCAAACAGAAGGTATGAGGAAAGGGAAAAAAAACGATGTTTAATAAATGCTGTTTACTCTCCCACTTCTCCATCAAAACCCATTTTCAGCAAACTGTGGAAAAACTAAACCATGTATATACGTATGATCAACTTGTGTGCCTGATTCTATCAGCAGCTCCTCCCCTCCAAGCTGGAAAAGGCAGCCCTGCCCCTGAAGATGCTCTTGCCATGGCCTGACTGGACCACAGTGGACACACAGAGAAAGGCCTCTTGGTGCTACCCCAGAGCACCACTCCGCAGACTCTTGTGAGCACAAGCAGGAGACCGGGGCCACCAGGGCCACCAAAGGCAAGAGGCCACAAAAGCGGCAGCACATCTTCTCCCTGACAGGGGCAATCCAGCCCCATCCAGGGGGGCCAGGAGACGGCTCCTGTCGGCCTCGGTGTCAGGGAGCACCCCACGCAGATTTACTGCAAGCATCACTCAGCGTCGGCCCCATCTCTAGACTGTGCAGACAAACTCATAATGGCAGAGAGAAGATTTGTGGAGCAACAGGCATAAATCTTGGTTATAACTACAAACCATAAAAGAAAGGAGAGCTGGGAGGGAAGGAGGGAGGGCCGCAATCACGTCCTTCTCCAAAGCACCACTTTATCTTCCCGCAGCTTCTCAGCGTAGAGTGGGGTTAACTACAAGAGGGGATTTTTCAAACCCAAATTGGTCTGCATGGTTTGACAATGGGCTAAAATATTTTAAATTGAAATTACCCTCAAAAGCAGAGGGCATACGGCTGCCCTAAGTATGACATTCAGTGCTTCACAAACTGGGGGCTCGTAAGGGATTTGCTGAGTTTGCCACATGGAATACCCACCTTTAGGTCACACTTTAAAAGCAGCTTTTGAGTAAAAATTCTTTCAAATAAGATAATGACTGATTTAAAACAACAGAAAACATTTTCAGAAGGTCACCCTGCCCAAATAAGAGCTCTATACATCCCATGCCCAGCCAACGCCTGGGTAGAACTCTGAGACTGTGTCTCCAGGACGAAAGGAAGAAAACGAAACCTCTTCTCAAAGAGGCTGGTGACAAGATGAAAAACCCAACTCCCCTGATCACTGTGGCTCTGAAAAAAGGCACTTGAGCGCTCAGCTCCCTGGTTCCCACTCCAGAATGAGGACACTGTTCAGTTATCCAATAGTCAGGGCCTCTGATTACAGAAACTACAGCAAGTATAAAGTATTACCACAAAAGCCAGAAACCCAAAACATAAACAAAGCTGAATAACAATCTCAAATTCCATTTCTCTAATTATTACTCCTAAGAGTTCAGATTCATCTAATAATTATTTGTAAAAGGACACCTTAAAACTGAAAAAACAACCTCTTCATTTACCTGAAGGAGGAAAGAACTGAAAGGCCACAGCCTCGTCTACTCAACAAACCTTCTCAGTCTGTAATAGGAAGGACAGAGTAGGAAGAGGCAGTAATTTCAAAATCAGTAAGTAGCCTAGAGACTACAGAGAAGCCACCCAGAGACGGAATGAGGCTTTTCTCAAGTTCATCCATTTCAGCATTTAGTTCTCTCCAGTTTCCTCCCCCCATCTGCAGGACAGGCGGGAATCTCAGGCACCCTCCCGACAAGGGGTGCCAATGTTAAAAGAGCAGCGTTTTCCACAGGTGATGAGAGGAGAGTGGGGAAGGAGGAAAGCCAACATTTCCTCCTACCTAGGTGCCCAGGCCTCCAGCCCACAGCAGCATCCCAACGGAGGAGCACCACAAGCCCCACCCTCTGGCTGCTGACACTCGATTTAGGTTCCAAGTTTCTCACAGCAGCCATGAGGGGTGCCTCCTGCCTTTGGTACCATAAGTACCAAATCTGCAGATGATTCACTTTTTACAAATAAATAAATAGAGCATATTCAGGATTATCCCTATAATATCAGCCCCAGTCACTGCTTCTAGGCAGACCCTGAGTGGGAAACAAGAGGTGGAGATTACAGTTCACTTCAGCAAACCTAACTCTGCTACACCCACAGAAATCAACCACTACAGACCCTTTAAATAATAATGCTTAATACTTTAGATTTGCCATATTTATTTATTCTTCCTGGAAAAATGACAATTTCCTGAAATCTCTAAGTGGCTAGTTTTATTATCCCTGTGCTTGTAAAACACTTTCATGAATACACTATTAAAATCAATTTTATTTCCCCACCAAGTGCTTTGAATTTTGTAAAATAAATATATGTGTGTTACATGTTCTGGATATACACATACACACATATGTACATGAGTATATACACAAAGAAATGCATTGAGCATGGGAATGTCATTCTTCAGAAATGTTTTGGTGGGGAAAAACATAAGAATCACCTATCCACAGTGAGCCCACCAACAAGTATACCCAAGTATCAATACTTGAACCACAAAAGATACAAATATAGGGGAGACTGTGCCAGAAGTACGTGTGAGAGGTCTCCAGGAGACAGGCAACCAGCCACGGCTCTCTTAAAGAGAAGCTCACAAACTAGCTCCCTGAATTCATCAAGATATTAACGGCCTTTTGATTACCAGTCTCTGGTTAACTGACTTAAAAACCAAAGAGGAAACCTTCGGTGTTCCAGGCATAAGGTGGATGAGCTCCCCAGAAGGGTGGAGATCAAACACATGATGCAGAACCGCCCCCTCCCCCCTCAAGGTTCTGTCTTAGCCTCAGGGAGAAACCTGAGGATACATGATACTTCCGTACTTCAGATATGTGAAACCTAAAAATTAAAAAAAAAAAAACGGGGCTTCCGGTGGCGCAGTGGTTGAGAGTCCGCCTGCCGATGCATGGTACACAGGTTCGTGCCCCGGTCTGGGAAGATCCCACATGCCGCGGAGCGGCTGGGCCCGTGAGCCATGGCCACTGAGCCTGAGCGTCCGGAGCCTGTGCTCCGCAACGGGAGAGGTCACAACAGTGAGAGGCCCGTGTACCGCAAAAAAAAAAAAAAAAATGGTACTCAGGGGAGGGTGGGGGGAATGGGTGAAAATGGTCAAAAGGAACAAACTTCCAGTTATAGAATACATAAGCCATGGGAACGCAATGTTTAAAAAAAAAAAGAATTCAGCATACTAAAAATATTAATCCTAGGGAATGTGATAAAGTAGAATTACCATCATCATTTATAAAGGTACATTAATTGTAGTTTGGGATTATTTTGGTAGAGGGATGCTGGGAAAAGGATAGAAACAAAAAACAAACAAAAAACAAAACCTATACCTACAGGTTAGAGGAAGAGAAGATTCATCCATTAGAAAGAAGTTGGTGTCAAAGAGCAAAACGCTGAAATTCTAGTTTAGCCCAAATTCATAAGTGTTGTATAAAGTAGGTAAGCAACAGAATTGCTGAATATTGAGGAGCTTGTTGTACTGAAACAAGGGAGCATATTTATTGCTGCTTCAAATACCCTAAACTCACATGACTAGAAGGACTCTCAAGACATTACTTAACCCCTGTTTCTGTATCCAAGCAAGAGAGGAACCGAGTTACTCCACGCAGACAACTGTCCACTCATTCTTACAGATCTATTGACTAGGCAGGACTTGATCCTGGCGGAGCAGTGCAGGGACCGACCCAGAACCTCTGTGACGGCCCGAGCACATGCCCACACAGGTGATGAGAAATCATGGGTCTGTGGGAAACTGACAGAAGGTTCTGAACAGGTCTGGGAGAAGCTAGAGGTCAGTACTCTGGAGCTTGCCCTGGGAGGCAAAGTTCAGAGAACAAAGTATAAAGAAAAAGTAATCAGCCGTTTTAACTCTGGCAAAGAGTTTTGTCATTTAACAATCAGAGAATTTCAACTGGGAGTTTACAGAATTTATCAAAATGAGTCTGTTTACCAATCACCAGCCCTGAGGACATCATGACATTATAGAGCAATTATCCCACTAATGTGGCCAGAGTTGCTGGGTTGGTTCTTTTGGGAGCGGAGGAGGATTGAAGGGGTAAGAGAAGGTACGTGCAGTGACCCTATGCGGCTGGAATCAAGACCAGGGGATGGCTATGAACACAAATGTGTCAGTTAGAGACCACAAGACCATACTTATCAACTCAAAATCACAAGCCAGTTTTTATAGCCCAGAGAGGACAGATATGAAAATCAGGCCCTCCTTCCCTAGCAAATAGAGCAAAACAATGATGCAGACACCCAAATACATCCACTGAACAATGAAACTTGCACTGTACTGACTAGTCAATAGAGCCTCTTTTGTTGTAACTCACTTTTTTAATAAAGGGAAAAATTCTTCCAAAGTGCTCATCTAGTTCTGAAAACAAAGAACAAGATTATTTGCCTTCAGCATCCCATGCTTAGCCTTTTTAGTGTAGAGAACAGGCAGCTTCCATTAAGGAATTTTGTGGAAAATATGCACCCCACTCAGTTAAAAACAAAACCAAAAATAACTGAGCATGGTGCTCCCTCAACACTGGACTATCCTATTCCTCCAGACCTGGCTTCAAGTTTCACAAAAACCATCCCTAAGCACCCCCTACCCCCAGAGAACTCTTCCTTCTCTGAATAATGAGGGCTCTCTTATACTCCCAGCCAGGCAATTCTGCACCAAATTATATACAATTTTGTACTGTTTGCTAAAATTATATACAGCCTTGTGCTGTTTGCTAATTGTTTCGCATGTAACAAATGCATTTTCTTCCCCAAATGAAATATATAAATTACTTGGGAAGAAGGCTTAGCTTTATTCTTCCATTGTCTGTTCCTGAGCACCCAGGAGACAGCTAACACACACGGCCTGAGGAATCTCCCCTGGGAAGGTGTGACTTGGGCTGAATGCCTCAGGGCTTTCTGTGGGTGGGCGCTCCCATCCCATCACTTCTCTGGCACCCTATGACTCTCTCCAGCCTGCTGCCGGTTCACAGCAGCTCATCCTCTACCCCCGACCTACTACGCAAGCCGCAAGCCGTCACTAGCCCTCGGAGGTTTCTCTGCCTGGCACCCTCCCACTGCCACTCCCAAGAGGCAGAAGTAGCTCACACAAGACCATACAGCTCGGCTGGTGCCCTCATTTAATCAGGCTGCTGCAAACGGCTGACCAAAAGCAATAAGGGCATGACTGAGAGACTGTGGGAGTTTAATATAAAAAAATTAATAAAAAAAAAAGAGGGGAAGGAGAAAGGGTCTACCTTTTAATAGGGCCCTAATTACACAACTCATAGGATCAACCCAAATGAGATGGGAGTTTATTTCGGGGTTTTTTTTAATTATTGTTTTTATATATATATATAAATTGCTGCTATGTGTTTTCTTTCCTCTGAGCAATTATGCAGCAAGTACGTAAAGAGGGGAAAAAATATTAATTAAATATAAGGTAATTGTAGAGCTGGCCTTGAGAGAATGAATCTGAACTCTGGACGATCGCAGGCTACTAGGGTTTGAAGACTGCTCGGGGCCTCCCAGAAAAGAAAGAAATAAAAATACAACCAACCAACAAGCAGATGCAGAGTACAGCAGGAAAAGACCAGTGCACAGAAACACTAGCAGAGCCAAGGGGCTGCAGCGCTCCAAGTACCCAGAAATCAGTGAGGCTGCCGATTGCCCAGGGCTCATTGCTTGAAAGAATGCCCAGTTTATACAATCATGCCCCAAAAGATGGTCCAGCCACTCTTCTGGTGATCAGTAGTTAAATCCATAGATTAAAATGTAAAAAGAGGGCATCCCTGGTGGCGCAGTGGTTGAGAGTCCACCTGCCGATACAGGGGACACGGGTTCGTGCCCCGGTCCGGGAAGATCCCACATGCCGCGGAGCGGCTGGGCCCATGAGCCATGGCCACTGAGCCTGCGCATCTGGAGCCTGTGCTCCGCAACGGGAGAGGCCACAACAGTGAGAGGCCCGCGTACAGAAAAAAAAAAATAGTATAAGCAGATAATGTTGGAAATGAGTATCACAAACCAAATTACTGACCAGGCAAAAATGGAACTCTCTCCCTTACCTGTTCTTCAAAGGCCACCTGAAGTGCCCTCACCCTGAGGAGCAGAATGGCTATTTCAGACAATCAAGCAGCTACTTGGTCAGGCCCAGCAACCTCGCTCCAGCTCAGCCTCCAAAGGTTTCAGGCATCCCACTAATTACCACTGATTCAAACAAGTAAAATGGTGCCTCACCACACCTGGGGCAGATGCTTTCCATTCCAGAAAAGACCAGGCTTTACTAAGGGGAGATCTCGCTAATCCCTGAGTGCCAGAAGAGGAATCAGAAGTTAGAGATCACTTGCGAGCTGTCTCCACAGAGCACCTACTCCTAAAGCGGCACTACTGATGCAAAACTATAGGAGCATAAGGTTTCTTGAAACTCAGTATTTTAATTATTAGAAAATTATACTATATATCATGGCTTCTTACCAGCGGCTCTCGAGGCGCCACATTTTCACTTCCTGGATTAGAGCTTGGCTGCAAAGAAAAATAAAAACAAAAGTAAGATCGCAGTGCCACCCAATGGACATCAAAAAAACCTAAGGTGTGCCATTCTCGAGCAACACACACAAACAACTACTTCTCATATTTCTCACCAGTTTTCCACACCACAGAGTGTTCTGTGGTGGGTTACCTGTAAGAAGCAGCCCGAAGAAGAGCCTGAATTTGCCAGTGAACACGAAGAGACTGTTTCTGGGTTTACTGTCACGGCACCTCAAGAAGGCTGCATTTAGCTTAGGAGGGCCCTGGCAGCTGAGCAGCAGGGGCTGGGGACCATCACAAAATCCGCAGCAATAGGAGAAGTCCACAAAAGCCTTTAAGTGAAAGCCAAACTTCCCTTTTGCCGTGTCTCCCCCGCCACTGACCAGCGAGAGCAGAGCAAAAGTGGAGAACCAAATTCAGCCACAAGGGGGCCCCAGTTGCCCACGCTCAGCATTTTCTCTGGGCATCTATTTGGAGCCAAGGAAGCAGCAAACTATGGACACTGGTTCCTATTTATCACCTGTCACTAAGGATACCAATCCCCAGTAGTAAAGAAAGCCGAGTTTAAATCCGTTTTGTAAATAAGCTAGTGACAAGCTGACAGATAAGCAGAGCAACCCACAGCCAGGCACCATGTGGCCCACTCACCTGGCCCTAGTCTGTTTCCTTCTCTGGATCTCTCCCCTCACCCTCACACTTACCTTCAACCCTTGGCTGATCTGGCCAAAATTCAGAGAAAGGGAGAGAGAGAGACAGAGACAGACAGACTGGGAGGAAATCTACAAATCTCCAAAAGAAGGAAACAAGCTGCCTGAGAGAGTTATGATTAGTTTACCATTACTGATGTTCAAACCAATTTCCAATTATCTACAGATAATATCCAGACAAATGAGCTAATCTGTGGGTCTCAGGAGCCAGCCTCCAAACTCCTCCCAGCTAGTCAGATGGCAAGTGCCAAGCCTCCTGGGAAAAAGGATAGAAGGTGGAAGAGGAGAAAGTCCAGTCCACAGAGGGTCCCCAAAGATTTCCTCATGCCCAATTGCTACCACACAGCGGGCACAGGGCCCAGTGACAAGGACTCTGCTCAAAGGACTCTATCTCCTCATTCAAGGTCCTGTCTCAAGAGCCCCTTCTTCTGCCAGGACAAGAAGGTCAGCCAGCATGAAACTAACTAGAAAGTCTCAGAGAACCTGAGCATGCTTTCCTTTCCTCCCTCCCCCACTGTCCCTCCCTCCTAAGGCTCCAGGCATCAGTAAGCTCATGCGTTCAGATCTCTAGCCCAGACACCTCTGAGTTCTACACCCAACTGCCTTCCTGCCTCCTCTTGGACTTAACAAAATCCCATAACAGATTCATAATCCTCTCCCTCCGCCATATTTGTACGCTTCCACTGTTCCCTGTGTGGGTGAATGTCACAACCTTCCACCAAAATACGCAAACTAGAATCCAAAAGGCCATCCCTGACAGCTCTTCCCCTCACTTGCCAGAGCAAGTCCTGCCAATACGCCTTCCTAAATATCCATGGAATCAATCATCCACTTCTCTCCATTTCTTCTGTCATCACTTAGGTCCAAGCTTCCAAAATCTCCTGCCTGGACCACTGCAATAGCCTTCTAATCAGCTCACGCACATCCACGCTGGCTCTCTTCTAATTCATTTTCCACACAGCAAACAGACTATCGCTTCAAAACGATAATCTGATCTCATCCACCAACCCGCCCCAGTAAACATCAACAACGCTAATACAGAAAAGCCCTCCCAGCTTGGCCACGCGTCTCCTCTGACTACATATTAGGTCTGCGTGGCACCACGAACCCCAGCTCTGCACAGAACAGACATACTGGCCTTTGCTTCCTCTGTCAGTGGGACTTTATGCCAGGTATTCCCTCCCTTCCCTCTGACAATCTGATTCATCCTTCAAATTTCAGTTAAGTCACTTCTTTGGGGAAGCATTCCTTCTCTGACAGCCATGACACGATCAAATCTCCCTAATATACACTCACACCGTATACCTCTCCTTCAAGGGCTGGGCAGAACTGCAACTTTAAGTGTGTGATATCCGATTGATGTTTGTGTCCCTCGCCAGACTATAAACTCCACATGGGCAGAAACTGTCTGTGTTTGCTCGTCACTGTATCCCTGGGGCCTAGGACAGTATCAGGCACAGATTAGGCCTTCCATAGATATTTGCTGAATGAATGAATGGTCAATAAAGAGCAGAACAGATTTGGTTTGAATGGGTTATATAAAGTTCATTACCTTCCTGAGGGCTTCCTTCACTCCATTTGGTAAATACTAAGTGCTAACATTTATTTAGCTCCTTCTTCATTTCATTCTCATAATAAATGTATGAAATTATTGCTGATGAGGAAACTGAGGCAAGGGAGGTTAAATAACTTGCCCATGATGACTCAGGTAGTAACTGGTACCAAGATGATTTGAGCCCTTCTACTTAATCAAAATAATCGAGTTTTGTTTAGACTACATTTTATTAAGCAACAACCTTAATACTACCCCATAAATAATAATGTAGGTTATTTGACTAGATGAAACAAACTAACACAAACAGCTTTAATATTTAGGAAGCCTGATTCTGATTTAAACCAAAACTTTCTTCCTGAGATACAACTAATCACTGAGGCATTATCTCCAAGGAACTTCCCTTAAAATTAGTTCATCCCCTGAATAGCTAATGTTTGCCAGAGGAAAAACTTTAAGCAATATACAGTACCAAGTAAGTCTCTTTCATTGTATACCCTTCTGTACCTTTCTAAACTGTGAGCCATGTAAATATATTCTGCTTTAAAAAATTAAATACTAAAAAAATTTAAAAGGAAGCTTCCCTTTCATCCCAACAGCCTCCTCTTCCTTGGGGACACAGCACTGATGCTGGCTCCTTATATATTCTTCCAGGGATATTCAAGGCGTATAAGAAGCACACATGTGTGTGCATATCCCCACCAAGGAATTTAAACAGCAACACTCTCCAAATTCTTCAAACCTCAGCTTCACAGAGGCTTCTGGGGTCTCAGCACACCAAAGCCCAACTTCCAAACTCAATCTCGGAGGCTGCTTAGAAAGGAACAAGCATTTCCACACCCGTATTCCAACTCACGGTACTGTCCGAGGTCGGTTAGACCTTACTAGTGAACTCAGTGGACTTCTCGCCAATCTGGGAATTGCCCAATATGATTACATTCTAGATGATTCGCCAGCTCGCGTTGAAATACCTGTAATCTAAAATGGACCATCCCGATCTCCTGTCTGTGTCCTTTAGAAAACTATTTCTTCATGACCAAGACAGCCTTCATTCCTCTTTACTGCTCTGCACGTTGATATCCTTGATAATACCATCTGAAATTCTTCATTATATAACTAGTTTATTATCTGTCTATCCTTTAAGTTCCTTGAAGGCAGGCACTTTACCACCTTAGTGAAGGCAGATCTTTAGCACTTAGAATGTCACTTGTACTCAATAAGTATGGGCTTAATTAATTTTTTTAATTAAAAAAATTAAACCAAAGGAACCACTTTATATACATAAGCCAAAATGAAGCAAGCAAAGGACCATAGCAGTGCCTTTCCCTGGAACATTTCACCTACAACAAACCACAAATCTGGCCACTCTCAAAGCAATGCCATGACCCAACGGTTCTCAACCCTGGGGCATAATCACCCCCACAAGGGCATTTAAAAATGTGTAGAGGTGTTTCTGGCTGTCACAGTGACCAGGGAGCAGGGAGTCCCATCAGCATTTAGAGGGCAGAGGCTTGGGAGGCTAAATGTCCTGCAATGGACACCATGAAGAACTATTCCATGCAAACACCAACAGGACCCCTGGGAGAATCCTGACCATTCCGCTTCCTCATGAGGAGGAGGAAGACAGACTCCCATCTTTTACATGATGCTGCTTCAAAAGAGGGCAAAGGGGGCTTCCCTGGTGGCGCAGTGGTTGAGAGTCCGCCTGCCGATGCAGGGGACACGGGTTCGTGCCCTGGTCCTGGAAGATCCCACATGCCGCAGAGCGGCTGGGCCCGTGAGCCATGGCCGCTGAGCCTGCACGTCCGGAGCCTGTGCTCCGCAACGGGAGAGGCCACAACAGTGAGAGGCCCGAGTACCGCAAAAAAAAAAAAAAAAAAAAAAAAAGAGGGCAAAGGTCTGAGCGGGCAACTGCTTGTCAGAAGCTGAACTAAGCTCACACAGGTCCATGAGTCTCATCAGGCCAGCTTTTGTGAAAGTCCAATACTTCTCAAACACCTGCCCCTACATTGACCCCCTTTTAAGTGGTCAAGTCTATTTTCCAGCCTGAAACAAATCCCTACAAATTAAATTCCAACTTAATCCTGAAAACTCTTGACAGGGTGGTTTATGGTTTTAAAAATAATAATAGTAATAGTAAGGTTTAGAAATCACCAGCTGAGGATCCGCAGTCAGGATCCTCAGAGGCTGGAATGCAGAGAGCAGGCAGGGAGAAAAAGCATCAAAATGCTTTAAAAAATAAACAGGCAAACAAAAAAAGGCCACAGTGGCAGGGAGAGAAATGTGTCAGTTTGGTAGAGACAAAAGGCGCTCTCACTCCTGCTGTCCAGGCACTGACCTTCCCCAGCCAGGAGGTGTGCCCACGTGCTGACCTTGATGCACAGCAAAGGTCAACTGCACACAGCTCAGATCTGAGCAACCAGAAAAACACTCAGTTGTAGGAGCGCTCATCCTATACCTGCCAGCGACTGTGTAGCTCTGGGTATGTCCTAGGCAAGATATGGCCTATAGTTCTTTGCTGGGAAGAACAAGATTCAATTCAACAAATGTTGTTGGAGAGGCACTGGTATAGTAGCAAGTGCATGACCTTTGGCATTAATAACTGAGGGGCTGTGGGTATACTGGTCAACCTCTCTGAACCACAGTTCCTCATCCACGGGAATAATGGGAATAATACCAACACCCCACATTCAGGATGAGATGAGGATCATGAAAGTTATATCATTCATCTGCTCAAAATGAACCAATAGAGTCTGCCCTATGATGAAGTAATAGGGACCAGGTTTACCCTCCCACTGTAAACAACTAGAAAACTAAACAAAATAAATGACACCACTGTTTGTAGACACTGGACAGCAGGCAATACAGGACTTTGATTCCTGACAGAACAGAAACAAATGATAGGAGTCCTAAGACCACCCTGGCTTCTGACAGATTTCTGCACATTTCAGACCAAGGACCCAGGGCAGGGGCAGTGGTGGGAGGGGGGAATCCCAGCAGATCACAGCAACAGATTGAGGAAACAGACTGGAGTTCAGGGAGGCTAAGTCAGCTGAAAGGTGCAGGACAGAGTTCCAGAGAGGAGGGAGCTCTGCAGAAAGGGAGCTCCAGAAATCTGCACAGAGGTTTCCTTAAGTCTGTACTGAATATTAAAATGTGTACATGCATAGAATGACACTCCACGAGACTGAAAAAAGACTGATGAAGAAGCTGCAAGCTGAACAGTTCCCAGAACCCTCATAGGTCTCACAAGTCCCAACCACCAGAGTGGAGCATTCTCCCTGCTCGATCAGGGCATTCAGTAGAGACCTGGAAGGGCCACATCTTGGTGGGGGGCGGGGGGTGTGTGTCAGATCACCCCTAGGATAAAAACGACCCTAGATCAGGACTTGAAAGAATCAGAATGAACCAAAAGTAACTTAATCACCCACCAGAACAAAACTCAACACTCTTTCAAGTAAGATCGCAATCCAGACCCTCAATGATGTAAAATTCACAGCACCCAGCACCTAATCAAAAATCTCAACATGTGTCAAGAAGCAGGAAACTGTGACCTATAATAATAAGAAAAATTAGAATAATTAGCAAACAAGAGCATTAAGACAGTGTCATAACTTTATTCAAGAATTTAACTCATTTAAAAAATACAAATATCAAATCATGTTGTACACCTGAAATTAACATAATGTGGTATGTCGAGTAAACCTCAATAAATAAAAAAGAATTTAAAGGAAAACATGATCATAGTAAGGAGAGAAATGTGAGGTATAAAAAGAAAATAGAACTTCCAGAGATGAAAAAACATGTCTGAAATAAAAATTTCACTGAATGGTAATGACAATAGGTTAGATACAGCAGGAAAAAAAAGTGCACTTGAAAACATAGAAACTGAGCAAAATGAAGGACAGAGAGGGGGAAAGAAGACCAAAAAAAGAAAAATATTTGAAGAAATAATGGCTGAAAGATTTCCAAGTTTGATGAAAACTACAAACTCACAAAGAAGCTCAACACACTCCAAGCAGAACAAACACAAAAGTGACTAAGGTGCACCATAATCACGGGCTCAAAGTTCATGAAAAGGGGAAAATCCTTTAAGTAGCCAGAAAAAAATTAATCAAAATTAAGAATGACTTCAGACTTCTGAACAGCAACTGTGCAAGCCAAAAAAAATACAATGGAACAGTATCTTCAGCTCTTCCTTGGCCTGCCTACAGAGGTGGCAGCCACCACGGCTGCCCTCAAACCTCTCGTGAAGCTCAAGATTGTCAAAAAGACCAAGAAGTTCAACCCACACCAGTCAGACCGATATGTCAAAATTAAGCGGAACTGGCAGAAATCCAGAGGCACTGTGCGCAGGAAATTCAAGGGCCAGATCCTGATGCCCAACATTGGTTATGGGAGCAACGGGAAAACAAAGCTCTTGCTGCCCAGTGGCTTCCGGAAGTTCCTGGTCCACAACTTCAAGGAGCTTGAAGGGCTGCTGATGTGAAACAAATCTTACTGTGCTGAGATTACTCCAAGAACTCAAAGCCACTGCGGAAAGAGCAGCCCCGCTGGCCATCAGAGTCGCCAATCCCAATGCCAGGCTGCACAGCAAAGAAAATGAATAGACAGGTCATGTGCACATTGTGTTTGTGTTGGAAAAAGAAAAAACAAAAACATAAAAACTCAGCCATCTGAGATTTAAAAAAAAATAGTATCTTTAAAATGCCCACAGAGGGTGGGGGGGAAGGGGGGGAGATACAACACGACTGTCAACCTAGAATTCTATATCCAATGAAAATATCTTTCAAAAATGAATACAAATTAAAGATTTTTTCAAAAGGAAAAAAAAAGTTAGAATTTGCCAACAGTATACTTGTACCACAAGAAATGTTAAAATGCTCCAATTAAAAGGCAGAGATTGTCAGACTGGGTGGGGAGAAAATTCAAGATGGAGCTATAGGGCCTCCCTGGTGGCACAGTGGTTGAGAGTCCGCCTGCCAATGCAGGGGACACGGGTTCGTGCCCCAGTCTGGGAGGATCCCGCATGCTGCGGAGCAACTAGGCCTGTGAGCCATGGCCGCTGAGCCTGCGCGTCCAGAGCCTGTGCTCCACAATGGGAGAGGCCACAACAGTGAGAGGCCCGCATACTGCAAAAAAAAAAAAAAAAAAAAAAAAGAAGTAAAAGATGGAGCTATATATTGCCGACAAGAAACCCATTTTAAAGAAAAAGACACACATAGCTAAAAGGCCAAAGGATGGAAAATGATATACCATGCAAACACTAATCATAAGAAAGCTGTAGTGGCAATATTAATCTCAGGCAACTTCAAACTAAAAGATATTACCAGAGATAAACACGGACATTTCCAAAATAAAGGAGTCAGTCAAGAAGACATAATAATCCTGTATAAGTATGCACACATAATAGTTTCAAAACACATAAAGTAAATCAGACCGAATTTAAAAGATAAAAAGACAAATTCATAGTTATAGTTGGGGATTTAAATAATCTTCTCACCTTAATCAAAAAGTCAGTAAGGATATAGAAGACCTAAATAATACTATCAACCAACATGGCCTAATAACATTCCCAGAACACTTCACCCAACAGCAGCAAAATATACATCACAGTTGACCCCTGAACAAGGGAGTGAGGGGGAGCGACCCACACACAGTCAAAAATCCACATATAACTTTACAGTTGACCCTCCATATCCAAGGTTCCCCATCCACAGACTCAACCAACTGCAAATAGTGTAGTAATGAAGAATGTATTTATTAAAGAAGCTTTTAAGTGGACCTGCACAGTTCAAATCTATATTGTTCAACGGTAAAATGTATTTTCAAGTTCATAAGGAAAATTCATCAAGACAGACCATAAAATAAATTTACAAGACTTGAAATCATATAGAAAATGTTCTCTGATCACAATGGGATTAAACTAGAAATCACAGAAAAAAATACGGAAAAATTTCAAATGTTTGGAAATTAAACAGACTTCTAAATAATCTATGGGTCAAAGAAGAAATTACAGGGGAAGTAAGAAAATATTCTGAACTGAATGACAATGAAAACACAACACATCGAAATTTGTGGAATGCAGCAAAAGCCATGCTTAGAAGGAAGTTTACAGTTTTAGTTAGTGACTTTAGAAAAGAAGCTAGAAAAATAGAACAAATGAAACCCAAAGTAAATAGTAAGAAATAAAATTTAAAACAACAGAGGAAAATCAATGAAATAAAAACTGGTGTTCTGAAGAACACTAAAATTGATAAATCTGTATGCAGACTGATCAATTAAAACAGACATTAATTTCCAACATTAGGAATGAAAAAGGGGAAATCTCTGCGTATTTTATATACATTTAAAAGATAAGGGAGGGACTTCCCTGGTGGCGCAGTGGTTAAGAATCTGCCTGCCAATGCAGGGGACACAGGTTCAAGTCCTGGACCAGGAACATCCCACATGCCACGGAGCAACTAAGCCTGTGTGCCACAACTACTGAGCCTGCACTCTAGAGCCCGTGAGCCACTACTGAGCCCATGTGCCTCAACTACTGAAGCTCGCACACCTAGAGCCTGCAACAAAGAAAAGCCACCACAATGAGAAGCCCACGCACTGCAACAAAGAGTAGCCCCTGCTTGCTGCAACTAGAGAGAAAGCCCATGTGCAGCAACGAAGACCCAACACAGCCATAAGATAAATAAATAAATAATTTTTTTAAAAAGATAAGGGAATATTATGAAAAACCTTACAAACAAATTTGACAACTGCAAATGACTGCAAATTCCTTGAGACACAATATGCCAAAGCTGACCCTAGGAAAAAAACAGAAAAGCTTAATAGCCTTATATCTGTTTTTAAAATACATAATTAATAATTTAAAACATAATTTTAAAATACTTAATTTAAAAAGAAATTAAGGGACTTCCCTGGAGATCCAGTGAGTATGACTCCATGCTCCCAATGAAGGGGGCCCAGGTTCAATTCCTGGCCAGGGAACTAGATCCTGCATGCATGCCGCAACTAAGAAGTCCACATGCCGCAACTAAGACCTGGTGCAGCCAAAATAAATAAATAAATAATAAAAAGAAATTAAGTTTACAACTAAAATTTTAAAAGAAAACTCTAGGCCCAGGTGGCTTCACTGGTGAATTCTATCAAACATTTAAGAAAATAATAATAGCTGTCTTATAATAAACTATTTCAGAAAGTATAATAGAAAAAAAAGGTCGGGGGGTGGGGGCTCCCTGGTGGCCTAGTGGCTAGGATTCCGGGCTTTCACTGCCGTGGCCCGGGTTCAATCCCCGGTCTGGGAACTGAGATCCTGTAAGATGCGTGGCACAGCCAAAAAAAAGGTAAAAATTCCCAATTCATTCTGATAGGCCAGCATTACCTTGACAACAAAACTAGACATAGATTTCACACACACAAACTATAAATCAATATCGCTCATAAACATAAATGTGAAAATCCTTAACACAATATTGCCAAATCAAATCCAGCATTATATATCAATAAAAAGGGTAATATATCATGACCAAGTGGAATTTATCCAACAAATGCAAGGGTGGTTTAACATTTGAAAAATCAATCAACGTAACTCACATATTAACAGAATAAAGGAGGAAAACAATAGAATCAACTCGACAGACAGCAAAAAGAGCACCTGACAACATTCAAAACACATATGATTAAAAAAAAACTAAGCAAAGTAAAAATAAAGGGGACCTTCAAAAAAACCTATGGTTGGGACTTTCCTGGTGGTGAAGTGGTTAAGAATCCGCCTGCCAACGCAGGGGACATGGGTTTGATCCCTGGTCTGGCAAAGGCCAACATGCCGCGGAGCAACTAAGCCCGTGCGCCACAGATACTGAGCCTGAGCTCTAGAGCCCGCGCACCACAACTACTGAGCCCACATGCTGCTACTGAATGCCGTGCACCTAGAAGAGTCCGTGCTCCACAACAAGAGAAGCCACTGCAATGAGAAGCCTGTGCACCGCAACAAAGAGTAGCCCCAGCTCACCACAGCTAGATAAAGCCCACGCACAGCAATGAAGACCCAACACAGCCAAAAATAAAAAATTTTTAAAATTTAGAAATTGAAAAACCTATAGCTAACATCATATTTAAATATGAAAGATTGAGTGCATTTTCCCTAAGATCAGGAATAAGGCAAGAATGTCTACTCCCAATATTTCTTTTAACATTGTACTAAAAGTCCTGCACAGTGCAATAAAGCAAGAAAAAAAAGGGCATACAAATTGGAAAGCAAGAAGTAAAGCTGTCTTTACTTGCAGATGACATAATCATCTACAGAGAAACAAGGAATCTACCCAAAAAACTATTAGAATTACAAATGAGCTTAACAAGGTTGCAGATATAAGGCCAACACACAAACTCAATTTTATTTCTATACACTAACACTGAACAATTAAAAATGAAATTTAAACATTAAATACAAAAAAATGAAATATTTAGAGAGAAATTTAACAGAATGTGTACATGACCTACACGCTTTAAACTATAAAATACTACTAAGGAAAATCAAAGACCTAAATGGAGGGGCTTCCCTGGTGGCGCAGTGGTCGAGAGTCCGCCTGCCGATGCAGGGGACACGGGTTCGTGCCCCGGTCCGGGAGGATCCCACACGCCACGGAGAGGCTAGGCCCGTGAGCCATGGCTGCTGAGCCTGCGCGTCGGAGCCTGTGCTCCGCAACGGGAGAGGCCACAACAGTGAGAGGCCCGCATACCACAAAAAAAAAAAAAAAAAAAAAAAGACCTAAATGGAGACATATATCATTTTACGGAATTAGAGGATCAATACTGTTAAGATGTCAATTCTCCCCGAAACTGATCTATAGATTCCACACAATCCCAGTAAAAATCCCAGCAAGCTTTTTTGTAAGAACTGATAAACTGATTCTAAAATTTATATAGAGATGCAATGGACCAAAGCTAGAACAATTCTGAAAAAGAATAAGGTCAGAACACTTTACACTACCTGATTTCAAGATTTACTATAAAGCTACAGCATTCAAGATAGTACGACTGACCCTTGAACAACACAGTGGTTACGGGGGCTGACCCTCCGCACAGTCAAAAATCCACATGTAACTTTACAGTTAGCCCTCCATATCTATGGATTCAACCAACCATGAATTGTGTAGTACTGTAATATGTATTTGTTGAAAAAGAAATCCAAGTATAAGTGGACCCAGGCAGTTCAAACTCCTGTTGTTCAAGAGTCAACTGTATTTCCTTCACATTAGGAGAAACACAGATAAATGGAACAGAAGAGAGTCCAGAAATTAACCTATTATATACAATTTTTTTTATTTTTGACAAAGATGGCAAGATAATTCAATGGAGAAAGGGTAATCTGTTCAACAAATGATGCTGGAACAACTGATATCCATATGGGGAAAAAAAAAATTAACCTCAGCCTTTACCAATAAGCACATGAAAAGAGCTGCTTAATGTTATTTGTCAACACAGAAATGCAAATTAAAAGCACAGTGAAATACCACTACATACTCACTAGAATGGCTAAAATTAAAACAGACAGACAATACCAAGGGTTGATACGGACGTGGGGCAACTGGAATGCTCATACACTGCTGGTGGAATGAAAAATAGTACAACTTTGCAAAACACGTAAGCAATTTATTATAGAACTAAACATACACTTAGCATGTGACCCAGTAAATACACTCATAGGTATTTACCAAGAAAAATGAAAACATATGTATTCACAAACACACTTGAATATTTATAGTAGCCCCAAACTAGAACCAATCATGTGGGGGAAAGACTCTAATGTGACTGCCATGATCCCCACTTCCTGGTATTCATGCCCTTGTGTTGTCCCCTTGAGTGTGGGCAGGAACTATGACTTGCTTCTGGCCAACAGAGTACAGTAACAGTGACAGAATGCATGTAATTACATGCATGTGGTTACAATATCTAAGACTGTAATGTCCACTTGCCTTTGAGGAAACAAGTGGCCATCCTGGGAAGACCCATGTGGCAAGAAACTGAGGGCAGGTCCTGGGTGACAGCCAGTCACAAAGAGAGGTCCTCAGTCTGAAGTCCATAAGGAACTAAATGCTGTCAATAACCACATGAGCTAGGAAGCAGATCCTTCCCCAGTCAGGACTCCGATGAGATCACAGCCCAGGCAGACACCTTGACTGCTGCCTTGTGAGACTCAGCTGAACTGTGTCCTGACTCCTGACCCACAGAAACTGTGAGACAATAAACATGTACTGCGTTAAGCTGCTAAATTTATAATAACACTCTTATGCAATAGGTAATTAATATAATCCAGATCCATCAAGTGGTGAACAGATCAACAAACTGTGGTATAGCTATACAATGGAATACTACCCACTAATAAAAAGTAATGAATTACTGAGACATACAATATAAATTTCACAAACATTATTATGAGCAAAAGTGAGACACAAAAGAATATTTACATTATGAATACATTCGTATGTAATCCTAGGAGAGACAAATATAATCTATAGTGATAAAAAGAAGTTCAGATTTCCTGAGGCCAAAGGCTAGGATTTACTGGGAAGCAAGGTAAGGGAACATTCAGCAATATGGGAATTGTTTTGATGTTGATTGTGGTGGTGGTTACACAGGTATATACATTTGTCAAAACTGACCACAACACATCTATTGGAATTCCACAGTAAAGCTTTTGGCCACAAAGACTTGGTCACTCAAAAAGCTATTAATCTATGGATTTTAAGTTAGGATAGGGGCAGCTTTGGGGGATTGGCTAGTAATGGGAGGGACGCCAAGGAGGCTTCTGAGGTCCCAGTAACGCTTGATTTCTTGATCTGAGTACTGGTTACACAAGTGTGTGCTCACTCCGTGAAAATTCACCAAGCTGGACACATAATTGGTGTACTTTCTGGGTGTATGTTAAACAGCAGTAAAAAGTTTTTAAAAAATTTTAAAGGCTAGGGAGTCGTTCTAAATTAAAGCATACTAAAGAGACAAATCAATGCACTCCCTATTTCTTCATTGGATCCTGATTGTTTTTTTAAATTGGAGAATTTTGAATGTGGTATTTGTAAATAATATTTCATCAATACCAAACTTCTTGTGTGATAATGGTATTATGGTTATGTAGGAGAATAACCTTACTCTTACAAGAGACAAGATGAAGTATTCTAGGATGAAATATCATGATGTCTGTAACTTACTATCAAATCCTTCAAAAATATACATAAAGAGACTGAGATAAAGCTAATTCAGCAAAATGTAAACAGTGTATATTGGTGAAGTTTTTATGGGAGTTTTACAGGAGTTCTCTGTATTATTCTTTCAACTTTCCTATAAGTTGGAAACTTTTCAAAATAAAGAGTGAGGGGAAAAATGTCTTGTTTGAACTACTGTTATTCAAGAGTTCAATAATCTTCCAAAACTGCATACAGAAACTTGGAGAAGGAAACCAACATCCACTGAGCACTTAATATGCACCACACACTCTTAACATCTGTGGCTTCAGTCAACCCTCAAATGGGATTATTATTACTCCCATTTTACAGAGAAGAAAACTGAGGTTCAGAGAGGTAGAGTGACAAGTCCAATAGTAAGTGAGTGCCGGAGTTCAAAGCAAAGTCTGTCAGGATACAAGGCCATGCTCTTCCACTCCGTAACATCTTTGCTGTACTCTTCTCCCTTCCCTGCCTCTGTGTTTTCTCAGTCCAAAATTTATTATATCCAGTGAACCTGAACAGATTAGAAATCTATGTTCCATAATAATTCTCAATATTCAACAACCATTAAACAATCAGATTGAACCATGCTTCTGCCCTTCACTAAAGACAGAAAAACTGATGGGAAAGTACAAAAATAGGGATGACATTTCCCGTTCCTATGGGCCATAACATGTACAGACTAGAAGGGACTTTGATAAGAGATTAACCATACAAAACCGAGTAATGTGGAGTAAACAGGATAAGCAATAAATGCAATTCCAACAGACTGTTTTGAAGACAGCCTAAAAAGACTATACCATTATGAAAAAGAAAGTATATCGCTGAAATCTAAAAGGCACAAAGGACAGCTAGGATAAACACCAGCATTCAGCGTGTTCCTTTAAATTTCAAGGAAATTACTTCCGAGCAAATAAAAAACCAACCTTAGTGGACTGGTGGTCAACATATGAAATTTCATATCCCAAAAAATGTTTTAATAGGGACTGAGAAAAGGCTTAGATGATTTGTAAGTGAAACTCCAGAGTTTACTGAATGGAATAATAATAGGTAACACACTGTGTCAGGCACTGTTCTAAAATAAGTTAATTCATTTAATCCTCAGAGCAATGCTATGAGATAGGCACTAGTATTATTCCTATTTTACAGATGGGGAAACTAAGACCAGAGAAGTTAAGTAACTTGTCCAAGATCACACAGCTGGTAAGTAGTGGGGCTAGGATCCTAGCCCAGTGGGGATGGCTCCAGAGTCCATACTTTTAACCACTGCTCTACACTGCCTTTCAAAGAAAGAAATTGTTGGTTATTTACCCTTAATCTTTCAAAATGAGAGATTGATGCCACACGGCCAACTAACAAACTTTCTATGAGAGACAGAATACTGCCTCAGTCCCAAAGGTGTGATGCGTTCTTCTCAGACACAAACCAGGTTTGGAGGAAATACCCAAACAGTTCATTCTTTCAGTTCCACACTGCTTTACTGGAGAAATGGGAAACCCACTGATCAGGACTAGAAAATGAAATGAGAAGCAACTGCTAAAGTGAGTTGGTTTACTTTAAATGTGTGCATTTGGGGCTTCTCTGGGGGCGCAGTGGATAAGAACCCGCCTGCCAATGCAGGGGACACAGGTTTGATCCCCGGCCCGGGAAGATCCCCCATGCCGCGAAGCAACTAAGCCCATGCGCCACAATACTGAGTCCGCGCTCTAGAGCCCGTGAGTCACAACTACTGAAGCCCGCGTGCCTCGAGCCTGTGCTCGGCAAGAAGAGAAGCCACCGCAATGAGAAGCCCGCGCACCGCAACCAAGAGTAGCCCCCGCTCGCCGCACTACAGAAAGACTGCGCGCAGCAGCGAAGACCCAACACAGCCAAAAATAAAACTTAAAAAAATATTTTTTTTATGTGTGCATTTGCAGCTTATTGTCAGTGACAGAATTTGGCGTAAAGCATTCAAGTTTTTTCCCAAGCTGCCAGCATTTTCTGATGCAATCCCATCTCTATCAGCTTTGGAAAGGAGGGCAAAGCAGCAGCAGAGTTGAAAACCAAACAAGTGCTGGCCCAGCCCCCTTAAGGAACCTAGATTCCTTGCACGTGTACAGAGAGGACAATTTCCAGAACCAAAGGAATCCTTGGGCACTACAAAGGCTCCGAGTGGCAGAATTTTTAGTAACCTTCACAGCACAGGCAAATTACATGCGCTGGCATCCTTTAATCCCAGCCTATGGGCATTCCTAACATGTAACAGCTCAGAGGAACCTAGATTCTGAGGAGCCTCAGCATTTCAGCAAGCTAAGCGGGTTAAGGCAGGAAAGGAGGGCCCACCCCACCACCAGGACACTCTCCACACTCCAGAATTTCCGACAGTGAGAAGACCAGAATCAGCCCTAGATATTTCTCACGTTTTACAATCTGGACATCTCTCTGAATCATTCACTCTGCTAACGGAAGCTCGTCTGGGGAACTCACAACTCCTCTATGTGCAATTCCTGTAACAGAATGATCATGAAGAATAAAAGAGTAATAAGAAACACTAAGCCGTATTCTTCCAAGGAAGGAACTGAAATACCAGGAGGCCGCTGAGAAGTCCACAGGTGTTTCAAGCAGGTGAGAGATGAGTGATGAGGTCCAGGTTGAAACCAGTTTCTTCCTCCTCTGTCTAATCCTAACTAAACTTAAACATGTAGGGCCAACTAGTGGACTCACACGCAGCCGGGTTCAAACCCAGGCTTAATCAGGCAATTGATTTGCGGCGCGTTACAGACCCTGCAAAATGGCGGTTAATAGCCCGTACTTCATAAAGGTTATAATGAGCATTAAACGAGATAATAAGCGTAATTTGTCTCCCGCATGACAGCACACACTCCGTAATCGTAAGGTACCGCTTACCCCATCCTCCTCACCTCAGCCCACCCCACCTTTGGACTACAAACGCCTACAGAGGCCTTAGCATCCACTGCTTCCTGACAGCAGACGGACAGGCAGGAGCACTGGTCCTCAAGGTCCCCCGACTGGAGTGGGATTCGGCTGATTCTGTGGCTGAAAAGCTAGAGCTCCTGGCCAAGAAAACCTAACTGTGGGCAGCAAAGACGGATCACCAACCAAAAGCTCGGTGGCGTCGGTTGATTACAGTGAGTCCACTTCCTACCAACGCACTGAGAGGGTCCAAGTACATTCCCCCCCCCTCCAACTTGGCAGGGGAAACGCAAAGGTGACTAAAGACGAAGAGGCTGGCAGCGGGGCCACCCAGAAGGCTGAGGCTGCGAGAGAGAGGGAACCCTGATGGAGTAAGGCCTATCCCGAGAGGGAAGGGCCGGGAACGATCCAGCCTCTCTCACCCCTCTCCTCAAGCAGGGGCCCTCGCAGCTCAAGCCTGGGGGGCCTCTCAAGGGTCCCGCCACCGACCTGGCCAAGTACAAGTGGGACCCGAGGGTCTGGCAGGCGGGAAGTGGGGGGGGCCCTCGGGCGCCCCCGGGCCCCTGCTCGGGAATGTAGTCAAGGAGGGGTCACGCGGGGAGGGGCCGGGCGGCGAGGACCCGGGGAGGGGCGGGGCCCCGGATGGGGCAAGAGGTCGGAGCCCCCGGCTTCCGAGGCTCAGGGTCCCCACCGGGCTCCCAGCCACCCGCCGAGCGCCCCCTCCAGCGGGGTCCCCGCCAGTACAGCGGGGCAGTTCCACTACCCTCACCTGGCTCGGCTGCTCTGCCTGCTCCGAAGACGCCATCTTTCTGAGGCCTGACTAGTCTATCGCCGCTGGGTGAGGCTTCTCCCAAGCGCCCTCGCTCTCGCTCTCTCGCCCAGACTAAAGTAGCCGGAACTGAGCTGTCGATGGGGGACGCCCGGGGAGGAGAGGGGAGCTCCCACGTCCCCCACACCGCTTACTGTTTCCATTAGGTCTCTGCTTTCCAGCAAGAACGATGCCTGTCCTTTTTGCTTTTTTATATGTATATTATACTTATTGAATTAAATCTCTGCCCATCTTCACAGTACCTTGGGCACATGTAGGGACACCCTAAGTATTTAAGAAATGAACGAATGTGAAGAAACCTGGAAATTAATTAATTAACTGATGGTTCAGTCGGGTGCCTACCATTTGCCAGGCACTTTGGTAGCCGCGAGAAATAAAAAGATGCAAGACTCAACCCCTGCTCTCAAGTCTAGGCCAAATACACACACACACACACACACACGCAATTACATCTTGGAGCTAGGAGTCTGATAACGGTATGCAGGTCTATTAGGAGAACTCGGAAGAGGGGGCTTTTTGGAGAGGAGAGGCTTCTACGAACCGTTTTCACTTTATAGCGGTTGAGTTGTTAGATTTTAAGCTAATTGTGAAATTATACGACTGACTGATATTTATACGACTGACTGATACGACTGACTGATATTAGAACTATCAGTCAGTTACATTGCAGTTGTTTTTTGATCAATGATGGTGTATTCAAAAGGGTTGCCTCAGTTAACAATTCCTCCTACCAAACAATTTTACATGTCTTTTTCTCATAATATCTGATTTCCTTTAATAAACAAAATATGAAAGAGATTGACCCTGAATGAATACGGGCTGATAATTATTCCTTGTTTATATAGAATGCCCCCCCTTTTTTAAAAATTTTATTTATTTATTTATTTATGGCTGTGTTGGGCCTTCGTTTCTGCGCGAGGGCTTTCTCTAGTTGCGGCAAGTGGGGGCCACTCTTCATCGCGGTGCGCGGAGAATGCCCCTTTTTAAGCAAGGAAACTTTCTGATAATTTTTAAATTATTACTTTAATCTTAAATGTTAGTTTTTCAGGGGTGAAAAACACAGACTTTTCCATAAGTAACAGTATTAGAACGAAGACAAATATATTGTCAGGCAGCATCTGAACAATCTCAACAGTGATGTGGTTCGCATTTACCCTTTTGTCTCTGGTTTCTTTGAGACCTTAATGTTTAATCTAGTTATTTAAGCATTTCGTTCCGAGGTCCCAACCCAATTTGCAGAGCTGAAGCAGGGAATCGAAAGAGTGGAGCTATTTCCGTGCCTAGCGCAGCCATGGCTTGTGGTCCCAAGAAGCACCTGAAGCGCGTAGCAGCTCCAAAGCATTGGATGCTGGATAAACTGACTGGTGTGTTTGCTCCTCGTCCATCTACCGGTCCCCACAATCTGAGGGAATGTCTCCCTCTAGTTATTTTCCTAAGGAACAGACTTAAATATGCCCTAACAGGAGATGAAGTAAAGAAGATCTGCATGCAGCGTTTCGTTAAGATTGATGGCAAGGTCCGCACTGATATAACCTACCCTGCTGGTTTTATGGATGTCATCAGCATTGACAAGACTGGAGAGAATTTTCGTCTGATCTATGACACCAAGGGTCGCTTTGCTGTTCATCGTATTACACCTGAGGAGGCCAACTATAAGTTATGCAAAGTGAGAAAGGTCTTTATGGGGACAAAAGGAATCCCTCATCTGGTGACCCATGATGCTCGCACCATCCGCTACCCTGATACCCTCATCAAGGTGAATGACACCATTCAGATTGATTTGGAGACTGGCAAGATTACTGATTTCATCAAATTTGACACTGGTAACCTGTGCATGGTGACTGGAGGTGCTAACCTGGGAAGAATTGGTGTGATCACTAACCGGGAGAGACATCCTGGTTCTTTTGATGCGGTTCATGTGAAAGATGCCAACGGCAATAGCTTTGCCACGCAGCTCTCCAACATTTTTGTTATTGGCAAAGGAAACAAACCATGGATCTCTCTTCCTCGTGGAAAGGGTATCCGCCTTACCATTGCTGAGGAGAGAGACAAGAGACTGGCAGCCAAACAGAGCAGTGGATAAAATTATCTCTAAGTGACGTGATTGGGAAAGTCTTTGTACTTATAGATAATACTACATAATTAAAAGCCTCTTTAGTGTTAAAAAAAAAAAAGAGTGGAAATGTGCGAGTACCTTATGCTTCTCTGTTATGTTTTCAGCCAGACTGAAAGCTACACTCATCACTTTTTAAAACTGACTTCCTTCAGATCAGCGTGAAGGTTGGGACATTTTATAGATTTGTTCAGGTTGGAAAGGAAAAACAAATTAACACAGTACAATGACACTGCTTTATGTATTAATATCTTGCATCTATCTATATATATAGAAAGGAGTGCTGTAACAATTCAAGGGAGTATACGGGCGTGTCCTTCATAATACAAAATAAATCCCTGTTGACCTCATTTTGAACGCGCGAATGCAACTCCTTAATATAAGGCAGAAAAAAAAAAACACCTCCGGCGTCTGGATTGCGCGACCTAAGTCGGCTTTGAACCCACAGACTACAGCTCCCGGCATGCCCCCGGGGCCGCAGGGAATTAGCTGCAACTAGAACTACATCTCCCGGCGTGCCTTGGTCCCACGCGTGATTTGCTACAGCGAGAACTACAACTCCCGGCATGCCGTGGGGGTGGAGTTGGGTAGGACTCCCGCGCCCAGCCCCCCTGACGTCCCCGCGTTGGTCAGGTCAGACCCTGAAGATGACGGAGGTGGTCGGGGGACCCAGCGTTCCAGAACCCAGCGAGATCCGGGCTCTAAAGCAGTGTCTCCTGTGTCGCAACCACAGCCGGGAACAGCACGGCGTGGCGGCCTCCTGCCTCGAGGAGCTGAGGAGCAAGGGTTGGCACGGGACGGGGGCGAGGACTTGGGGGGACGGGGGCGAGGATTTGGGGGGCCGGGGCCCGGGTGAAGGGACCCGGGGAGAGGTGGGGATGTCCGGTGGGGCAAGGCGGGGTCAGGAGAGGCGACTTGGGACTTCTTGTCGCTCGAGTGGAGCCTTGGAACAGAGATGACTCAGGTGGGTATGGCGACTTAGCAGTTTCATAGCGTTTTCCGGCACTTTAACTTAATTTATCTTGTGTGAGATTCATATGGTGGAGAGGCAGACGGGAAGCAATATGCGAACTAAGACAGACTCTACTTCGGTGCCTCGCCTCAGATGACTCAGATTTTGGATCGAACTCAGTCCACTGTATTCCTGCCACTCAGGCTCCCTAAGGTTGTACTGGGTCCCCCAGCTGAGCCTATGGCGGGGTGGGAGCGGGTTTCCACAGTCAGCTCTGGCAGGTACCTGTGCGGTAAAGAGGGAGCTGTTACCGACCATCCGGGAGGGCCAGACAAGGAACGTCTGTTGTGAGTGACCGAGCTGACAGAAATTCTGAGCCGCACACCGTTACTAGCTGCCTGACCTTGCACTTAACCATCTCTCCATCCCCAGTTTTCTCATCAGCAAAGTGGGTGTATTTCCAGCCCTGATCCACAGGATTGGGACTCTGGAAGGAGATGAGATATTCAAATGACTTACACGTTGCTGGCCTGTAGCAGTAAATTGCTTACCCAAAGAAGTTATATTGGTTAAACGTGTGTGTCATCCCCGGGCATGTAGTGGACGTGTGTGTCAGCGTGTTCAGGGCTTCCTCCCAGGGTCACCAAGCCCAATAGGTATCAGACAGATGTCTTTCAGAGATGCAGGAACAGCCAAAGCACTGTAAATGCTTTAGTGACATGGTTTTTTCCATATAAGTGTTTACATATTTTTTGCTTGGCATGAAGTTGCTTAAGTTTTAGTGCCCCATCCGTGCAGTGGCTGGATGCATTTGGCACAGAGGCTTATGTAAGTGCTTGTGTTTCTGGAGCTCGGCCTATACAAGGCTTGCTGTTCTATTTGGGTGGAAGACAGCATTGCCCAATGATCTTTGTAGTCTCTTGGCTACTTCTCTGCCTACTCTAGTCCCATTAGCATTTTAGGCATTGCCATTACTAAATGGGATGGTACAGACCTGCCCTGGACAAAGCCTCTTGCCCAGTGATCATAAAGATGAAAAGCTACTGTTACAAACTTCTGCCTTCTGCTTCTCTTATACTTTCCTATAGGTTAGTAAGGCTGCCAAGAAAGATACTGTGAGAACATAAAGTCATTTTTTTTTCTTTTCTTTTTTATAATTTTCTTCTCTTTTTCTCTTTTTTCTTTGTGACATTTGACACATGGGAGAATTTGAGTAGACCACTGAGGAAATGAATGAAAGACTGCTTGTTCTCAAGGAATCAAATCAGACTTTGGTTTGTTGTTCATCCAAGTAAAGGCTCAAGTGCATCCTAATGTGGGTGTAGAGTAGCTGGAAGAAAAACACATTTTCCAGAGCCAGAGTGTGTGGGTTGAAATGCCGGCTCTGCCACTTACTGTGTGACCTTGGGCAAATTACTTAACTTCTCTGAGCCTTGGGCTTGACATCCATAAAAATGGGAGTAACAATAGTATCTGCGTTATAGGATTTTTAGGAGATTAAATGCTGTATGTGAAAAGCACTTAGTACAGTACCAGGGACATGGTAAGTGTTATATTAGTACTAGTGGTCATCATTATAGTTATTATAGTTATTATTACCAGGGATTTTTCTAGGCTCTGGGGGCATACTTTTTTAAAAAAATTTATTTTTGGCTGCACTGGGTCTTCATTGCTGCGTGGGGGCTTTCTCTAGTTGAGGCAAGCGGGGGCTACTCTTCACTGCGGTGCGCGGGCTTCTCATTGCAGTGGCTTCTCTTGTTGCGGAGCACAGGTTCTAGGCGTGCGGGTTTCAGTAGTTGTGGCACACGGGCTCAGCAGTTCTGGCTCGCGGGCTCTAGAGCACAGGCTCAGTAGTTGTGGCACGTGGGCTTAGTTGCTCCGTGGCATGTGGGATCTCCTCGGACCAGGGCTCAAACCTGTGTCCCATGCATTGGCAGACAGATTCTTAACCACTGTGCCACCAGGGAAGTCCCAGGGCATACATATTGAGAGTGCAAGGACAGATGTAATTTCCCTATGGATACTTGTCAATTACCAAATATTTTATTCCTCTCAGCTTGTGACATTCTGGCCATTGACAAGTCCCTGGCACCAGTCACCCTGGTCCTGGCAGAGGATGGCACCATAGTGGATGATGACGATTACTTCCTGTGTCTTCCTGCCAATACTAAGTTTGTGGCACTGGCTGGGAATGAGAAGTGGGCGTACAACAATTCAGGTAAGAAATGCTGGCCGTATATACTATATACCATCCATCATGATTTATTTTACTACATAGGCACCTGGTTGCTGTTTGGTTGGCTGTTTTAAGCATTTATGCAGCAAACGTTTACTGAGCACCTTCTGTATACCAGAGCGGTGCTGAGTCTGGGGATGAAGATGAATGAGACGGGCTCAGTTCTCAAATAACTCACAGACCGACAACAACTAAAACGCAGCAAGGGAGAGAGATCTGTGCCGCAGGTTGGGTCAGACTGTCTGGTCTGAATCCTGGCTCTGCCATTTACTAGCCATGTGACCTTGAGCAAATTATCTAACATTTCAGCCCCGTATTGAGATAATAATTACAGTACCTGTCTCCTAGCGTTGTTGTAAGGATACTAGAGCATAGTACATATCAAGCCAGGGCTTCTCAACAGTCCTACTGACATTTTGGGCCGGAGAATTCTTTGTTGTGGGGTTGCTGTCCTGTGTCTTGCAGGATGTTTAGCAGCATCACTGGCCTTTACCTGCTAGGTGTCAGTAGCATCTCCTCACCCTAATTGTGACAACCAAAAATGCCTCTAGACATTGTCAAATGTCTACTGGGGGTGGGATGGGCAAAATCACTCCCAGTTGAGAGCCACTGATAGAAAGCATTTAGATCTTACCTGGTACACAGTAAGACAAATAAATATTACCTGTCACCATCATTAGCATCATCCTCACTGGAGATACAAAGGGAACTAATATTGACGGGCAAGGATCAAAGAGCTAAAGAAGTGTCTTGAGGAAAGTCCCTAGGCCACTAAAGTGAGGAAGTCACCCTTCAGCGATGGCTTTCCCAGCCACCTTTGTACTTGGGCCCAAGGGACAGCGAACAGTGGCTGCAGCTGCTCCAGTCAAGGATAAGACCCATCCCCAAGCACAGGAGAAGCGCTGATGAGGATGAATGTTTTTGCATACAGAAATAGAACACACCCACAGACACAAAAACTAACCTAGGGCTTCCCTGGTGGCGCAGTGGTTGAGAATCCGCCTGCCGATGCGGGGGACGCGGGTTCGTGCCCCGGTCCGGGAGGATCCCACATGCCGTGGAGCGGCTGGGCCCGTGAGCCATGGCCGCTGGGCCTGCGCATCCGGAGCCTGTGCTCTGCGACTGGAGAGGCCACAGCAGTGAGAGGTCCGCGTACTGCAAAAAAAAAAAAAAAAAAAAAAACTAACCTAAAGGGAAGTGTGACAGTATCCTGCGTATGCATAAGCATACATTAGATTTAAGTGGCTTCCTTCCATAAAAGAATACAGAGCACTTTCACACAGAAATAAATGGAAGATGGGGACTTCCCCGGTGGTCCACTGGTAAAAAAAATCCACCTTCCAATGAAGGGGATGTGGGTTCGATCCCTGGTCAGGGAACTAAGGTCCCATATGCCACGGGGCAACTAAGCCCTCGCGCCACAGCTACTGAGCCTGCACGCCACAACTAGAGAGCCCACACGCCACAACTAGAGAGCTCACGTGCCACAAACTACAGAGCCCATGTGCTCTGGAGCCCACGCGCCACAACTAGAGAGAAGCCCACGCACCGCAGCGAATGATCCCTCATGCCAAAGATCCCCGCATGCTGCAGCCAAAAAAAAAAAAAAGAAAGAAATGGAAGATGGAACAAGAGGGAAAATTAAGGTCCTAGATGGGGATTGGCTTCCCCATGAATCCCTGAGAAAAGGTGCTTCCTTCACCATCTAAATTATTCTAAGTGATCTGTCGGAAGGATGTGCCGACATCCTCGAGGTCTGAGTTGGAGGAGCAAGTGAAAACAGCACTTCCGGTTAATCTGACTCTGACCGGCATTTTCTCCCATGTATCAGATGGAGGTACGGCTTGGATTACCCAAGAGTCCTTTGACAGAGATGAAACAGACAGCGGGGCAGGGTTGAAGTGGAAGAATGTGGCCAGGCAGCTGAAAGAAGACCTGTCCAGCATCATCCTCCTGTCCGAGGAGGACCTCCAGGTAAGCCTCCTCCACAACCCATAGCCACGTTCCTCCAGCCTGTGCTTCCCCCAGCGCCTTAGTTGCCATGCATCCTGCCATAATAATTTCCTTGCTTCTTAATTTTTAAGTAATTCTTAGATGACAACCAAGGTTCTTCATTTTCTAATTCTCTCACCTAGAGTAGGAAATTTTCACCCCTCACCCTGCATCAGAATCACCAGTGGAGCTTTCTAAAAACACAGACGCCAAGGCCCCACCTAGACCCATTAGGCCCAAGGCGTGGGTCAAGGATATACTGCTAAAGAATGCAGATTAAATCTTAGCTCCATCTCTATGACTTTGAACCGGTAACTTAGCCTCCCTGCTTATGTTTCCTCTCCAGTAGAATTAGGATAAAAATAGTATTGTTAACTCAAAAAAATATTTATTGAGCCCCTGTCCTCTGCCTGACACAGTTCTATGCACAGGGGTGCAATGGTGAACAAGCCAGACACAGTCCCTGCTCTAATGGAACTCAAGTCCTGGTGGAAGGAGGCAGACAAAATAAGCAGCATGTCAGACAGGGCAGTGTGCCAAGAGTGGCGGGAAGGCTCCTGGAAGGAGGCGACCTTGTGATTTTTTACACTTGTATATTTATTGTGAATAAATCATATTAATGCTTTCACATGGTTCAAAATCCAAGAGGTATAGAAGGATACACAGGTAGCCAGAAAGTAAGACAACCCAAATGTCCGTCAGCTGATAACTAGATAAATACAATGTGGTATATCCAAACAATGGACTATATTAGTCAGCCATAAAAAGGAATGGAGTATTAATACATGCTACAGCATGGATAAAACTTGAAAACATTATGCTAAGTGAAAGAAGCCAGACATGAAAGGCCACATATTTTATGATTGCATTTATATGAAATGGCCAGAATACACAAGTCCATAGAAGTAGAAGGTAGATTAGTGGTTGCCTAGGGATGGGGTTGGTGGGGAGTTTTGAGGAGGAATAAGGAGGAACTACTAATGGGTCCAGTTCTTTCTGGGTTGGTGAATATGTTCTAAGACTGATTGTGGTGGTGATTGCACTATCACAAGAAGACCACTAATTATACTGAAACCCACTGAATTATATATTTTATATGGGTGAATTGTATAGTATATTAACTATATCTCGATAAAGCTGGGCTTTTGGGGGCTTTTTTTGGCCACGGGGCATGTGGGATCTTAGTTCCCCGACCAGGAATTGAAGCCACGTCTCCTGCATTGGAAGCATGGAGTCTTAACCACTGGACCATCAGGGAAATCCCTCAATTAAGCTGTTTAGAAAAAAAAGGATATACAGGAAAAGTCTGACTCCTGCCTCCAGCCACCCAACTTCCCCTTCCTGGAGACAACCAATCTGTCAGTTTTCCATTCCAGAGATATTTTATATACAAACAAATACATAAGTGTTTTCACCTCCTCCCCTATATCACACAGGTGGAAGCATCTCTACTCTGTTTTATTTTTTTTTTAATTTATTTATTTATTTTTGGCTGTGTTGGGTCTTCGTTGCTGAGCGCAGGCTTTCTCTAGTTGCAGTGAGCGGGGCCACTCATCATTGTGGTGCGCGGGCTTCTCATTGCAGTGGCTTCTCGTTGCAGAGCATGGGCTCTAAGCACACAGGCTTCAGTAGTTGTGGCACACGGGCTCAGTAGTTGTGGCTCCTGGGCTCTAGAGCACAGGCTCAGTAGTTCTGGCACACGGGCTTAGTTGCTCCACAGCATGTGGGATCTTCCCGGACCAGGGCTCAAACGCGTGACTCCTGCATTGGCAGGCAGATTCTTAACCACTGTGCCACCAGGGAAGCCCTCTGCTCTGTCTTAAAGAAAGATTTGGAAAGTATTCCAGATCAGTTTATAAAAGACATCCTCACCTCTTTTTCACCACTGCATAATATTCCATTTCATGTCTGTACCATGACTTATTTAATGAGACTCCCCCACTGGGGGACATGTGGGTGTCATCAGTCTTGCTCTTCTAGTCAGTGGTGCAAAAAGCTTAGATCAGTGTCATTTTTCACACATGCTTGTGCATAGAATAAATCCATAGAATTTAGTTGAGAAACATTGGCAGGTCCCAAGAGGAGACCCTGAAGGACAAGAGGAAGCTTGTCATGGAAAGGTTGGGGCCAGAGTGTTCCAGGCAGAGGGAGGGCAGGAGCAAGCTTGATTTTTTTTCTTTCTTGTTTTTTCTTTTTCTTATTTATTTATTTATTTATTTATTTTTGCAGTATGTGGGCCTCTCACTGTTGTGGCCTCTCCCACTGCGGAGCACAGATTCCGGACACGCAGGCTCAGTGGCCATGGCTCACGGGCCTAGCCACTCCGCGGCACGTGGGATCTTCCCAGACCAGGGCACGAACCCGTGTCCCCTGCATTGGCAGGCGGACTCTCAACCACTGCGCCACCAGGGAAGCCCTGTTTTTTCTTTTTTATGAAACAGAAAGGGGGGACTTCCCTGGCGGTCCAGTGGTTAAGACTCTGCGCTTCCACTGCAGGGGGTGTAGGTTCGATCCCTGGTTGGGGAATTAAGATTCCACATGCCCTGTGGCCAAAAAAAAAAAGAAACAGAAAGGGGTCATGAGATCCCTTCCCATCCCAACAGACTAGTATATTATGATACCCCTAGAATAAGGAGCACAGCAGTCCTTACCAAAATAGGGATACCAGAATATCAGTGAGCCTGGCCCTGACAGCTAGGCTCCACAGGGAAGCTTAGGACAGGAGCTGGCAGAGGCTGGCCATGCGACAGGTAGAGGAAAGGTACCACCATCTCGGGGACCATGGGGAGTGAGAACAGATGGGAGGGAAGGGAGGAGCCCAGGGATCAATTACACAGCGTCCTGAGGATTAGAACTGACTGATCCTTGGGACGTTATTAACTGCTCTTGCCTCATTTTCCTAATCTGGTATGGTGGTGGTAATACTAGTACTTACCTCAGAAGGTTTGTACCTCTTGAATTTTGAGCCTTATGAATGTATATTAATACTACTTGTTCGAAAATTGATGCAATATGAAAGTTAAGGATAACTCATAAAGTCACCTCTTCAAAGAGGCCTTTCCCAATCTAGAGCAGCCCACCTCGTCACTTTCTGTCCTAAGCGTTTTACATCAATTTTCTCACTGATACATAGTAAGTGCTTGAGAAATGCAAACGCTTATTATTGTATTTCTTATTAAGCTCCATATTCTAATCTGCAGCTGAAGTTAGATTTACTCTCCAAGAATTTCAACAGTTTGATCTTTCTCTTATGAAGACTATTTTATTTTTTATTATTTTTTAAATTATTATTTTTTTAAATTTATTTTTGTCTGCCTTGGGTCTTCATTGCAAGCACGTGGGCTTTCTCTACTTGTGGCGAGCAGGGGCTACTCTTCGTTGCAGCGCACGGGCTTCTCATTGCGGTGGCTTCTCTTGTTGCGGAGCACGGGCTGTAGGTGCGCAGGCTTCAGTTGTGGGATGAGGGCTCAGTAGCTGTGGCGCACGGGCTTAGTTGCTCCACGACATATGGGATCTTCCCAGACAAGGGCTCAAACCCGTGTCCCCTGAATTGGCAGGCGGATTCTTAACCACTGCGCCACCAGGGAAGCCCTGAAGACTATTTTTAATCTAATGCTGTATATGCCAGAAGATTGAGCCTTCTTAAGATCTAGGGTATGATAAGTGAGGTCTCCCTTATTTCACAGACTGAACACGTCGTTTAAAAGCTGAGTAGTTTATATTTGAAAAATAGTCGTTCAAAGTACGAACATGTATAATAAAAATGTTTAACGTTAAAATCATCAGAAAGAGGGGCTTCCCTGGTGGCGCAGTGGTTGAGTCCGCCTGCCGATGCAGGGGACACGGGTTTGTGCCCCGGTCCAGGAAGATCCCACATGCGCGGAGCGGCTGGGCCCGTGAGCCAAGGCCGCTGGGCCTGCGCATCCGGAGCCTGTGCTCCACAGTGGGAGGGGCCCCAACAGTGAGAGGCCCGCGTACCGCAAAAAAAAAAAAAAAAAAAATCATCAGAAAGACTTTTGCTTGAAATAGCCTCATACTGATTCATTGTACAAGTGATCATACACCTCCTCCTTTATATTCTGTACAATGTACAATGGGTTATTTAATATCAGGATTTTGTTTTAATTTTTATTTGGTGTATAGTTATTTAAAATATTGTTTTAGTTTCTGCTGTACAGCAAAGTGAATCAGTTATACATATACATATATCCACTCTTTTTTAGATTCTTTTCCCAAATAGGTCATTATGGAGTATTGAGTAGAGTTCCCTGTGCTGTACAGTAGGTCATTATTAGTTATCTATTTTGTATATAGTAGTGTGTATATGTCAATCCCAGTCTCCCAGTTTATCCCTCCTCTCCCTCCCCCCCAGTAACCATAAGTTTGTTTTCTACATCTGTGACTCTATTTCTGTTTGTTTTTAATAAGGCACTAAGGCAATATTTTCCTAATTTTTTCACCAGAGGAAAACTGAAAAAATTACATGCCTCTTTCCTGACTTTCAGGCAGCCATATTAGGTAACTTTGGGAACTAGATGTAATGAGTCTGCGAAATTGATGTATTTGAGAGCTATAACATCACGTTTAGAAAGTACTTTCCGATTTCTTAAAGTCCGTATTTGTTTGTCAGATGCTTATTGATGTCCCATGTTCAGAGCTGGCTCAGGAACTCAGCCAAAGTCGTGTCGCAGTCCAGGGGCTCCAGAACACCCTCCAGCAGGTCCTTGACCAGAGAGAGGAAGCCCGTCAGTCCAAGCAGCTCTTGGAGCTTTACCTCCGGGCTTTGGAGAAGGAGGGCAGCATCCTGTTGAAGCAGCAAGGTAGGATTCATCGGCTGGGGGAGTTACACTGAGAACTCAGTAGAGCCTCTCCTTGAGAGAGAGCCAGATGCTTACCATGTGGTCAAGAACAGTGAAACCACAGCTGCTGGCATCTTGAGATGACAGGCTTCGGTCTGCCCAGCTGCCTGCTCTGGCTGGATGTTGGTATGGCTGTACGTGTACATGGTGTGCTGATCTCTGTCTCACATCTGCTTTGCAGAGTCCAAAGCTGGCCTCGGTGATGAGAGGGATGCAGTTGACACGGGTATTGGAGAGAGCTCCTCCGAAACTGCACTTACGAGCCAGATCCTTAATGCGCTGAAGGAGAAACCCGCGCCAGAGCTGAGTTTGTCTAGTAAAGATTTGGAGGTGGGCGAGCACCAGGGACCCTGACCTTTGCAAGGAGAGGCTTGTATCAGGTTTTTTTCACCTCTGCAGACCTTGAATCATAGCTGTCAATTTGCCCATTATTATGCAAAGCATTTGCAAACATCTCATTTAATCCAAATCTTAAACAAAATGGGTGCCCTCCCTCAGATCATCAAACATTATTTTCTGATCCAAAGTAGGTAATGAAATGTCTGACCCCGACAGGGAGGAATAGCAGGACTCAGGCTTCTGAGATGCATCTGTCAGTGGTTGAAAAAGATCCATAGGCCATAGAAGCACATAAAATATCCTTGAGAGAGGCCCACTCGAGGGGATCATCTTGTGCCCTCAGACCAGGGAACTGGAGGCTTGATGAAGGGAACACATCAAAGTGGGTGCTCCTTCTTTCTTTCCTTTTTTTTGGGGGGGGATTTGCTGTAGCTTGTGTTTTTGTTTCATCAGTTGTTTCACAGTTATTTTATTTTTATTTTTTATTTTATTTTTGGCCATGGCAAGTGGCATGTGGGATCTTAGTTCCCCGACCAGAGATAGAACCTGTGCCCCCTGCAGTGGGAGTGCAGAATCTTAACCACTGGGCTGCCAGGGAAGTCCCTGGGTGCTCCTTCTTATGCTTCACCCTTGCCCCTGTTCCCAGTACTTCCTTGGTGTAGCTAGAAGGGAAAGAAGCTGCACTGACTTGAGCTTGGCTAAATTTCCTGTGAGCGGAGGACTTTATTGTTGCTCCAAGTAAACTACTCTCTAGATGTCCTTTCCTGTTGGTGTTGTATGGTGAGAAGAGGCCTGTGACAATTGAATATGAAGGAGACCTGGCATTTCAGCATAAAGACATGACATAGACTGATACTGCCGATTCTCACCCCCCTAAAGAAAATTACGAGAGCAGCAGAGGTGCTGGTTCTTAATGGTTCTTACTCTTGCCGCAGTTGGTTGCCAAGGAGGACCCTAAAGCACTGGCTGTTGCTTTGAACTGGGACATAAAGAAGACGGAAGCTGTTCAACAGACCTGTAATCAGGAACTCAGCCTGCGCCTCCAGCAGGTACAGAGCTTGTATTCTCTGAGGAGCATTTCAGCAAGGAGGAGTTCGCTGCCTGGAGAAGTGCAGAATCCCAAACAAGCCAGACGAGACCCCACATAGCCGGCAGCCAGAAGCATGCCAAAGAAAACCAGTGTGACCAGTGTCAGTGTCAGTAAATACCTTCAGCCTAACCTTTGTAGCTCCCTACATACTCCTCTACCCCCTGCCTTCGAGAATGTTCTCCTGGAACAGGCTGGAAGACAGGCTTCATGCCCTTTCCAGAAAAGCTATTCCAGATCTCCACATGGACTCTCTGACCTATTTTGAACCATAGAGCTGCACCAGCAATATCCCACCTCCTCTAACTGCAAGTTCTTATGTTCTCTGACAGTGGTTGTAAAGGGCAGGGAAAAGAAATTGTCATATTTCAGACCCACTATTTTTTTTTTTAACTTTTTTTTTCTTCTACATCAGATAAATGGTATATCTCTTTCAAGATTCAATCTGTTGAACTATGCAACCATCATAGTAATAGACCCACTATTCTTATTCTAAAGATGGAACTGCAGAATTTTAAACACAAAATAACAGTAGAGAAGATGACATATCAGAGTGTTGATTATGGCCACAAACTTGTTTCTCAAGTTAAGGAATTTTTTCGTTTGTTTTAAAGGCACGTATTAAATTTGCAGACCATAGGGACATACGGAGAGTAATTCACCATTTCTAATATCTAATTCAGTATTGTGAAATTATATGCATTACCACAGTGAAACTTTTCAGTTTTCTAATGTGTTTTATCAGCAGGGGGTATAAAACGGTCATTAAATCAGTCTCCATGAGATATGACTCCAGGTCTCTCTGGGTGCAAAGCAGAGACTTCTGGTTTATATTCCCCGTTTCTGTACAAGCTTGTTCTTCGGGTTTTGTAATCTACAATGCAGTCTCTTTGCAGGGAAAAGATAATTAGTTACTGACTTATTTGACTTACTTTTTAAGCATACTTAGAGGAAAACAGAATGCTATTAACAGATACATTGGCTAATTATTAAGTAAAGAAATATAACGATAAGTAAGTCCTAGGGCGAGGGAGAGGTACAGAAAACAAACAGAACAAAAAGAACTGTTTCCTTCTGCTGTGCCCTTCCTCAAGGAGGACTCACACCTATGCAGCGTGCTCTTACTAATGCCTTACGTATTTGGTTCTCACTTATTAGCCCCAATATTTCTTTTTTAATAGCATATTTTATAATGCCTTCTTAATTATCCTTAAATGAAAGCCAGAGCTGATAACCTACCTATGTGCATACCTTCATCAACATAATACCCCCAAATGTAGTATTTCAGAAGAAATAAAGGAAAATAATTTCCAACAAAATGGTGTGTATCTCAGTGTCACTTTCTGGAGATGACCATACGAAAGGCACAATGAAGCTGTCGGATGCGTGTACTTACCCACTGAATTACTGTGAATCTGTTAAGAGGCAGCCAGGCGCGGTGTGTAGTGACTGTCAACTCAAATACCACAAGCAGCATTGCCCTTTATAATGGGATTTCCCAAAACAGTGATGTTCTGGACAGAGTAACACAGCTATCCTCGATTTACAAGGTGGCTGCATTCTTGACAGATCCAGGGAACGTTAAAACTGGAAAAAATACTTTGTATTTACATATAAAAGAGAATTAGGTTTGGGGCTAATTTGGAAGAGGTTTTCATCCCTATGATGTATTTACATATAAAAGAGAATTAGGTTTGGGGCTAATTTGGAAGAGGTTTTCATCCCTAGGAACATCCAGAATGACATATAAAAGTCAGGTGGGGGCGGGGCTTCCCTGGAGGTGCAGTGGTTGAGAGTCCGCCTGCCGATGCAGGGGACACAGGTTCGTGCCCTGGTCCGGGAAGATCCCACATGCCGCGGAGCGGCTGGGCCCGTGAGCCACGGCCACTGAGCCTGCAAGTCTGGAGCCTGTGCTCCGCAACGGGAGAGGCCACAACAGTGAGAGGCCCGCGTACCGCAAAAAAAAAAGGTAGGGGGAAAAAAGTCACGTGGGATATGGGATGATTCTTCATTGTGTGGAACAGTCATGTGCTTTGCAGGAAGAGGAGCATCCTACATCCTACCCCACCCACTCAATGCCAGTAGCAACCTCCAGGTATTGAGGCAACTGAAAACAGCCCCACACATTTTCAGAATGCCCCTGGAGGGGTAGTAATGCCAGTTGAGGATTTTTATAGCAGTTTGTAGTCTGCTCTGTGCCAGCACCTACCACATTGGACCCTCAAAACTGAGTGAGCTAATAAGCAGGGCATGGCTTGTCGCCTCTCATTTTATGCATGAGCAAAGTTGTGCTCAGGGAGGGTCAATGACTTGCCTCATGTCACAAGGCTAATTGGAGGGCCAGGGTTCAAAGGCAGGTCTTCTGGTTCTAATTCCAGTGTTCTTTCTACTTATTTGTATTTTCTCTTAAGTCCACATAGTCTTTCCTACTCTACATCCAGATGACTGGTTTTGTTAATACCAGTGGAATAAGCTGGAGTCAGCTCCAACTGGAAAAGGCCTAATATGTCTGCAACATGACTGCCCAAAGATTTCTAACTGTAGTCACTGTGCTGGTGGTGTAAGAGAAGTAAATCAGCCTTGTGAACGCTGTGTAGTTAGCCCAGTAGTAAAGGAAGCCTGTATGCCAGAAATGATAGAATAGCATCTCTATTGACCAATTCTGTCAACATTTCCATCTTTGCCCTGCTGAATGAAAAATGTTTTCTTATTTCTGTCAAATACACAGTAGAGCTTTAGTTGACTGGCCTGGGTGTTGGTATTGGTCTTCTGTACTTGAAACAAACCCACCAAGCATCTCAGCTGCATAGGAGAGTGGAAAAAGAACTATGGGTTTTGGAGTGAGACAGACCGACGTTGAGTCTAACCTTATGGGACAGTAGTTTCCAAAAATGTAAGGTTAGCCTAAGGCCCCAAGATTAAAAGGGTTAAATGAAGTTAAGTATGAGGAAGAGCATAGAACCCAGCACAGAGTCAGTGTAGGGAATGGTTCCCTTTCACCGCCCCAGGGCCAGAGATGGGGGCAGGAGCAAAGACCTTCCTTGGTCTGCAAACCCTAGACCAAATGTGGAGTGACAGTTATTTTGCCCCAGCTGCCACTTACCTTCCTTACACCACGGTGCCTCCAGGCCTTCTAGAATAGAAATGTAGCAGCACAGCAATATGTCTAAAAATAGGAGAGGAGAGAGAGAGCACGGCATGCCTGTTCTTATGTTAGGAGAAAAGAACGTCAAAGAAAGCAACTGGGACTAATGAACTCTACATTAGCCGTATTCCATTCTTTCAACTCAAGTCAAATGTCGGTCCCCATTAGGCAGCTGGCTTTGACAGGAGCTGTGCTAATTACCACTTACCAACCTTTAATTTCTGGGTAAAAGAAAAAGGAAAAAAACTAATGGATTTTTCATTTTCCAGAGAGAAAGGAATAAAATAATAGTCTTAAAAAATACATTAATTACAAGAATTACTAATGTACCTTTACTAACCAGATTTTTAAATTTCCTAATTATCTAGTCTTTTATTATCTTTTTTTTTTTTGCCTTCAGGGTTTTTTTCTTATTTTGTTGTATTTATAGGGTTTTGCCTTAAATTATTTTGGCTGTGTCTTATATTACTTGAGGTTTTTAAGTAATAAAGGGGAGGGGTGGAGTCCTCCATCCTATTTGGAAGCTTCCAATGAAGGGAACAGATTCACTCCTCCCCAGGAGCTGCATTAAATTTTCAGATTGCAGATCCTTAAAGTTAGCTGTTTGCTCAAACTAAGTCAGACAACACTTCCACAATTATAAGGAAGTGAACCAACAGGTTAATGCAGGGCTATGGGATTTTCTTCGGTATTTTCTAATATCATGTTACAAGAACTATCACCAAGAAAATTCTAGCTTTTTCTCCAGCTTACCGTTATTTTAATAAGACAAACACCTATCTGTTCACTTAACTATTTAATTATAAATAGAAAGGATAACTTCGTGTTAATTTTTATTAGGGTTATAAGAAGCTAGAAATAGTGGGTTGCCCAGCTGTGCTTTGCCTCTTCCTTCCTAGTCTAGAAACAGAAAACTTCTTTTTCAGAGCTAAATGACATTTCCTCTTCTGATTTGTTCAAAATCGAATCCCTGTCTCTATCGAAGAAGCTGCTGTTATTAAGATGTGGGTTATCCCTTCAGCAGGCGCTGTCAATTCAAGGTGTTTACGTATCTCCCATGAGCTTACTGGTCTGACTTTCCACTGAAATGGTTTGCTGTCAGCACTGACATATGAATACTATGAAAGGATTTCTGTCGAATGCTTAAACCACATCAGTTCTTCCTTAGCAGTTAAGGATCTATTCTGGTGAAATACTGGAAATAAATGCAAGAGAATGAATTAGAAGCTGTCCAGGTCTTGATGTCCTAGATCTACACATTTGACTATATTGAACTACACAAAGGTAGACTTTAAGATGGTAGGAAATCAACCTAATTTACCCATTTTACCCTAATTTATTAATCATGAGCATTTTACTCTAGTCTGACATGCAGTTGACGCCAGTTAACATTTTATCAAGGCCACTGAACTAAGGTAGGCTTAAACTTGATGAATTTCCTGGCAGTGTCATTAGCATAGCTTCATTTCCTTCAGACATTACTTAGTTAAAAGTTACAGGGCCATCCCCGGTGGTCCAGTGGTTAAGACTCCGTGCTTCCACTGCAGGGTCACAGGTTCGATCCCTGGTCAGGGAACTAAGATCCCGCATGCTACACGGTGCGGCCAAAAAAAAAAAAAAGTTACAATCTCCAGTCTTAAGAACTGTGTATGTATGACCCCAACTGAAACTGAAAAACAGTGAGCATGCTTTTCTTCTAGAAGAATCTTCAGTTCTGAAGGTTAGCTGGCCTTTCAGGCAGGCATCTTCCACCAGTGCACTGACCCGATTACTGGTCTCTGAAAGCTGCTGTGTTTAGAAATGTGGATGCTATTAAGGCACTTCCATCCCATTATACTTTACTCAGCTAGTAATTATGAATATGAGCTCAGCTCTGTGGAAAACAGAATGGAACGGTCAGCAGTCATACTCCGTGAGTCTGCTCCCCTTGTGTCCAGAGAAGAAAATATCACAATACCCTCCAGCCAGCCTTTGCCGGTTTTCCTGATAATAGCCCTGACCCTCAGAAACTTTCTGTAACTCCAGGTTTGAATCTCTAAGCTTCAAAGTTTAGCATCTGAAAAACCTCATGCTGGAAGTTTTCTTTAGAGTCTGATTCAAGAGCCATAAACAATATGTATAATCAAGGAAGGATTTCAGGGCTACAGGGGAGAACTGAAATTGGATTAGGGTTTGGAACTGAGCACTTGTTTACTCCTGCCTTCATCTCAGAGGACCCAGATGCTGGTCCACATGGGGCTCGACAGTCGCTCTGCATTATATCACACAGAAAGGAATCTCCCCCCCGTTTACCCACCATTCACTCACTTCTGTGGGAAATTACTGAGGAAAGGGAAAATATAACAATTATACACATATCAATACATATGCATCGGTCTCCAAATGAAGTCCGGATCCTGTGACTCTGGAAGTCCTTGTATTAGCAGTGGAGGCAATTAGGCTACAGGCTGGGCAGCAGCACTGCTCACTATGCTTGACCTGAAATAAGCCTGAAGCTCTCCTCCATAAAAAGAATTGTAACAAATTAATATTAACTAGTTAAAATTAGTACAGGTACTTTTTTTTTTTTTTGCGGTACGCGGGCCTCACTGCCGCGGCCTCTCCTGCTGCGGAGCACAGGCTCCGGACGCGCAAGCTCAGCGGCCATGGCTCACGGGCCTAGCTGCTCCGCGGCACTCAGGACCCTCCCAGACCGGGGCACGAACCCGTGTACCCTGCATCGGCAGGCGGATTCCCAACCACTGCGCCACCAGGGAAGCCCCAGTACAGGTACTTTTTAACAGCAGTTTCGAATGTAACTTTTATAAGCATGTCAACATGATGTTGTCTGCCTAATAGCGTGGCATTTGTTTTTAAATTAATTTTAGCTAAAACATGAGGAACAATCATTTTGTTCTTTGAGCACAATGTTAAAAATTGCTTTTAATATGAGGGGAAATATTGTTTAAATTAGACAGTTTTTTTTTTTTTGTGGTACGCGGGCCTCTCACCGCTGTGGCCTCTCGCGTTGCGGAGCACAGGCTCCGGACACGCAGGCTCAGCGGCCATGGCTCACGGGCCCAGCCGCTCCGCGGCATGTGGGATCTTCCTGGACCGAGGCATGAACCCATGTCCCCTGCCTCGGCAGGCGGACTCTCAACCACTGCGCCACCAGGGAAGCCCTAAATTAGACAGTTTATATCAAAATAAACTGTAATGTTATTCTGAACACTTAAATATGTAGCTTTTAGCTATTTTAAATCAAAGCAAGGAAGACAAGGACAGAACCACCTCTAAGCACATAATGAAGGTGGAAGGAAAGCCCCATGGCTGCATTGACGATAACGGAAAAAGCCACAAAAATCTTTATCAAAAATACTCTCTTTGGGTTCCAAATTACTCAAGACACTCAGTATTGGGTGTTTTTGGAGTTTAAATAAAAACTACTTTTCAAATTACACGAGAAAGAGAAGACAACTGCATAAAGAAGAAAGATCACGGCTGATGAATACATTTTTATTCAGATCCATCCTTACACTTCTTTGCATGAGTAATTATGGGTGGGGTTTTATTTGCAGGAGGAGAAGGTCTTCCAGTAGAAATTCTTGCAGGGCGTTTCATCTCGGCAAGTGGACTGTTGGAGGGGCAGGACTTCCTGCCGTTTGGACACCTCCCTGGCTTCCCCTCCTAAAAAGGACACTGCCCTGGCCTGGGAGGCCCACTCATACCACCACGCAAGGAAAGTCAACAGGCTGTTTTTCTTTATTTCTGCCACTTCCTGTATATGCTTTTAAAAAGAAGCAGAGGACAAAGGAAAGACAAATCAACCACCTGGTTCAGCCAGCATTGAGATACATAATTCCTTAAAAAAAAAAAATGCTCCAGAACAATAAATCACATTTCTATTTAAAGGATAAGTTAAGAGAACACCTTAATGAAATTGCTCTAATTAGAGAAAAGAAGTTGAAATTTTTCAATCAAGGAAACTCTGCTTGTTTTGCCCCTAATCTTGGCTGAGGTTCTTAATTAGAAGAGGTCAAGAAATCTATCATTTTCCCTGACAAGTGACTGGCAGCTAAGAAGCCCCCCAAGGTGGATCAGGCTAATTTAGCTTGGTTTTCCCATCTCTGGTCTTCCTCCTGGCTGTCCACAAATTGCTTTTCGAGAGAGATCAGCTTGAGACGTTATATTCTGGCTTTTCAAACTCCTTAGAAAGCTTCTAGGAGTAATCTGATGATGAATGACTTGTCTGGAACTCATCTGGTAAGTTCAGAGAAAAATCCATTTTTAATGGTCAACTTTATGTACTCTTTCTTGGAACTTTTTCAAAGTGGGAAAAAGAGAAAAATAAGTCATGTCATGAAATTACAAATTCTCACAATGGAAAATGTAATGATGTCAATTAATCTGAGCCAGTGAGAACATGTGCTGTATATATAAATTAAGATTCTAGAAGTATGTGTGACTAATACCACAGTGGCAGCTCCATGACTGCACTGCAATAGACTGCTGTAATCACTAAATGTTTCAAAGACTAGCAGATGGAGACTGCTAGCTCGAAGAAGCTGCCCTTAGTTTCAGGGCTTTCTAACAAACTTCCTTAACAACTGAAGGTAGACAAGAATCAATGGTCTATATGGACATCACGGCACAGGGCAGCTGAGGGGCACACTGCAGAGTCCAGCCCTGCAGTCTGTCCTGTACACACTCAGCCGTGGAGATGCTGGGGAATCCATAGGGGTGGCCAAATGTGCCAAGGAAAGAGACAGCCCACAAGTGGGTCAGCATGCGGCCGAGTCAGACTACTCACCCCACTGTCACGGCCGGCGAGGCCGCCCTCCAGGGGAAGGGCAGCGGCGGCAGGCAGAGGGGCGGCAGCATCCTCAGGCTGACTGGCACTTCTCTCCAGCCCTGCGGCTGCTCACCCTGCTTGGCAGCCCCGAAATCAGTGTGTTGTGGACTTGGGTCTCTTCTTTGGAGACCAGGGGGTTATTTTAAGCTCAACCTGCAGCTGTGTTTTTGTATATATGCCTGTCTAAAGCCTGTACCCCCTCTTCCTTCACACTCAAGCAGTGACGCATAAGCCTGAGCAATCAGTGCCCACAAAAGTGCTTTCGGATTGGATTTAACCCCTTCATTAAAGCCTCAGATCTCTTCCTGTGTTGAGAGTGGATTTGCTCCTACTTTAGAATGCAAAGTGCACTTGCCTCTGAAGAAGTTCTACCTCCTCATAATTATGCCCAAGCAAGCAGGAAGCCATGAGAAAACCAAGTGATTTAACATAATACAAAATTAGCCTTGGATAAGGAGCTTAAAACCTGCAATTTTGCCCACGTAAAAGTATGACTGAATCTGCTTGGGCAGAAGAAACAAGGCGACGGTGAGGGCGCAGGGAGCCGCTCAGCACCCACTGGTCTCCAAACCGCAGGCAAGGGTGACCCGAGTGATGGTTCCCCAGGACCGCCTCCCCGCCCAGCAGGCCACTGTCCTCTGGCCCAGGCCTTCCCAAACTGTGACGTGGACCCAAATCACCTTATTAAGATTAAAATGCATATTCTGATGTCGTGGGTACAAGGAGGAGCCAAGATCCCACAATTCTAATGAGCTGACACTAGAGTAACCAGTGCTTTTCATCTGCTGCTGGCCACTCACTAGTGGCTCGTAAACGAGCACTTTTTTTTTTTTTTTTTTTTTTTGCGGTACGCGGGCCTCTCACTGTTGTGGCCTCTCCTGTTGCGGAGCACAGGCTCTGGACGCGCAGGCTCAGCAGCCATGGCTCACGGGCCTAGCCGCTCCGTGGCACGTGGGATCTTCCCAGACCGGGGCACGAACCCGTGTCCCCTGCATCGGCAGGCGGACTCTCAACCACTGCGCCACCAGGGAAGCCCTAGCACTTTTTTTGAATGAAATTAGAGGGCATCATGTTGAGTAAGGATAAATACTGCTGTGTGTGTGTGTGTGTGTGTGTGTGTGTGTGTGTGTGTGTGTGTGTGTGTGTGTGTGTGTGTGTGTGTGTGTGTGTGTGTGTGTGTGTGTGTGTGTGTGTGTGTGTGTGTGTGTGTGTGTGTGTGTGTGTGTGTGTGTGTAGCGTAAAACGTACTTCTTACTGAATGCCCTGTACTTGACCAGCTCCTGGGGCTTCCTCTCCTCCTGAAGACAGCTCCACCGCTAAGAACTCCAGAACGTGAAGCCCTCTGTGCCGTGCCACCCCCTGGCTCCTCCGGATGGGTCCCAGGTTCACAGTCACACAAACAAATGTGCAGACCCTCTTCACCTAACTGAGACAGCTAGGAAAATCCGAAACACCCACCACTAACCTACTAAGGTGACCGATGTCAAAGGCAAGGTTCTAAACGGAAGAAAGCAACCAAAGAACTGACAGCGCTTTCCAGAAGTGAACGCTGAAGGTTTCGGTTTTCCAAGAGCCTGGTTCACACCCCTTCACAAGGGAAATCTCAACCTTAAATTTCATTGCACCACAGGCTTGTTGTTTAAGATTCTAGGTAAAATCGGCACGGCACGATGACCCACGGATCATACGCTGCATATCGCCTAGTCCCTTTTTTGGTACCACAATAAATGTTTTGCCTAACTCCCACAAATGGCGTTAAAAATGTTCAGATATTCTTGCAGATGAGAAGGTCATGGCAGCTCAGCCAGCTGCTTATAGCCTTGCAGTACATTCCCAGATTTTATTCAGTGGCCTCATTAAACACCGAGCGTCTGGCATGTACCACCTAGAGGTACAAGGGAGCCACATCCTCCACCCTGACAGAGTTGTTACAGCCCCGCGAAGGGGCAGGATACACACTCTGCAAATGAGAGAAAAGTAAATTTTTGGTGCAAAGAGGGTTATGTGCTGCGGGTTGGAGAAGGCTTCATGTGATCTTATTACTGGCCGTTTTCAAGGAGATGGCAACATATCGTAGTACTTTAAGGTGACGGCTCTAGACTAAAATCCTGGTTTTGCCGTTGAATTAACTTTTCTAGGGCCTCGGGTTCCTCATCTATAAAATGGGGATAAAAACCGTACCTACTGCCTACCTCACAGAACTCTGTGAGGACAAAATAAGATCATGATAAGCACCTAACACAAGTAGAAAGCACAGAAGGCCCTCACGATAGGAACTGTTACTAAGAAGATACCCTAAATCCTTAGTCCGTCCTGCCCCACAGTATAAAGAAGAGCTCCCTGCCACAAAACATTGGAAATCCCTGGTTAGAGCCATGAAACTCAAGCAAAGGCTCCACCTCACCACCCAGCACACCTCAGACCTGGGAACAAGTACTTGGGGGCACCTGCCTGCCGTGTGTGCACAGCACTACACAAGGCACCCACCACCATCCACCACCCCAAAGTCTGCCCACAGGGAGCCGACGGTCTAATGTTTTATGCAAGAACATGTGCTTCTGAAAAGAAGTACCATGGGAGCCGTGACTAAAGGAACACAGTACCGCATGATTTCGAAAAAGGGAGACTGTTTATTCTAAAAGGCAGAAGTAGGACCTAGATAGAAGGTGGAAGACTCTTCTTCATATACAGAAGAAAGCTGCAACAATCAGTGTCCAATAACAGAAAGGGTGCTCTGTCCCTGAGGAATTCAGCAGAGCCCCGGGAACCACAGTCAGCAGTGTCGCAGAAGGGGTTCCTACTTGCGGGGGAGATTGGACTAAACGACCTCTAAGGGTTCTTTACAGATTCTGCAATTCAGTAAAGGTAGTAATCGGGCCCTGATTACGCTTTCCCAGACACCTAGGTTTCAAGGTATCAGCTGTGTATGAGCCGGCGTAGACCTACCCCAGCGCATTCCAGCTGCTGCTGTGTGTAGAAAGGGATGCTCTGAAACTTCCCTGGATCGTTGAGTAATAAAAAATTAACACAGGATCTTTTATTTCAATTTTTTTTGAGGAACTGGTGTAACAAGGAAGACAACAAACATTATAAATGTAAATTGCCCCAACTGTGCTACCAGGCCACCTTTATGTCAAGGACATCTGCTGCTTTACATGGTCAATCATCTGGCTACGTGGTTAATAAATCTAGTTAAAGTTCAGATGAGCTTCCAGGACTCTGAGGAAGCAAGCCTGTGAGAGAGCCCTCTACCACTCCCTTCTGCCACTGTCAGCAAAGGTGGACTGGAAAGGATGGCTGACATCACATGGACATTCTGGAGTCACCTAAACCCTGATCAGAACGTGCGGTGGGCAAGAGGCAGCTCCTGAGAACTCAGGGAGTAGACTCAGCCATTCCGTACAAAGTCTGGCCACCCCTGTGTTATAATCCCCGAAAAATGTGTTATACTACCACTTGTCTAAAATATGAACAGGTCATACATAAATGTGCCAAATAAACCAAAACATCACATGAACATCAAGTCAACTTCCTCATCTGGCTAGAAAACTTCATGTCAAAATACCCATGCCAGGCGGGAGGGGCCCTCTACAACCCTCTAATCAGGGACAGGACACCCAGGGTGCACACGGGTTCATCACTTCGAGTCATGTGTATTCTGAGTTTCTGGAGCTACAGAAATCTATAGAAACAAGATGCATTATAATGGTTCTACCAATTTCCTTTTATTGTCGCATATAACATTGCTGCGAGAGGTATTAACTCTATTTCACTGATAAGAACACAAAGTTTCAGAAAGTCATACAGTGGGAGGGAGGGAGACGCAAGAGGGAAGAGATATGGGAACATATGTATAACTGCTTCACTTTGTCATAAAGCAGAAACTAACACACCATTGTAAACCAATTATACTCCAATAAAGATGTTAAAAATAAATAAATAAACAGAAAAAATCAGCCATTCATAGCAAAAAAAAAAAGAAAGTCATACAGCTATTAGAGTTGTGAAATCAGGATGCAAGTCTAGATTTGTCAACCTTTGGAAAGTCCACAGTATCTAGTCTCAAAACTCTCCGTGATGAGGTGTTTAAAGACAGCTTACCTGAAAATGAAACTGCTAACGACCAGATCTTTGGCTGGAATGTACTGTAAAGACGGAAGCCTTCATGATTCACATTTCTTTCACTGATGTGACACAAAGGTGTTACAATTATTATCTGAGACCAAACGATTGGTTATTTGAAGAACCTGAAACCGTGAAGTTTGAATTCAACGCTTTACTATGACCATAGCTCAGCATCTCCTTTTGAGAGGTAGACTCTGGGGTATCTTTTGCTGATCGTATCTGGGCATGGATGGTATAAATTCTATCCACCTGCACGCACCTTTTCTCTCTCACCCACTAGAGTCATCACTCCAAACGTGACTACCATCTCCATTGGTCAGTAGATCCTGGGTGGTTGGTTAACATCTTCAAGCTTCAGCTTGCTCATCAGTAAAAATGGGAATAAACAAAAAAACCCTGAAGAAGTTGTGAAGAAGAACTATATGGAACACCCAGGGCAGCAGCTGGCACACAGAAACGGCTCTGTAAGTGCCAGGCCCTCTTCTTTACTCCTGTCGCCCCAGCAGGGAAAAGGCACGCCCTGGACCCCTAATAAACCCCAAGGAGAAGACAGCAGACCTGGGACTCCTGGAAGCATCATCTCTCACAAACTAAAACAGAGGACACACAACTGAAGTGTTTTGGAGGAGTAGTCAGGTTTTCCTCTCAAGCAAAACTTCTGCCCAGTATAATTACAAAATAGCCAGACAAAAGTCACATAAACTGTGTTTCTGGAGAAAATCACCTTTAAAAAGTAAAAAGGACCATTTCCAAACACCCACCCTTTTACCTTGTGATCACAAGTGACGCGGGTTTAAAAAACAATACTGGGGGGAAAAAAAAAAAACCAATACCGAGAGGCTTCCCTGGTGGCACAGTGGTTAAGAATCTGCCTGCCAATGCAGGGGACACGGGTTCGAGCCCTGGTCCGGGAAGATCCCACATGCCGCGGAGCAACTAAGCCCATGCGCCACAACTACTGAGCCTGTGCTCTAGAGCCTGCGAGCCACAACTACCGAGCCCACGTGCCACAACTACTGAAGCCCGCAAGCCATAACTACTGAGCCACCACACCTAGAGCCCGTGCCCTGCAACAAGAGAAGCCCGCGCACCACAACGAAGAGTAGCCCCGGCTCGCCACAACTAGAGAAAGCCTGTGCACAGCAACGAAGACCCAATGCAGCCGAAAATAAATAAATTAATTAATTTTAAAAACAATATTGGTAATCGAAAGAACTAAATAGGGAGTTCCCTGGTGGTCCAGTGGTTAGAACTCGGCACTTTCACTGCCATGGCCTGGGTTCAATCCCTGGTCAGGGAACTGAGATCCTGCATGCCACGCAGTGCAACCAAAAAAAAAAAAAAAAAAGGACTAAATAAATATAGCTTTATTCATCTTTCAGGGACTGTCAGCCTAAAAAGTTATATAAAAGAATGAAAAAATAACTATGATTTTTGCTTGAAAAAGTCAACGATATGTAATTGCTAACAAAATTTTATTAACTGCAATAGATACAATTTCCAATATATACCATTCAAACACACTTTTTTCATGTGCTTCAGTAAGACATGGGAGTATTTTGCTTAAGAGTTTCCAGTTCTCTTTTAAACCACCTTTTGCAGTCAGTGACTTGCAGTCAGAATACAGTACAAAAAGCCCCCAAGCCTTTTTTTTTGGTAATCTCCACTTAATCCTTTCAAAACCCTTTGTTGGCAATACATGTTTTTAGTGGCTTTACCTGAAGGCTGCTTTTTCCAAATGGCGACAGACTTTAATTCTCACTTTCCACTACACCAGCCTCTGCTGGCTCCACTGAATTTTTGTTTTCATCCTCTAACTTCTTTTTCTTCTTTGCTTTTCGTTCCAGGTTAAACTGAGCGATGTCTTCATTTTTCTCTGTGATGTATTTTAGCTATAAAAAATGTTTTTAACTACATTTTTATCTGGTTGTAAAGCCATTTATAAGCCTAAGGGGAGAAAAAAATCTACACCGTTTCCCAACCACTCCCACCCTGGGTTACATTCCTTAGAGTTAAAACACAGCTTCAAATTTTTTCTGGAAGAAGGAATCAACTTCAGAAGTCAACTCCCTGCTACATATCCTACCAAACAAGTAGAGTTCCTTGAAAAATCAAAAGAATTAAAACTTGCAGCTTACAGAAGGCATGCCGATCACAAATATACTCTACAAAGCACACATATAGTCAACATGCCCCTAAATTTATCCAACTAAAATTATTGAGCAACTACTGTGTACCAGATACTGGAGATACAAGGGAAATAAGACAAGGTCCCTGCCCTCAGGGAAGATTTAGTCTAATGCACAAATTTAGCTGCAACTCTTCAGTAATAAGTTTCTGTCAAATAAAAAAATTAAGAATCCAAAATAAAAACAACATTCTGAAGTAGACAAATATGCACCCAATTAATAGTCTAAGATGACTTGCACTGACGATTCCTTGGCAAAAGGTGGAAATTGCTCACTGAAGCTGACCAAGTAAGCGTTATGACAGAGGATTTATGAGGAGAGAGAAATGTCTTTTCCACTGATACACGGCACCACAGGCGCCTGAGCTATTTTACTTAGGAATCATATCATCCTTAACCCTGACTTAAACTTTGGACAAATAATATTAGAAGAGCAGAGATAGAAAACAGCCCAGTGGAAACAGCACTAGATTCAGGGTTCAAAGGTTAAGGTTCAGCTGTCAACCAGAAAACTTCCTATTTAACTTTGGGAAGTTACTTAACTCCAGTAGCCTAGCCTGTAAAATGGGGCGATCTAGTCATGTTATTGAAAACCCTCAGAGGGTGGTTGTGAGCTTTAAATAATATATGTAAAATATTATCAATAAAAGTCCTGTGTAAACTGCCAAGTGCTACACAAGTTCATTCATTCAGCAACTACTCGTGAGCACCTACTGTGGGCCAGGCCCTATTGTAGGCACGGCAGATGGAGCAGAGAAGAAGGGGACAAAAATCCCTGCCCTCGTGGAGCTCACATTCTGGGGAGGAACGTGAAGTATTTTAACTGCTAGGATCAGACTAAGTCAGGAAACCTCACAGGTGTCCTGGATCTGCCATCGGCCACAGCTACTAGCCTGGGATCACAGCATCACCTGTAAAGTGAGGGCTTGGTCAAGATGATGTCTAGACTTCTTTGAAAAGACAATGTGCTCAATTTCCTGCACATCCCAGATGTACAGATACTCTTTCCATACCTGGCCCAACAGAACTGTGGGCATCGTAACGAAACTATCCCCATACACTCTGGCCTGCGACCTGTCTCTGACATCATGCTCCAAATGAAACATGGGACCAAAGTTTTGAGACATTACAAAAAAGGCAAATTATGAATCCAGAGAGCACTGATTAGAAAATTTCAAATTGGCTTAGTAAGATCCATCATAATGAAAGAAAGCCTATAAATTACGGGCAGGTCTGAACGGTTCAAGCATCTCTCGTTTTTAATGCAAGGTGCCCTGGGGAATCACTTCATGGCTGCAAGTGATTAATTGGGAATAATGTATTCTGATGGGAAAGGGGAGTGAGGAAAGAAATTCGTCTCTCACCAGTGAATTACTCCTCCTGGCTAAGAGCTTCACATCTTCAGTGTTAATGGTGCTTCTCTTCGCATGTCTGTAGAAAGGGCAGAAACAATTCACCAAAATGTTTGGTATTATTTAAAGTTTTGATGAAACACAAAAGTTCATGGCCAGACTTCACACCAGCAAGGATCTCTACGTAGCCCATCTTTTCAGATTAAGGTCATTAAGCAACAGTGACACAAAAATGAGTGAAGTGACGAGCCAAGATACCAACTAAATAAAGAGACTGAGAGAAAGCAGAAGCCCATCTGTCCACCTCCACCTGAGGGCCAGCGTGCTTGGAGAATATGAGCAGGTCACAATGGACACAGAGACCACCATACAAAAAGCAAGAAGGTCAGTGAAGCACCTTCAGTGAAAAGAGAATGACACAGAGCTCACGATACAAAGATCGTCTCTGCTTAAGCAGACGCTAAACAGAAGAACAGAGACTTTCCATGAAGCATGGCTTCACTTACACCAAGGTCCTAAAGCTCTTCTCCAAAGGCTACATTACAGGAAAAAGCTTGTGCAGGTGTCTCCTAATATCCCATTTCCCAACTAGGAGATAACGCATTCCCCCGACAATAGCCCAGTTAGAACAAAGAACATCCTTTCAACTGGAGTCTGTCTCTTGCTCACAACATGGACTCAAGTTCTTGTTCCAGTCCTCCTATGTCTGCTTTAAAAGGTAATTTGAGATAATAAGCTCTATTCAATAACTTATTACTCTAATTACACCCTTTCTTGCCATTTCTAACTTCCTCCAAAAATAAGTAGGAACTTCGTAAGTAGGAATAAGGAGGAATCTTTGTATCCTTAATAACTATCCAAGTGGCCAGCACATAGTAAGTCCTCACTGTTGAGTTAAAGATAAAATCCCAGAAATTATACTCCATAATTTGGCCATTAGTCTTTCACATCCTGCCAAGTGTGAAAATATCATGTGCCGTCTCATCATGATTGACAGTACCTGCCCATTCTGATATGATACCCATGTCAGAAGGTAGCTTCTAACTAGCCACCTGCAAGGACCAGAACAGAGGAAAGGGGGAAAAAAGTCAGACAGAAGGTGACAGAGCACTTCCCTGGTGGCACAGTGGTTAAGAATCCACCTGCCAAAGCAGGGGACACGAGTTCGAGCCCTGGTCCAGGAAGATCCCACATGCCGCGGAGCAACTAAGCCCACGCGCCACAACTGCTGAGCCTGTGCTCTAGAGCCCACGCGCCTAGAGCCCGTGCTCTTCAACAAGAGAAGTCACCACAATGGAAGCTGGCTCACCGCAACTAGGAAAAGGCTGCAGGCAGCAACGAAGACCCAAGGCAGCCAAAAATAAATAAATAAACAAATTTAAAAAAAAAAGGTGCTAAAATAGCAGCCACAAAGTATGAAGCCAATCCACAGGTTCCCTGGGTGCCATGGACACACCGTGGCCTTCAACTCTATCACACGATCAGGCTGCTCTGGCGGTACTACCGCCTTGGTAAAGTGCCATACAAGGAGCAGGTTCGAGGAAGCAGCGCACTGAACTATTCACAGAATAACACTGGCTCATCTGTTCACGAGAAGCATTTAGGAAACAGCAGTCAATCGTCTCTGCCACTCAGCTTGTCACCTGGTTTCTCTGCACCATATTCTTTATTCTTTTTTAAAAATATTTATTTATTTACTTACCTGGCTGTGCCGGGTCTTAGTTGCGGCACACGGGATCTTCATTGTGGCACGCCAACTCATAGTTGCAGCGTGCCAACTCTCAGTTGTGGCATGTGGAATCCAGTTCCCCGACCAGGGATCAAACCTGGGCCCCCTGCATTGGGAGCGTGGAGCCCTGGCCACTGGACCACCAGAGAAGTCCCCTCTGCACCATGTTTTAATGTTACCACTTTCCCAGATGAAGGAGCAGGTATATCCTATGCCAGCCACTGCACATCAGAGATTCTCCTAAATCAAACCTCTGGCTCCAGAAAATTACTCTAGGGAACGTAACAAAGGGGTTTTCCATATAACACTTTTAGCAACACAGGTTTCAAAGATTATTCCCAAAATGTCCCTAGAATTTATTTACCGTAGAATATCGATCTTCTTCAAAATGTTTCATCTTTAACATGTTAACAATATTAAGTGACTAGAGATTTCAAAGCTAAATAAGGGAAATTCACAACTTAAATTGGGAGATGATCTTCCAAAGTTTACAGGTGACTTGAATGTATAGTATTTACAATGTAAATGCATTTTATTTCATAGAAACAATGTTGCAAACACTGGTTAGGGTCCCAGCCTCCAAAGACTATTTAATATATAGCCAACCTGAAACAGTATGTATTTCAGACTTCTCAAACTGGGGTAATCATACAGTAGTTCTAAGGGCAGGGACTATGTGACAGGGAAAACTCAAAACCACAGGATAAAGTTGACCTTCTGGGAGCATCAATGTTATTCAGTGATAAACTTTAAAACAGGATTTTTTATATGAGAGCAAACTGGACTATTTTGAAAACGAATGTAAAATTAAGACAACGGATGAGTCTGCAAAGAAAATCTGTGCCTGTGTTCGCTCAGGGTCCTTGGGAGGACGTCTGAGGGAGGAGCCCTGGTGCACCCACGTGAGCACCGCAGAAGAGGCGGCATCTCCTAGTAAAGCCTCACTCAGAGAACATAGGCTGACAGCCTTTACACAGACTCCTTTACTCAAAAGATGATGTCCTTCCTTGTGGAGCTGACAGTCTAAGTGATACCCACACACCACTCTGCCCCAGTGCCCAGCAAAAGGAAATGGACTTAACGTAACTATAAAAAACACAGGGACTCCCCTGGTGGCGCAGTGGTGAAGACTCCGCGCTCCTAATGCTCGGGGCCCGGGTTTGATCCCTGGTCAGGGAACTAGATCCCACACGCGTGCTGCAAATAAGAATTCACATGCCACAACTAAGGAGCACACGTGCCACCACTAAAGAGCCCATGAGGCACAACTTAGGAGCATGCCTGCCGCAACTAAGACACGGCGCAACCAAATAAATAAAATAAAAAGACAATCATGGGAATGTAATGTACAGCACGATGACTATTAAAAAAAAACTATAAAAAACACAGAGTACCTGAAAGCTTAATGTGTTACAATGCTAAATAGTTCTAATTTTATTTCTTTTTAAATTTTTTAAAATCTCTGTAGGTTTTTTTTTTTGGCTGTGCCGGGTCTTAGTTGTGGCACGCTGGATCTTCGTTGCCATGTGCAGGATCTTTTAGTTGCGGCACGTGGGATCTAGTTCCCTGAGGAGGGATCGAACCTAGGCCCCCTGCATTGGGAGTGCGGAGTCTTAACCACTGGACCACCAGGGAAGTCCCCTAATTTCATTTTTACTCCTAGTATTTAGAAGTATTTAAAGTTTCATTGTGTTTTCCCACAACTAACACAGAAGTAGCAAGGAAACTCACACCTGAGGGCTTGCTACAGGCATCTAGTGGGTAGAGGCCAGGGGTGCCACTAAACACACTAAAATGCACAGGACAGCCACCACCAGAACAAGGAATTATCCAGTCCAAAATGTCAATAGTGCTGAGGTGATCTGTCCTGATAAACTCTATGTTCAAATCAAATAACCATTGTCTACTTATTTACATTTTTGTGTCTTCCTTTGTAGTATAGAGGGCTCATATTTAAAAAAAAAAAGAAGAAAAGAAATGGCAAGTAAAGGTAGTAAGTGTATTTCACAGGAGACTCAGAGTGGGGGTGGGCACGAGGCACAGGTAAGGGGCAACCACCTGAATTAACAATGATAAGCCATATAAGCTATCAGTATCCCATACATTATCCTTATCCCTTCTGGCCAAGTTGAAGATGCTAAGCGGTTTTTAGGGATTCATACACAGGAATAGGAAAGATTTAGAGCCTGCCCTCTGAGAACCTACTGCTTTAATTCATTCAGAATATTCATCGGAGAAAAAAAGAGCTAACAGGAGCAAGGTGAAAAGTATGGGGTGTGGGAGAGGCTGGCACCAAATCAGAAGTGGGAGCAAATTAGAAAGCTTTGGCCCTTTCAGGCCTTCCTCATTCAAATTGCTTCATGAAAGCAATTCGTTGCAATTGTTTTCAATTACCTGCAGTACTAATTGAAGAGAGGAGCATAAATCACCTGTAAAAGCTAACACTTTACCAGCTGAAAGTAAGTCACACACTTTTCAAGGAGCGTGTGTCTCACTTGTAACAAGCTCAGCAAATGCAGGGCTGACGGGCCATGGGGCTGTATTATCCTGACACCTGCAAGCTTCCCCGCGGAGCACGAAGCAGCCCAGCCCGGGCGCCCAGCCTCACGCCCCAGCGCTACACCACCTGCAGAAATGGCCTTAAAAGCACACACACTGTGCACAGAGTCCTGGAGACATGATTCATACCTTTTTAACCTGGAACTGAATAACTCTGGTTCCGTTAACAAAAAATACTTGGAAAGCTTCAAAAAATGCCAAATCAAGTCTGAATGGACAGTGATTAAAGCAGATGTTACATTCTTACGGAATCATGATTGGAGACTGAGCATCCACAAAACACAGGGGAGAAAAAAGCTAAAGCTCTCCTGAAATTCACCACCAGATGGGGCGTATCAATAGCATGTAAACAAACAAAGATCCCACAATCAAGCTCTCTACCCACCTTGCAAACATTTCAAGGTCTTTGGCAAAATTTTCTGAAAGAGAAAAAGAGATGTGCTTTAGCTACCCTACAGCAATTTTTTTTCAGCAGTGCTGCATGGCATGTGGGATCTTAGTTCCCTGACCAGGAATCGAACCCGTGCCCCCTGCTTTGGAAGCACAGAATCTTAACCACTGGCCCACCAGGGAAATCCACCCCCCACCTCAATCTTATTTCAGAGGGAGAAAAGTGAAATCTTAATGTCTACAGTAAGTACAGTGACTAATACAACAAATCCTCTCAAAGGTGAGAGGAGGCCCTTCAGGCAGGTCCATCGCTGGATTCGTTATGACCTCCTTGCCTCCCTGGCCCCCTCCACCCTTCATTACAAGCCTTTGGTAATTATGGCTACACCTTTCCTTCCTAGAAGCTATCCCTAACTTTAAATTTTGCTACGAGTTAGGGCTTAGGAGGACATTAATCTCCTCTGAAGTCAAGCAAATACCAAGGCTGCAAATTCAACTGTCAAACTGTGGGTGATATAAAAAAGTTACAAAGCAATGAAATTTATGTCTAATGTTCCCGGCAGTTTACAGCACAATAAAATAAAGGTGCTGATGCCCCCGTGTTAGGGTAACAGAAAGAAAAAAAAATAGTTCTTTCCATAAGCTATCTGAATCTTACGGCCAATAAAAGAAACGTTTCACGAACGGTGTCCAATGATAATGTTCTCTGTCTGCTGGTAAGACATGCCATGGCACCCCACCCCCACACATTTCTCCCAGGCAAATCAACCTCTGGGCTTTCTGTACATCTACAGGAAGACCGTGGCTGCATACCGCACTGTTGAAAAGTCACCTCCGAAATCGCTGCAATGGTTTGTTTGCTGAACTGCATCTCTTTGTCCGACGCAACTTCCTCACAAAGACAGCCAACAGTGTAGTGAACCGCTGCCTTTAGCCTCTGAAGCAAAATCAAAACACTTCGTGGGTAAGATTGCAAACAAGAGCTTTTCACATCTTAAAAAATTAAGATTAGGAGAGGGTCTGCTCACCCTAATTCCTTCAGCACTTTCCATAATGGCTGAGTGAGTTTTCAACTGTACTAAAAAATTAATGGGGCCCTCTGGAGTGTGACTTGTAGAAACATTACTTTAATGTTAATGGTTAATGGTTATGATTTAGGTCAAGTAAAGGTAAGGAATTATGATGGCAATTCAGCAGGGAATGAAGGCAGACTGGTACTTGGGAGGCATCTATGTGACTTTACTCAGTTATTCCACATTTATGTGCCAAGTGCCTACTGCGTGAAGGGGTGTGCTAGGTTTCTGGGCAACACAATGAAAAAAGACAGGGATTTCTGCCCCCATATGGGGGTTAACCAAGCAAATGCAAAAGGATCCCGTCCCTGTGCTTCAAGTCCTTGCCAGCCCCTGTCCTGCATGAGACAGGACGAATGATCAGGACAACACAGGGAAAGGCTCGTGAGGCTGCATCGGCCCCTCCTCTGATTTGCTGGTTTGCTAGCCCACCTCAACAGGACCCTCACTGCTCCTCAGCAACCCTTTCAGGTGCTGGAAAACACACCTCTACCCTTGCGGAGTAGTAAAGAAGCCAAACAAGCTAAGCCAAGGTCTCCGTCTCACGTGAATAAACTTGCTGAGCCCTGCGTGGGCTCCACCTGTGCTGGAAACAGAGCTGAAGCGGACATGGTGACAGCTGAACCCAAGACAGTATCAACTCTACCAGCAAATGTTCACGGTAGAAGCAAGATGAGGAGGAACTGCAAAAACACAAGTCCAGGACCCCAGAGTAGAGGCCAGGCAGATAAGCACGGGACCTACGTTCCTTAGTTTCAGATGTCACAAGAGTAGGTAAGTAGAGGGCATTGGTGAGAGGAGACAAAGAGACCACCACTCTGGGAAGGATAAAAACCCTCCAAGGGATCTTTTGTAGGTATCTGTAGAGGTGAGGTTAGGGGCGGGGGAACAGGACAAGGGATCCTTCCGACTGCTCCAGAAGTTTTCTCTGCCGGCCCCTCCCCCCCAACTCCTGGAACGGGCTAAGTGCCTTCTTTGATGCTGAACACTGAGAGGCTAAATCTCTATCTAGACTCTAAACTCCTCGAGGGCAGGACCCTTCAAGTGTTGTTCACAGCTGTCCACCTAGTGGCAAGAACAGCTGGCTGAGTGAATGGCTGGATCCCCCCCCCCCCCGCCCACCACTGCATAGAGAACGAGGTTCAAATTTCTCAGTCCATCTTTGCAGCCTCACTCACTTACTCAGTAAGCGCTGTCTATTGAGAGCCACGCTCTGTACTAGGGGCTGAGAACACAAAACTGAAAAGGACAGTCCCTGCTCTCAAAGAGATTATCTCCCACCACATCTGTGCCATGAATGGACTCCTGGAAACCACCAATGTCATGAAACACAAAGAAGGTGGAGAACCCTTCCAGGGAAGACCGGAGCCAGGACCACTTGATGCAAGGCATGATCCCTGACTGGATCCTGGATGAAGAAGAAACACCACTAAAGAACATCTTTGGGGGCTTCCCTGGTGGCGCAGTGGTTAAGAATCCACCTGCCAATGCAGGAGACACGGGTTCGAGTCCTGGTCCAGGAAGATCCCACCTGCCCCTGTGCCACAACTACTGAAGCCCGCGCACCTAGAGCCCGTGCTCCGCAACAAGAGAAGCCACTGCAGTGAGAAGCCCACGCACTGCAACAAAGAGTAGCCCCCGCTCGCCGCAACTGAAGAAAGCCCGCACGCAGCAACGAAAACCCAATGCAGCCAAAAATAAATAAATAAAAAGAAAAAAAAGAACATCTTTCAGACAACTGGGAGAAATTGAATATGGACTGACATTAGATCATAGTATTTTATCAATATCAAACTTCCTGAGTGTGATCAGAGATTATGTCACAGAATGCCCTTGTTCTTGGGAGAAGCATGCTGAAGTATTAAAATTTAAAGGTGAAGTGTCAAGTGTATTTAATTCTCAAATAACTCCGAAAAAGGAGCAAGGGAGCAAATACAGCAAAACGTTAACCGGTGAATCGAGGTGAGGGGCATACGGGTGATGAATACATTATTCTTGCAACTTTTTCTTGAAGGCTTGAACTTCAAAATAAAAGAAGGGAGTGGGTAAACAGCGTCTGAACCTTAGAAGCTCATTCCCGTGTCTCTTCGGTTAATCCTCTCTGAGGCTGCCACCCTGGTTCTTGGTTTTCACCTCTTTACAACACTGTTCTCTCGATTCTGCCACGCGGTATTTATTCCGGTGCTGACTAAAGGACTGGATACCCATAACTATCCCGAGAACTGGTTATTACCCGATTGTCCATCTAGGAAAACTGAGTTTGGGCAGAGTCAACACAACCCTCCGGGCGGAGTCGAGATTCGAACCCACATCCGATGGGCTCGAGAGCCGGACGGCCTGGGGGTTTGCACCAGGGTCTGAGGCTTGTCTCCTCGCGGGCAGGACGGAGAGCGCACGGGTTACGGGAGCCAACATTTTCGAGCTTGTGCCGCGCGCCAGGCGCCTCACAACGACCCTGTCCGAGGAGACTGAGGCTGCCCCAAAGCCAGACGGGCCCCAGCCGCCGGCCTCCGCAGAGCGCCGCAGGAACTTCCACGGACTCTCCTTTCTTGCGCCGCCGCCCGCACGCTCCAATCCGCGATACCATGGAAACCGCCTCCCAGCACCCCCCGCGGCAGCCGAGCCGGCCTAAGCGCAGGCGCTAGGCGGCCGGAGCCGGCCCGAGCCGGCCCGCGCAGGCCCGAGCTCGCCTTCCGACCCCGGCACGAAGGCGACGGCGGGCGGAGGCAGGGCCTTTTTCTCCCCTGCACAATCTAGACGCCGTCCTCCCCCAGCCCAGCCAAGACTGCATTCTCCGGTACCTGTTGGTAAGAGAATCGCTGCTGCTCCTCGGCCCCCTCCTCCATCATCACCGCGGGCGGATCCTGGCAGGCGCGCGATGATAGACAGTGGCGGTGGCCGGGAAGGCCCAGTCGGGTTTTCCCGCCGCGGCGCCGGGCGACGGGCCGCGCGGGGGGCCAAAGCGCGAAGCTGCCTCCTGCCTCGCTCTTGGCCCCTAGCGGTGGCTCTGGGAAGGGCGCCTCGCAGCCTATCTGCTCCCGCCCCGCCCAAGCCGAGCTTCCCGGGGACCCCAGAGCCAGCTCTGCGCGGAGCACAGTGGGCAGCACCGGCTCCCGGGGTGGGGGTAGGGGGGCGGGGAGGGAGAGAGAGAGAGAGAAAAAAAAAACAGGGACAACGGTACACAACTCTGTATTGTAAGTTACATGCGGCTGTAACCTTGGTGTGCCTTGCAAAATCCAGTGTGGGTTTTTCTAATTCTGTAGTGTCACAAAGTCAGACCACGGATAAATGTTTGATTTCTATCCCCTTAAGCGAATAAGTTGCTCACCCCATTGCCATTGCCAAAGGAATATAGCTATGGCCCGAATGTTGGCTGATTTTCTTTTACGTTAAGAGTTAAGTGAAATAGGGGACTTCCCTGGGGGTCCAGTGGTTAAGACTCCACGCTTCCACTGCAGGGGCGCAGGCTCCATCCCTGGCCAGGGAACTAATAAGATCCTGCATACTGTGATGCGCGGCCAAAAAATTAAAAAAAAAAAAGTAAAGTGAAACCCAATGTTGGATCTTCACTGCTTCCAAACTTTCTTCAGTTACTTTCCTCCTTTGGAGCTTCACTCACACGTTGATGACATGAGTAAGGAACTTCTCTGCTGAGTCGAATAATAGTGTCAAGTACTGGAAGAGTTATTTCCTCAACTTGTGCTATTCATGAGGTAAAGGCTGCAGACACCATACACATTCAAGTTTAATCTGCATTATTAACATATTCCCCACTCACTTCCTTAAGTAAACAGTCAACAAGGAATTAATTTGTAGATCTGTAGATTTCCTTGGTGTAAATACTCCCACCATGGCCGATTTCAAGCCACCAATATGAGGAAACTGAACTCAGCATTTGTTACCAAACCAGGTTTGTGTGCCCCACAGGAGCAGTAGGCCAAACACGGAGACACAAGTTTGCAGCAGAGAGTTTGTTGACGAGGTCCTCATGGAAGGAGACAAGAGAACAAATCTCAGGCCCGCGTACCAGAAGGCCAGAGGCTTGAGATATTTATGGGATAAAGAAGTAGGGTGGTCTTAGGTGTGGGGAAAGGTGATCGGAGGCAGGGAAAAGGTGAGGCCGTCAGTGTTCTGCGCAGGCGCAGTTTTAGGGTCGGTGGTCCTAACTAGTTTTAGCTGGTCTGAACTGGGCAGGAGCCAACTCCAAAGTTCACAAAAACAAGCCCCCTGTTACTATAGTGACCCATACGTCAGAAGCGTTATCTGTAAGGGTAGTTTAGAAGTCTGGTGATACATTACCTAGGCTATGTGAAGCTTGGAGGGGATGCAGTTAGAGAATGGAAAAACAAATAAGCAGGCTTCATCAGTAAAGGAGGCTGCAAGCAGAGGGGTTTCTAACAGCCGGTTCCCTTATCTGCTGTTCGGTAGGACACACTCAAGGATTTCTGTTAACCCTGTGGGGCACGGTCTCACACAGAGAAGAGATGCTGCACACCCACCAGTCAGACACAATAGGTGGAAATAACGTCAAGAACGTAGATGATAGAAAAATGTGCAATGGACGCACAGGCCCAGCGGCCATGGCTCACGGGCCCAGCCGGGGCACGAACCCGTGTCCCCTGCATCGGCAGGTGGACTCTCAACCACTGCGCCACCAGGGAAGCCCCACTACCTTTGTTTTTAATACAATTTATTTAAGCCCAAATTTATGGAACTTAATTCTTAATAATGGCTGTGTTTGTTTCTGGTTTTCAGTAGTCCTGAAAATTTAGAAATCAACTCTCACTGTAGGAACTGGCCCTAGCACACTGCTGGCCTGGCACATAGTAAACACTTACTGAATCAAAGTTGAAAGAATGCATTGTAAAAAATAAATAAAAAAAGAATGTACTGTGTTGGAATCAGTTGTGAGATGCAGACCTGAGTGCCCAGCTCGCTGAGTTCCAGTGAAGCCCCAGAGCCGGGTGCACGGTGGGTGTTCACTGAACGTTTGTTGAGGATCTGACTCTCAGCAGCATCTCCATGAGTCCTGACAAAGTAGAGGCCCCCCGATTTTTTTAAAGAAATTTGACTTAGATATATGTACAGGTATCCCCTGCTTTTGAAAGTTTGCACTAAGCCACTGCACTTCTATGAAGTTCTACATTAGTATGGCAACGGCTTTTTTCTCGTAAAAATGAAAATTCTCTTTGGATTTCTTTCGGTTAGCAAAAGCAGGTACTAACACAGGGCTTTCATAAAAGCAAAGTGGTGGAATGTGAACTTTCAGGAAGCGGGAAACCTGTGTATTTTCTAAAGCCTTATCGCAGTCATCAAGAGGAAAATCATATTTTTGGACCTCCTCACACTTCTTTCACAGTTTAGTGCTGTGTTTATTTTTAACTCACGTTGAGAGCCCCTAGAGGCCTTATCATATCCCAGTCTTTTCCTCTATTCCAGCACCTTCTCACTGCATGTTAAAATCATCTGGCTTTCCTGATGAATGAAACTACCAAAGAAAAGAAGGATGCTCAGAGTTTATTTGTGCTTAATTGGAAGAATATACAGGCACCCTCCCTCTTACTACCTCTCTGGTGGAAGTCAGGGATAAAGGAGAGAGAGACTGCAGGCGAAGCATCACACAGGAGTGCCTTTTGACTCCTGACCCCGCAGCTACCCCACATCTCAGCTGACGCTGAACTGCTGGGGGCTGAGGAGGCAGAGGTTCAACATGCAAAGTTATTAGGGAGTGGTTCGTTGCACAATCTAAGGTTTTTATTCTTCAGAATGATTTATGAAGGGTTCTTGGAAACACTAAACTCTAAGGCATTTAAATTGCCAGTTTATAGAATGAGGCCCTCTAGGACGTTACGTGAAAGAAAACAACTTGCAGACTAGTATGTACAGAACAATCTTATTTTTGTTTTTTTTTAAAGAAAAGAGCATATGCATCTATATGGGGATGTGGGATATTTGAAAGGAATAGAAAAAGCTGCGAGGATACATGACAAATAGTTAAATTCTGAGCAATGGGTTGAAGAGAAGGCAGATAAAGGCACTCAAGTTTTTCACTTTATATATTTCTGTATTCTGCATTTTTTTTTTGGCTATGTTGGTCTTCATTGCTGCACGCGGGCTTTCTCTAGTTGCGGTGAGTGGGGCCTACTCTTCGTTGCAGTGCATGGGCTTTTGTTGCAGAGCATGGGCTCTAGGCGTGCACGGGCTTCAGTAGTTGTGGCACACGGGCTTCAGTAGTTGTGGCACACAGGCTTCAGTAGTTGTGGCTCGCAGGTTTTAGAGCGCAGGCTCAGTAGTTGTGGCACACGGGCTTAGTTGCTCCGCGGCATGTGTGATCTTCCTGGACCAGGGCTCGAACCCGTGTCTCCTGCATTGGCAGGCGGGTTCTTAACCACTGCGCCACGAGGGAAGCCCTGTATTCTGCATTTTTAAACGAACTCCAGCCCTCGGACCAGGCCTTGGGTTCAGAGCCCAGCCCCTCTCACAAGCTTGGTGACCCTGAGCAAGTCAGAACCCCTCCAAGACTCAGTTCCCTCATTTATAAAGTGGGGATCATAGGACCAGCCTCGCAGAGCAGTTGTGAGGTTTAAATTGCCTCACATAAGTGTTTAAGAAGCAGTAACAATTATTTCCCAGGTAGCGTCTGTGCTTTTTACCTTGCAAGGTATCTCACTTTAAAGCAGCTGCTTCCCAGGCTGAAAGAGCATTATTCCAGTGACACGTGCAGAATACCCTAACCCTTTAGGATCTGAAGAGAGAGGTCCAGGGCTGAGGTATTATGTTACAGAAAATGGATGTACACTGACCTTCTGAACAACACGGGTTTGAAGTGCACGGGTCCACTTGCACAAGGGTTTTTCTCAGTACTAAATGCTACAGCACTACACGATATGCGGTGGGTCGAATCTTTGTGTGCCAAACCACACACTTGGAAGGCCCACTATAAATTATACGCAGATTTTCAACTGCGGGAGGGGGAAAGTGGGGATCAGCACCCCTACCTACCCACCTCTTTTTCAAGGGTCAACTGTGATTGGTTGGGACTATTTTCACAGGATGAAGAGCTGGCATGTAAACTGGCCACTAGGTGTCAGCATTGCGCCGAGAAGGCCCTCTTGCCCCTTGGTTAACACTGAGCGCTGCCTTGCTCCTGGCTGTGCCCTAGGTGCCCTGCCCTTGGAGGTGGGTGCTGTTACCCCCATTTTACATATGAGGGAAGAGTATCCCAGAGGTGAAAGGACTTTGTCAGAGGTTGAACTGCTAGGAGGTGGTAGAGCCCAGATTTGATTATGAGCAGCCTGGCTTCTGAGTCCACAGTCTTATCCTCTTCTCTTGTCCCACTGCCCTCACCATAAATAAGGCAAGGACACTGCAGGTTTCCTGAGCCCCTTCCAGCTGCATTAAATAGGGTCCCATAAATGTTTAATCATTTATTTTCCCTAAATTTGCATTGTAAAATGCTGATTCAGAACTCCATCTCCATCGGCTGTTATATGTATTCTAGGAGCTCATGAGGTCAGAACTTTCAAATTTTCTCACCTCTAAACAAATGGTTCCCAGCATGGTGCTTGGCACATAGTAGGTGTACAGTAAATCTGCCATCGTACACATTGAGCAGTAAGATAGTCTGATGATTAAGTGCATGGATTCTGGCACCAGATTGCCGGGGCTCAGTTTTCAGTTCTGCAGGAGCTATGTGATCTTGGACAAGTTACTTCACATCCTTGGGCTTCATCTGTAAATTGGGGATAATGGTAGTACCTACTTCAGAGGCTGTTGTATTAAATGAGTAAACTTAAAATAGTGCCTGGGGGCTTCCCTGGTGGCGCAGCGGTTGAGAGTCTGCCTGCTGATGCAGGGGACACGGGTTCGTGCCTCGGTCCGGGAAGATCCCACATGCCACGGAGTGGCTAGGCCCGTGAGCCATGGCCGCCAAGCCTGCACGTCCCGAGCCTCTGCTCCGCAACGGGAGAGGCCACAACAGTGAGAAGCCCGCGTACCGCAAAAACAACAACAACAAAAAAAACAAAAAACAGTGCCTGGGAGCTTCTCTGGTGGCACAGTGGTTAAGAATCCGCCTGCCAATGCAGGGGACACGGGTTTGATCCCTGGTCCAGGAAGATCCCGTGTGCCACGGAGCAGCTAAACCTGTGCACCGCAACTACTGAGCCCACGCGTCTAGAGCCCGTGCCACCACACAGAGAAGCCCGCGCACTGCAACGAAGCGTAGCCCCTGCTTGCTGCAACTAGAGAAAAGCCCGCATGCAGCAAGCAACAAAGACTCAACGCAGCCAAAAAAGAAAAAAATAAATTTTAAAAAAAAGACAGTGCCTGGCACACACTCTGTTAGCTATTATTATATTCTTATATATTCCATAAATACTGTATGAGGCCCTCAGGAAAACCCCCAAATAGGGCCAGAGTTCCCAACTTCCCCATGTAACAAATTGTCCTTTTCCAGGGAAGCATACGTGGCAGATTATATTTGGGGGAAAAAAAAAAAATCTCCTGACCCACATGCTCTTCTAGAACTTTGCCACTCTGCCATCAAGAGGTAAAGCCTAGGGCTTTCCTGGTGGCGCAGTGGTTGAGAGTCCGCCTGCCGATGCAGGGGACATGGGTTCATGCCCTGGTCCGGGAAGATCCCACATGCCGCGGAGCGGCTGGGCCCGTGAGCCATGGCCGCTGAGCCTGCACGTCCGGAGCCTGTGCTCCGCAACGGGAGAGGCCACAACAGTGAGAGGCCCGCGTACCGCCAAAAAAAAAAAAAAAAAAAAAAAAGAGGTAAAGCCTAATACTCCTTCCCTTGAATTTAGAGAGCTTATGACTCACTTGTAACTGATATAATGTGGCTGAAATAATGCTGTGTCACATCCATGGCTAGGTCTTAAAAGGCAATGTGGTATCCATTTTGTTAGCTGGAACACTCCCCTTTGGAGCCCTGGGCCACCAAGTAAGAAGTTTGCCTAGGCTAAGGCCACGTGGTGAGGCCACCGTGCACCTTTCCAGCTGGTAGCCCTAGCTGAGGTCCCAGCCAGCATCAACCGCCCAATGAATGGAGACAGACACCTCCAAGTGATCCCAGCCATGGAATCACCCCCAACTTTCAAGTCTTAGCTGAGACTCCAAGGCATTGTGGAACAGAGACAAGCTGTCGCTCCTGTACCAACTTCCTGACTCTCAGAATTAGGAGAATGATAAAGATGGTGGTTATATCACACCACTGAGTTTGCGGTGGTTTGTTACTGGAACAGCACATCTATTACTAAACAGCGAACATGTCTGTGCTAACATACATACTAAACATAGTATATACATCCTGACGGTCTCTCTACCCCTCCTAAAAAGATGGCTCCACATGTGCCTCAAAGAAATGTAACACCTGTAAACCCCCTGCCTAAAACCTCTGCTGAGAGGTCCTGTCTGCTCCCTTGCCTGATCCATATGTCTTTAACTCCACTGTGTCTCAAATGGAAGCAGAAAGAAAGCAGAAAGATAATAGGCCCACAGTCTCTGCCAAGGGAGGCCCTTTGCTGGAATGGCCACCAGACTGTCCCTGTGGCAGTTAGGCTGGACAGGACCTGGCTGGGGGCAGAACCCGTCCGTGGCCACCTCTATCCACTTTCAGAATTGTTTGACCACCTCCCCTTCAGCAGGAAGTAATAGTCAACCTTAAATAGTATTCACTGTGTGGCAGACATTAATTTTTCAAATAAGTCACGGGATGTAAAGTTCCAAAGGCATGAAATCGTATATATAGTAAAAAAAAAAAACTCCCTGTCAAGGACCTAGGCAAAGGACGGTTATATTCTTTTAGCGATAAAGGAGCTTCCGTTTATTTTTCCCTGTGCCATAATGGCCTCACCTGGTTGCTCATTAGAAATACAGAATGTGGGGCCCCACCCCAGACCTGCTGACTCAGAATCTGCCTTTTTTTCCCAAGATCCACCTCCTGGCAGGGTGGTGGTGAAGGGGTTATGGTGGTAGTGTATTCAGTTAAGATCTGTCTGTCGTTACTTGAGCACACAGAGGAGCCCTGCCAGGAACTTTTTGAGGGCCGGTTTCCAAAGTGAATTCACCAGTGAGTGCTGAGAAGTAACATTTGGTTTCTAACTCTCAGAAATGCCACTGCTTCAGGGACAGGCACACCTGAAGTGGTAATAATAATAATTACCACTTAAGTAGGTGCTTATTATGTGTCAAGTGTCGGTCTGTTTTTACTAGGTGAATCTTCAAAATAACCTTAAGGAGGCAGGTACGATGATTATCCCCATTTTACAAATGAGAAGACTGAGGCCAGAGAGATTAAATAATTTGCCCGAAGTCATAAGCCTGTACACCCACCCCTTGACTACCTCTCCTCACCCTTCCCTCCAGAGTTAATCATTACCTAACTTTGCTGTTCCTGGTACTATTATTGAGGTCTTTTCTTTCTTTTCTTTTTTTTTTTTTAAAGAAAACAAAGAGGAAAATATTTAAGAAGGCTAAATAAAGGAAGGAAATAAACTAATTCAAATGTAATGAAACCGGGTGCACATCCTTCTACCAATGAGGATATGGCTCAGTGTGGATAAGGTGAGAATATTTAAGAATCTGGAGAAGAAGCATAAATATGATTTTTTTCTTTTTTTAAAAATTTTTATTAAATAAAGGCAAAAGGGAATTCAGCTGCATGATACAAAGACTCCAGTTTGATCAAATTCCACAAAAACCTTTCCCACCTATGTGAGAAGAGCTCTGTCTCCCTAACCCACGGGGGACACGCGGGAAACACCGCCTCAGGGAGCTGGCTCTCGAGGCCGCGCACACGCTCAATTTCTGCTCCATCCCAAGAGGCGAGGGCAGAGGATGCGATGGTTCTCACAGATCTGCTTTACAAATAAACTCGGGTTGACTCTTCAGAGGAGTCTCTTACGACACTTTATTTTCAAAGATCTGAGAAGAAAGTAGGGCAAAGGGCCAGGTAAGCAGTGCTGTGTGGCAAGTGGAATGTACCGGTCTGTGGAGCCGTGGCGCGTTTAACAGAATCTCATCAGGCATTGTATGAAGACGAGGACACGCTGCCACCGTGGCCTGTCCAGTTGGTGTGGATAAACTGTCCTGGCTTGTTCAAGAGTTCATAGGTGTGAGCCCCAAAGTAATCGCGCTGAGCCTAGAAAACAAGAAATGGGTTGGTTATAGGACAGACGCAGGCACATGACCCGAGGTACCACCCAGGTTCATGTTCATCGCCTACTCCAAAAGCTCACCTGGATTAGGTTGGCTGGCAGCATCTTGTGTCTGTATCCATCGTAGAAGGAAAGAGCAGTGGTGAAGCAGGGCATGGGAATGCCTGTCTGGACACCAGTACTGACTGCCCGCCGCCAGGAGTCCTGAGCAAAAAAGTAAAGCCAACGACTAGTGATTTGCGCAAAGAAAAGACAACAGATTTTCATGCATAAATGAAAAAGCAGACCCCCCAGAGCAAAACTCACTAAGACAGAATTCCCGTACTACCCAGCTCTGGGCTACATACCTGGCAGTTTTCCACAGCTGACTTAAAGAAGTCATCTAGTAGTAGGTTCTGAAGTCCTGGGTTTCGATCAAATGCATCTTTTATCTTTCCCAGGAATACACTGAAATAATCAAGAGGGAAAAAAATCAATGAATCTTAACTAGCAGGCTGAACACCTGGCAGAAAGCAGGGGAAGTAAGTTGGAAGCTGACAGATACCCTCGCGAGGTACGAAGGCACCTGTCCCCCCATCCCCACCAGCTCGCTGTACGTGCCGTGAATACAGACAGCCCAGGTCCCGAGAGGTGAGGGCCAAGGGCACAACCATGCTCACAGAACTACTTTAGACGGGGAAGGATGGACACTCGAGTTAGAATAACTGACGTGCAGGAAGAAAGTGAGACGTGACACCTAAACCTGCCTGGTTGCCAACGTCCCAGCGAGAGGACTCAACTGTACCAGTTCCAGGGAAACCGTCCCCGAGAGCGCCCTAAGACCACAGCGCTCCCGCACGGCAGGTGGCAGGTGCCCCGACCACTCACCTCCTGATGATGCAGCCCCCTCTCCACATCAGGGCAATGCCACCATAGTTGAGGGTCCAGCCAAATTCAGTGGCTGCCTGTCTTAGCAGCATAAAGCCCTGAGCATAAGAGATGATCTTGGAAGCATAGAGCGCCTAAAGGAGGGCACAAAGACTCATCAGAACTGCGGCTGGCCCACGGCTGCCTAATCCCCGCCCCGCCCCGCCCGCCACACACCCCCCCTCCCCCGCCACCGCAGTGCAGCTCTAACGAGGACACGGTTTAGGAAAGGCTGCATATCAGATCAACGGGCAAGGCTGGACAGACCCCACGTCCTCCCCGTGGCCTCGGGGTGTTCTCCCCGCCAGTCCCATCCCGCTGCCACTGCGGGGCGGCACCCCACCTTTCGAATGTCCTCCAGGAATGATTTCTTATCTCCTTCGAACTGGACCTTTTGAGGCCCCTTCAGCTTTTGGCTGGCTTGAATCCTCTCGTCCTTCAGAGATGATAAGCATCGAGCAAAGACTGCTTCTCCTATGTGGGGGGAGGGGGAGATAACAAGTCACCACAACTCACAGGCAGAACCCGAGGAGGAGCGCACACGAGCCAGAGAAGATGAGGGAAAAGAGCAATGCAGCACGATTTCCAGTTTTACCACGAGCGCAAAGTCTCAACCTTCGGCCGCAAAGCTAACCTGCATCAGAAAGAACTTTCATAAAAAGCTCTAACGGTTAATTTGAAAATGAAAACTCCAAGTCAGTCTCCAACATAAATACACGTATTCAACCTCAAAGATCACCATGAACTTCAAAGGGGAATTTTAAGGGGAAAAAACGAAGAGCAAAACCACTATCATTAAGAATTACTCCGTGTTGGTCCTCCAGTAAAATTTCAGTTCCATTTGCGAGGACTTTAATTTATAAATGGTCACCAAAGACTTCATTGCTTTTCTTTTGAGGCACTAATACTCATCACTTTGAAACGAGTACACTGAGACTTCTCCCTTCAAAAACTCCATTTTCTAATTCTTACAGTTTAGTTTTTGCTATGTCCATGGTCACCATTACAGTTTCACAATTTTACTTCATTTGAATAAAAAATATTTCAATATTTTTGGGGGGTGGGGGCTGTGCTGTGCAGCATGTGGGATCTTAGTTCCCCGACCAGGGCTTGGACCCTCATCTCTGTACTGGAAGGCGGATTCTTAACCACTGGACTGCCAGGGAAGTCCCCAATATGGTATTTTAATATTAAAATATTAGTATCTTAAAAATTATCACTTATAAATGCTTGCCCAGTTGACACTTTATATAATTAGAATAAATTAACCATTTTTTCCCCCAACAGACAGAATGAAGTAAAACCTTTGGGAACTAACAGAGGACTTTATTTCTGAGGAAAGAGTTCTGGCCATAAACTTGAGAGCAGGTGTCGCCCTGTCCTTGTCCTTGCCCTGCTCTCTGGGCGCCTGCAGTGCACACACAGGATGACTTAGCATTCTTAGGCGGAAGCTTCAGAAGACAAAAAGCAGGAAGAGGCGAGTGTGGCGTAACCCTCCGGGGGTTACCTAAAGATTAGCTGGAAGACTCATTTCCCCGTCAGTTCAACAAACAAGAATGGCACGCAGCCAGGGAGGAAGCCTGACTACCATCAGCTGGAAGGTAGGGTACAAAGTCTCCGAAACAAGAGAGTAGGATTCTTTTTGAGGCAGTGATGAATAAACTGCTCCCAGTTACTGTTCCCTTGGGCCCCCGCCCAGGGTAGCGCTCAGATTAGCTAAAAAGCAGTCAACTTCCTTCTCTGTAGAGCTGGACTAAGCAAACTGCTTCCCTCCTTACTGTGCCTGCAACTACCCAGTCCACTGTAAACACAGTCAGGCATAATTAACAGGAAACCAAAGGCAGGAGGAGACTAGAGAGGGAAAGGCAACCTATGTCTGGAAGAGTCAACAAGAAAACTTGTTTTATTACTGCAGGGGGAACCATTCTGCCAGGAGCAAAGATCAGCCTTCATTAAGCAGACCAGGAGCCTCCATTCTCCTTTTCCAATCTTGACAGAATGTATCTATTTTATTCTTAAAGAACCATCACGTAGTTTTGTTAATCCCCTTATTATTTTTGTTTTATTTCTGCTTTTTATTATTTCCTTCTCTCTACAACTTTTTGAGTTTGATGCTTAGCTCATTAAGACAAGATAAAAAACATGGATGGGAAGGATATACACTCACTTCAGGACAGTAGTTTTCTTCTAAAAGAAAAAGGGTAAGGAACTTAGGAAAAGAATATTAAAGGACTGGAAATGCTTAGGTAATATTTTATTCCTCAAATATCTGAGAAAAAAACCTCAGCAAAATAGTAATAAATGTTGAGTACATAAACTTTTATTATTCTGTGAACTTTTGTATGAAAAATTCCATTACAGTTAGCTTCCCTATTAGAAAGATCTTAGGTCATTGACTACAATTTAATCACTAACGTTAAAACGATCCCCAAAGTCAAACTGGCTAAGACAGGTAGTAACTTTTGAATTTATCTCAAAGCTCACATGCTTGACAGAAGGATTATAAAGAAGAGATTCAACAGCAGCTTCAGCCTCTCTCACACCGTCAACTTATTCAAGGGCAGAAAGAGCAGACCACACTCGGAAAGCCGACTAGGGTTGAAGAGATTCTCTGAGAGATCTGGTAACTCTTAGTTGCCAGAAAGACACCAGGGTCAAAACAGTGAGATGAAAAGGTTCAATCCAAAGCTGAGTGTTACCGATGAGGGTGACGGGGACGCCGTACTCCAGGGCAGAGATGGCGGTCCACTTCCCGGTGCCCTTCTGCCCCGCGCTGTCCCTGATCTTTGGCAGCAGGTGTTCGCCATCAGTATCTTGGAACCTGAGAATATTGGCTGTGATCTCAATCAGGAATGAGTCCAGCTCTGTCTTATTCCATTCCTCAAAGGCCTGTGGGCAGGATGTGAAAGAAAACAATGTGGGAGAACCTAGGATTATACCGGAGATGCTCCCTTAACTGATTCATCCCTTTCCCATGTAAATATTGACCGATGCTCACAACCTGCTCAACCCCTGAGGCTACCAGGCTCCTCTGCAGGACACCCGAACACTTCTGCCACCAGCTGAGTTTTATGCTAACCAACAGTCAGCTGCTTCTGATTTCAACCTGTTCATGCTGATTTTCTGGTCACCAGGCCAGTGCTTTCCTCAGAGCCAGGTGTCCCCTCACCTCGCTTGGGTTTTCGTACAGTCACTTTCCTTGATCACCCGCTCTAGAGCAGCCTCTTCCTCCCGTTTACTTTTCTTTATAATAGTGATCACGAACAGGTTTTATATATTTAGTCATTACTGCCTATCTTTCCAAGGTCCATGAGGGCAGGGACTTTGTTTCTTCCACTAATATATCCCCAACATACAACAGTGCCCGGCACTCATATTATATAAACCAATTAAATATGAACACAAAAAGAAAAGCAATGTTTCTATGAAAACTAAGTCAAACTGTTTTGGAAAGAACAATAAAGGCAAGTTAGTGAAACAAAATAAGTGGGGATGACGCAATTTTTTTTTTTTTTGGCCACACCGCATGGCTTGTGGGATCTTAGTTCCCCAACCAGGGGTTGAACCCAGGCCCTTGGCAGTGAGAGTGCAGAGTCCTAACCACTGGACCACCAGGGAATTCCCAACACAGATTTTAAAATTAGGAGGGAAAAGAATGTAAAAAATCTGGAAGGATTCTGCACTGTGTGCCTCGAAAGTGTCTTTAAATCATGTTCCACTTGAAATAACTGAAACTACAAACTCTAGATGATAAGAAAGTTGATTAGAATGCTAATCAGCAGAGCCACACTTAAAAGACGGACCTGGCTCTCCATGAAATGATGGGTGATTGAACGTACCTTCCTATAATTTCAGTTAAAATAAATGTTTGCCTAGTTAATGATGCTGAAGTATTTACAGAAAACAGTACAAATGTCTGCAGTTTACTTTGAAGTGTATTTTTTTAAAAAGATAAAACTAATAGACGAATGGACGATATTCGACAAAGTAAGCAGAGTAAAATGTTAATGGTAGAATCTAGGTTGTGTGTATGTAACTGATCACTGTCCAATTCTTTCAATTTTGTTGTATGTTTGAACATTTTCATAATAAAATGTTGGGGGAAATGCTATGTTTCCCAACTTTGACTACCTTTTTTTGAATAGCTGTCTAACAGCCAGTCCCACCTGGATCAGAAAAGCGAGCTTCTGCTGCACCTCCCACATGGGACCAACGGAGGATCAAACGAGACCAGGCAATTAAGTGACACAGGCCTGACACAGTCAGGGTCCCTGAGTGGGAGAGAGGATTACACCAAGAGTCTCTGGGAACTTCTGGCTTAGTGACTGGCTGTCAGATTTTATGGTCCTGTTACTGGAAGCTTCCCTTAGATTAGGCGGAGTCCATCCAGGCCACCAGAATGACCAAGGGAAAAAGAATGAGGAAGGACTTATCGTCACCAGCAAAGCCTTCTCACCAGAGCAGCGCTCCCCCCGCCCAGGGCCCAGGACTCACCTTTGCCATCTCCTTGTGCTCCATGCCCAGGACATCTTTCATCAGGTGGTAGGCCTCGCAGATGAGCTGCATGTCTCCGTACTCTATCCCGTTGTGCACCATCTTCACAAAGTGTCCTGCCCCCTCGTCCCCCACCTGTTAGAGCCACAAGCGCCAAGAGGCCTTCAGGGAGCCAGGAAATACACCAGAAAAGTCCACATCCAGTTCTTTGGCAAGGCTCCCTCCCCATACAAAAAAATAACAAATACGAACAAATATTTACAGTATTTTCAAAAGACGAATCATCATATAACAACTCAACACAAGCTTCAATCCAGCACGATGCTATTGTAAACTAACTCCAAATTCATTCCTTTAAAGGTTTTTCAAAATCCCCAAATTCACTGTGAAGTACCCACAGGTCTTTAGCCTACATTTTCCATTCTTTCTCCTTGTTATTAAAAGTAACTCCCCACTCCCCAGCCCCCTCCCACAAGTAAAAGGAGTCTTCTTTTCCTTGGTTATTTTTCTAGCAACCGCAGGTGAAAAGAAGCTGATTAAGTCACTTGTACTTTAAACAATATATAAACGTACTGTAGTTGTAATGGCCACCGAGAGATAAAATGACCTCAGATGCAAGGTCTGCCCTTGGAAGCCCAGAACTGTGTTCTTGCCAGGGTCCCACAACTGACAAGGTACTGATTTCTAATAAAGCTGGCAAGATGTATAAAACCAGAATACCAGTCTGTAAATTTATGATGAGAAATTTAACTATGTATCTTAATGGTTACAAGTGTTAGTCTGATCAACACATCCTGTCCCTGTGGACAAGCTACTTGGGAAGCCAGATTATCTGAAAACTGGTTGGAGGGCAAGGAGTCAGAACAAGGAGAGTTCTGCAGTCAGACACTCCCGTCACCATGACAGGGATATGCCTGCCGGTGGACCAGTGCTGGCAGCACTGCTGGGGTGGATGCTGTCACACTGCCACCCTGACAAAGAGACTTCCTCTATCTATGTTTCCATTGCTGGCCTACCCTTTCTGTTTTTTTTTTTTTAATTTATTTTGGCTCCTCGTTGCTGTGCGCGGGCTTTCTCTAGTTGCGGTGAGCGGGGGCTACTCTTCGTTGTGGTGCACGGGCTTCTCATTGCGGTGGCTTCTCTTGCTGCGGAGCATGGGCTCTAGGCGCGCGGGCTTCAGTAGTTGTGGCTCGCGAGCTCTAGAGCGCAGGCTCAGTAGCTGTGGCACACAGGCTTAGCGGCTCTGCGCCATGTGGGATCTTCCCAGGCCAGGGCTCGAACCCATGTCCCCTGCATTGGCAGGCAGACTCCTAACCACTGTGCCACCAAGGAAGTCCCCCCTTTCTGATTTTGACACTTTCTTTGGCCATGAAGTAACATGGCCAATAATACCTTGCTTCACCCCTTCCTTCCTGTAACTTCAAAACTGAGCTAAGGGGTGCCTGCTTTTAGCATCTATACCAGTTTTTTCTTTTCAGTAACCTAAGAGTAAGGCTTGGGGTGATAGGAAGTCAACAGGAGTTGATCAAGATACACAGGCAAGTACTGTTAATTTCCTCATGATTTATGTCCTAAATGTATCTAAAAAGAAGTTACTGTCACTGTACTTTTTTTTTATTTTTTTACTGCAGCAGTGTATTGTTAAGGAACAAAAGCTCCCTTCCCAATCCTTCACACTAGTGAGAAAATTACTCGGTCTTCTAAATCACAGCACCAGCGTCTCTCAGCGCTAAGCAGGTTCTGACTGAACTCAGTGACCACTGGTTAAAATGTAAGGAGCGGCTTAGTCACCAGGCACTGTGAGGCCTGGGGGGAGGACTCCCCTCATCCCCCATGGGCCCAAGTCCTCATTTCTTCTCTACCTTTTATCTCATATAAAGCAAAACTAACATCATAAAAATGGCACGTAGAATAAAATTCAAGGGGATCAGGAGCTAAAGAGAACTTGGAGGTCATCCAGTCCAACCCCCATATTTGACAGGTGAGAAAACTGAAGCCCATGGAAGAAAATGACTTGCCTAATGTCACACTGCTAGTCAATGGAGAGCCAGAAAGACAACTCAGGTCTCCCCTGCCTAGTGTTTTTTTTTCCATCCATGGGATGGACTAAGGCTGTAACAAGGGATAAAATTTATTTTACCAGCAACATAAAATACACGGAGGGAAAGAATTTGCCTCGGCCTCCTTCGCATTCAATGAGGGCAAAGAGCTGCAGCTTACTCTGTTCTAAGCACAGAATACCTACCCCAGGGAGCAAATTCCACTTTTGATTCTGACATTCTCTCTCTCTTCTTTTCCTCCCCTACCCCCTTGACATTCTTTCTTTCTTGTTCTTTTTGGGTTTTTTTGGCCACGCCATGTGGCTTGCGGGATCTTAGTTCCTCAATCAGGGATTGAACCCAGGCCACGGCGGTGAGAGTGCAGAGTCCTAACCACTGGACCACCAGGCAACTCCCTTGACATCCTCTCTTTAGCCATGAAGTAACATGATGAAGAAAATCTTACTTCACCTCATCCTTCCTGTTCCTCTTTTTCTTTCTTTTTTTTTTGTGGTACGCGGGACTCTCACTGTTGTGGCCTCTCCCGTTGCGGAGCACAGGCTCCGGACGCGCAGGCTCAGTGGCCATGGCTCACGGGCCCAGCCGCTCCGCGGCACGTGGGATCTTCCCAGACCGGGGCACGAACCCGCATCCCCTGAATCGGCAGGCGGACTCTCAACCACTGCACCACCAGGGAAGCCCTTCCTGTTCCTTTTTTAAGGAATCCATATTTTAGATGAATTGACAAGGGCTGCTTTTAATATCAACCTCCAGTTAAGATACAAGGACATGTACAACTGATGCATTTTCGGCATTGTCTGTGCTAGCGACGTAAACATTGAGGAGCTTATGTCACAAAGCAAACCGCTGGGACCATGGTGATCCTTGCTCTGCCCCTGGTCATGTCAGTGCCCATGGCGCCAAGTGGCTTCAGGGGGGCCCACAACGTACCCAGTCACAGCAGGGTTCTCCAGTCCCCACTTTTGCGGCGATGCCCTGGAAGATGGCCTTGATGTGGGGCCTGTAGGAAGGAAGTGGGTGGTTCAGCTGCTGACAAGGGGCCTGGGTCTTCACGAAATTCTCAAGGACTCCCCCCCGCCCCCCAATTGTTTCCTTTCTAGCGGTCGGTGGAAATGCCCACAAAAAAAGTAATGAATAAGCTAAGTCCTCAAGGTAAATCAGTCAGAGGCTGCGGACTATCTGATTTGAGACAGGAGACAAAAAGGCTGGGTGAGAGGGTCAGCAAAGCCCCGGAAGACATTTCTATCACACTATCAGAAGCAGCTGTGATTCCAAGCCGTTCCTGTAGCGATCGCTTCTATCAGTCTGGATGTATGTTATCAAGCACAGCAGGATTCTGGACAGAAAGAACCATGCAACGTTTCCAAGAGCTACATTCCTTATCATCCAGAGAAAAAGCAACTGTTGTTCATTCCTTCCCCGCCTCCCCTAGGCGCACAGAGTAACTCCTGACGCTGTTCCCTACTGTTCTCCTCACTTTTGACCAATAAAGCCTTCTTCACAAAAGGGTTTTGGTAAAGACACAAAACTTGACAGGGCTGCAAAGTGAACGCTCAGGAGGAGGGGGCTGGGGTGGCTACATCTTAAGCTTTTAGAGCTTCCCTGAACTTTGACTGATTGTTTCAGGTAAAAGTACCATTTCTGCTTCTAACAGGTCAGTGTGAGAAAATGTATTAATGAGAACTAGAGCACCTCTGTATAGCAGACTTCTTCATGTGTATTGTCTGCGTTTGTAACAGCCCACTTAGCGGTACCCCAAAATAAATATTTTTAAGTTTTTGAGAAGCAGGAAGGCCTTTATTTCTAGACTTTAACATACTGAAGAGAATCCCCAGACTTAATCATTAGGGAGGTAATTAAAAGACTAATCTTCCCCAGTCAACCCCTCACCTTTGGGGATTAGGTTTGATCACTCCTTACTTTAATGCCTAATATAAGTCTAGAATATTCGGAAACCAAACTCACTCGGAAAAGCGCGTTGCCTTCCCACGTCTCCCTCACAAGGATCCTTCCTTTTCTACTTCTTTCTCTTCTGCTCCATCTCTCTATCATCCTCTATCTGGCTTTCTCTCTTCCTGCAGTCTCAACAGCGGTGTTTCCTTCAGTCTACATTATGTATAATTAATTACTTGCATCTTTTCATTTTAATCCTCTATCCCGCTCATCACCCACAGCCTATGCTTTATACAGCCCTCCTGCTACATCATCACCAAAGCATCCCCCCTTCTGCAGCCAACCCTTCCTCTTATACACAACACAGTGAGCAGTGCAGTGTAAAATTCGTTTTTTCCCCAGTCAAATAAAAATTTTCCACCTCATTCCCTGGACGAAAGAGGCCCTGTCTGACTTTGCCATTACTCACAATGATTAAATACACCATATATGAGTTGAAGAGGCAGACCTTACTCCTAAGTCCAGACAGTGCACAGGACATTATCTGAGCTGCCTCATTAAAGCCTCTGAACCCTTGAAGCCTATTTAGAACTTCCATTATTGGTACTAGAGGAAATAACAGAAGAAAAAAGGAAAGGAGGAACAGGCACATGCGTTATGTCAAAGCAAAAAAATGTATACATAAAAGAAATATTTCCAGCATCTCCCATCTCCAACACTCAGACTGCACAGAGGAGATCGGGTGGCAGAACTGCTCACAGCTCACCCGTTCTCTCACCTTGCGTCCCTGTGTCGACGCAAGGGTGGTGCCTTTGGTACTCACCAAGCCTCTTTGTTTCCTCCTGGCATAAGTGATGGGCCATACCGGGCCCCATCCTCTCCACCACTAACTCCACTCCCCACAAACAAGATTCCCTTGGCCTTGAGGTCTCGACACCGTCTCTACATGAGAGAAAAAGAATTTCGTCATGCTTCCCTAAAATCAGTTTCTCCCACTGAATGAGAAGAGGTACAAGACAGGTATGGAGATCCCACATTTGACTTAAATGACCCAAGGATCCACTAATAACCTGGTCATTCAGGAAATTTAATCCCCCTTCTGACTTACTAATCCCCTCTGTTTGGGAATTAAAAAAAAAAATCCATGGAAGTTTAATATGGCTACCCTGTCCTCAAAGGGAAATAATAAAGCTAAACATACATTCTCATTTTACAGGAAATGACCTTGTACATGAGACCATCAGCACAGTGGTGCTCACCAACATTGCACACTGATGTATCACGAGTGGCTGGACAGGAAGGGAAGATTAAGCATAAACGCCCAGCCTGCCGTATCTAAGCAGCAGTCATTCTTTTCAGTTACGTGTGTGACTAATGAGAATCTCATCCATCAGGTATGTCTTAATGGCCAATCCCAAAAGAGCACCACAGAAAGACGTCTACTCTTCTGTCACATGTGCAATGCTGGTACTTTTTTCTAGAATGTTCTCAGAACCTGGAAGAATGTGGACTGAAAAATGCTTACCGTGGTATCCCTATATTCAGAATTTCCTCCATCGATGATGATGTCACCAGTGTCCAACAAGGGTACCTGTAACCAGACACCAGCATTAAGGCGGACCAAAAAAATAAAAGACAAAAATAAACATACCTTGACCAATTAAAGCAAACAAGAATTTATCCCAAATAAACCCTGTCTGAAAGTATACATATATTATTTAATCTTCAACAATCCTCTCTGGGGCTAGAGCTAGACCCTATTTAAAAGCTCAGGGCTAGCAAACCCAGTCAGAACTCTCCACAACCGAAATAATCCTTTTTAACTAAGATTTTTACAACAAACAAAACCTACTTGGAAAGTTTTGTGTTTCCAATGTGTACCACCTGCCTGATATTTATTCCCAGATTGGATTAGCTCTAAAAGACCTATAAAATCTCTGCCTAGAACAGAGTAGGGGTCCAGTAAATATCAAATGGTTTTGTGTATGAATGAACAATTTGATCACCACCACTTGGAGATGGCAGCAAGAGACCAAGCCTTGAACAAGAGTACCTTCCTACGCCACACCAGTCAGGCTGGCTTTATTACTGTATTCATTATTCAGCCTCCCCCAACAAGGCTCCAGGTAACGTTACTTAATGTTGTCCTATGCTGAAGAGTACTCTACCATTTTTCAGTCCATTCTGTCTGTAGCTGACCATAGGCAGCTTGGCATCTTACGACACAAAGTCTGGTGTGTCCTTTATCACAACGTTCTTCCTTTCTAGGTCTTTTTTTTTTTTTTTTTTTTTAACGGTAGCATACTGGTTACAAATTCCTCGCCCTGTAGAAACAACCCCACTGGTAACATTACTCCTCTGGGAAAGGAATGTTCATCCCTTTCCTTTGTTTATTGTTACAACACTTCTCACAACAAAACATTTCTTCCAAATGGCTAATGCCTTGGTTTTTTCAGAGCTGATACTGTAGAACTGTTTTTCAGTATCGATGGGGTTGGCCAAAAAGTTCTTTCGATTAATGAATACGTTGTTCAATAAAGTTCTTGGTGAAGATGAAAAATGTCTTTGCAGGGCACTGGCAATGAGGTTGTTTCCGTTTACTGATGGTGAGGGCAATCCTCCTGGTTAATACAGTGTGATCTTCCCCCAGAGGTATGTTGAGGAAAGGGGCCCTAGAGGCGTCCCCCCAGAAGCTTACAGCAACAGCGCTTTGACCAGGAGGTGCCGGGCACGCTCCCTGGGGAAAAGGCAGCTGTCCCTTCGGCCCCTCCTCTCCCACAGACACCCCAGTGGAGGAGTGGCCATCAGGCCTCCGGTGAGAACAAGCTGGGGAGAGTACAGATGGCGGTGACCACGAACAAATGGGTCCACTATCCCCTGGCCCTGAGGTGGCAGAAAGCATAAATAAGGGGTCAGAATACAATGTGTCAAAGAACCAAGATCAGCACCTCTGTGACGCAAACGCCCCCTCAGCTGATGATCAGGGACCAGAACTGCACAGAGGCAGCCACCTACCACAGCACGGCCAGCACCACCCAGGTGCCTACTTTCTTCTTCCAAAAAAAGATGCATTTGCTAGGACTCCCTAGGGGGATCTCTTGTCATTTATATTAAATGATACAACAATTTGAGAATTGTTGCTTTATAGGAATACTGAGAAAAATGAAATCTATTTCTAAATTTGGACAGTAAGGTTTAATAGTGACTAGCACTAAACATTCATAATACACAATCAAAACTATAAGTTTTTTTTTTTTGAATATCAAAGATAGAGCTCACTGAGATTACTACTGTTTCTATTCTGGTTGATAATGAATTCTTATGGACGTGTCTCTTGCTGTCCTCAGAATTTTATATACTAACAATTACTACCACTTGAGGGTATGTTTTTACTTAATTGGTGCCAGTCAAGTTAACCAACACTGAGACTTTTAAGCAACGTTTTGTCAGAACTGAGCAGATCATATCCAAAAATTGAAAAGGGACAAAATTTCTTAAGCAAAAAGAAGTGAGGGACTCCTCTGGGGATCCAGTGGTTAAGAATCCGCCTTCCAATGCAGGGGATGTGGGTTCGATCCCTGGTCGGAGAGCTAAGATCCCACATACCGCGAGGCAACTAAGCCTGCACGCCAGAATGGGAGAGACCCGACGCGGCCAAAAAAAAAAAAGAAGTGAAATAGCTAAAGGAAGGGAACGAGAGACGTTCTGTCACACGAGTAGCAGCGGGGAGAGAGCTGGCCTCACCAGTTTTTCAATGAAATCATCGACGGCCTGACCAGCCTTCACAAGCAGAATGATCCGCCGAGGCTTCTTCAGCTTGGAGACCATCTCCTCCAAGGAGTGAGCACCAACCACCCTGGTGCCCTTCGCCTCATTGGCCAAGAACTCGTCAACTTTGGAGACTGTCCTATTAAAAGCACAGACCTAGAAGGACAAAAGGCCTGATCAGGAGATCTGGGACATACAAGACCTTCAGACTGAGGACCAAGTGACAATGGAATGTCTATGCAGCCCAAGGTTTTGGGGAGGTAGGACCCTGATTCTACCTTTTCCCCACTCAAGTGCTGACTGATCACCATAAAGTTAATTTTAATAGGATGAAAAGGTAAAGAACTGAATATAAGCAAATGTCAACTGCCCAAAACTTATCAGGCTGGATAAGAGTCTGTCGCTGTTTGGTTAGGACTCAAATCTGGGAACAAGCTAGTTCCAGACTGTTATCTTCTGTCACTGATAATCCTGTATCTAAGCCAGTTTAGTATTCACACCCGAACGTTTCACCAGATCCCATTAGGCAATAAAGTCAGAAATCTATACTCCCAGCGGGACTTCTCCTCCTTAGGATACCGACAGGTTTATTCAAGGCTGCAGAACTGACAGAACCTGCAGATACATTTAGCAGGACTCTCCTTCCTCGGAGAGCTGTGGAGCTGCCCCTCCCACACCCACATGCAAAGTGGTGCTTCTCAATCTCTTGCAAAAACGTCCTAAGCAGCAACAGGGCACATATAAAGAGAACCATGTTCCACGTTATATGGGTTCTTCGGAATCAGAACGGTCACCAGCACTCAGACTAAGGCAACAAGAATCCGTAAGGGAAGAGTGTGCCCCTCCTAACTTACCACAAAGCCGTGGTCGTTCATGTTCAAAATTAAGTTCTGGCCCATGACAGCCAGTCCAATCAGCGCAATATCCGCTCTAAAAGACGGGGAAAGGAACAAAGGAAACCGTCAGCTTCACTTAATTCATTCCAAGTCAGAAACCCTGAGCTTTCTAGCTTTTGCTGTGATTGATCACACGTCTTAACTTTCCTCTAACCCCCTCCTCCCTTTTGCACTTTAGACCCCGGGCTTGCAGCCTTCCGTGAAACTCGAGGCGGGCCACCCCGCTCTGCCACTTAACGGGTCCTCATGTTCTCCTGGGCCAACCAAGAGGGGGCCCGCAGGAGGGGGTCCACGGCACTAAGCCTCTTCTGCGCTCTATCCGAGCTGCTGACGACTCGTTCCAGGCCTCCCGTCTCCCACAGCCGGACCGTCCAGCAGCCCGGGCTTCCCGCGGCCACGCCTGTCCCCTCCCCTCGCGCCCTTCCTAGGAACCAGATCCGCCTGCGCCGCCGCGAGGGGCAGAGGGGCTGGGTCCGAGAAAAGGCGAGGCCGCGGGGCTGGCTCGGGGTCTGGCGGCTCCCTGGAGGGCCGGGGCTCCAGGAGCCACGAGGCCGGGCTCAGAAGACCCCCGGGGCGAGGCGACGTCTGGGGCGACTCCGGCCTCCGCGTCGGCCCTCGGAAAGTTCCCCGGCCGCCCGCGGGCGGCCACTCACTGGGCCATGGCGGCGGCGGCGGCAGAGCAGGCTGGACCGAGGAGAACCGGCGAACAGCGAGCCGCAGCGCGGACGACCGGGACTGAATTCTTCTCCTGCTCGCCTCCCGAGGCCCAGGCCGCGGCTTTCCAGCGCCGGCCAATCGCAAGGAAGGGGCGGAGCCACGCGGCCACGCCATTGGTCCGCCCCGGCGCCTGTTAGACCACCCGAGGCAAATGGACCCGCCCACCCCTAGGGCTGGCTCAGGAGAGCGCCGAGCACATCGATGCCATCTCCCCAGAGAGCGCGGGGGCGTGGCGCAGGCGCGGGACGAGGGGAAAGGCGGCGGGGGCCGGGCTCTGGCTCGGGGCAAAGGCCGCGTAGGGCCTGGGCTGTGCTCCGCGGCTCGGTGCGGAAGGGTGGTGGCTCACGTCGGGCCGCGCTTTCTAATGTAGCGGGCACTTGACCGCCTGTTGTCCAAGGGTCCATCACTCTTTCCTCCCGTCGCTGCGGTGCACTCTGGGGTTGACGCGTGAAATTGACCCACCCGGGCAGGGTCCGAGGTGTATTCTTGTCCGTGGTCACGTGTGATGGGTGCCAGGAAATGTTGCTCCTCACCACGACCTTGTGTGGGACACCTTTTTCCAGGTGGAGAAACAGGCGCAGAGAGAGCAGGCGGGGAATGTCCTTGCTGGGGGCGATGGGGCCCGGCTTTGGAGGTCGTGTCACTGAACCCCTTCCCGTACAGCTGAGGAACCAGAGGCGCCGTGCTGGTGAATGGCGGTCCAGGGCATTAAATACGCATCTCCCACGTGCACGGTCCACAGTGCACGAGGCATCTTAACTCTCAGCCCTGAACCCTGCCGCCTCCAGTGCAGATGCTTGTGAACAAAGCTTAGCTCCTCCAGTGCGTTTTAGGCTTTTTGCTTTTGTGAATGCTTCATGTCACCTAACAGTGCCTTGCACATAGTAAGTGCTCAACACATGTTACATTACTAGAGTCACTGCAGCTAGTTAATGGCTAGTTAGTGGCCCAGTTGTGACTGATTCAAGGCCAAAGCTATTTCCATCACACCAATTGCACAGGTTACTTTGTAACATAGGTTTTAACAGATTCCGTTATAACTTCCATGTAAGCAAATGTCCCACTATAGCCGGGTTTTTTGTGTGTTAATTAAATCACAATATTTTTTAAGTGCAATTGTGGAATCTTACTCTGAAATTTAAAAGCGATGTCACAGTCCACTTTATCTAGTATGTAAGTATTCTACATTAGGGTTTCTCCACTAGAGACATTCTTTATGCAATTTTTTCTTTTCCTTGAGTTGCTTCCACATTTGCCTGTTTTGCACCAGCCAGACCTTACACTCCTGAGGGTATAGTTTTTCTTTTCTTTTTTATACTCCCATTGCCTGGCCCGACACTCATGAGCTGTGGATGACCCACTGCACAGATACCCGGGGCGGGGGTGTGGGCAAGCTTAGCACAGAACTTCCTCCTGTGGGCAAGGGAGGTCCCTGCCCCATGGGTTCCGTCCTTCACTTCTCTTGCGTCTGCTGCATGCAGAAATGTACAGCTATAAGCAAGCCTAATATTTATTTTAAAGCTGTAAGCGAGGTGCCCAGCTGCCCTCAGCACTTCCCTGAATGGGAAAGTGAGTAGGGAGATGTGAACTGATAAGCCAGGCAAGCCAGCGAGCAGGAGCTGACTGCCACCGCGAGCCCTGCACTGAGACCTGGGCCTTAATCCCAACTCTATCAAAACAGGGCACTCGGTAGCTTTGGATGAACCAGGCTGGCAGGAATCTTGGAGCTCTCCCACCCCGGTGTCCCCAAACTCCAGTGTGCAAGGAGGCTTATTAAATGTGAATTCTGATACCACAGGTCTGGGATAGGCCAGATGTGCATTTTATCAGGACCCCCCCAGGTGATTCTGAGTGCTGGAGGAAACAATTCTCAAAGGGTGGTCAGGGGGCTTCCCTGGTGGCGCAGTGGTTAAGAATCCACCTGCCAATGCAGGGGACACGGGTTCGAGCCCTGGTCCTGGAAGATCCCACATGATGCAGAGCAACTAAACCCGTGTGCCACAACTACGGAGCCCGCGCACCTAGAGCCTGTGCTCCGCAACAACAGAAGCCACCGCAGTGAGAAGCCTGTGCACTGCAACGAAGAATAACCCACCCTCACCGCAACTAGAGAAAACCCGCACACAACAACGAAGACCCAACGCAGCCAAAAATAAATAATTTTTTTTTTTTTTTTAAAAAAAGGGGGGTGGTCAGGACCTCTGGAAGCCCCTGCAGGGGAAGTGGAGACAAAGCTATTTCCATGGTACCAGTAAGACATTATTTGCCTTCTTCATTCTCCTTCTCTCACAAGAGTACAGTGGAGTTTTCCAGAGACTACATCCCATGTGATACGGAACAGATCAAATGTAGCAGATAAGAGAATCCAGCTGTCTTAAGCTGTAGGACATTAGAGAGATTTACAAAATTGTCAAACAATTCCACTCATCTCGCTGCATTTCCTTTGTTTTGGGAAACTGTTATTCCAAAGTTTCTGTTTTAACTTTTAAAATGGTAAATAATCATAGACATAACTCACATAAACAAAAGCTGGGTCCTCAATAATTTTTAAGCGTGTAAAGGGGTCCTGACATCAACCAGGTTTGAGAGCCACTGATCTAGCCCAACTCATATTTTAGGGACGAGGAAATTGGGGCTCAGAGAGCCGTGACCTGCTGAGTCACATAGTGACAGACACTAGACTACCTTGTGGGATGGACTGGATGCTCTCCAAGTCCCTCTCAATAAAACCTGGGATTGGGAGACAGCCTCACTGGCCGGATAGTACATTGTCCCAGAAGTCACATCAGATGGCTTCTCAAATGATCTGGAGTGTTTTTCTTGGAAGCTGCTTGCTGGAGAGGGAAAAGCAATGGGTTTTGGTGTCAACGCTGGCCTTAGCGGGCTCCAGTTCCATTTCTTTCTAACTGTGCAATTGGGGCAAGTTATCGAATCTCAGAGTTTCCTCATGTGTGAAACAGGAATGACAAAGATCTCACAGGGTAGCTCTAGGGTTAAATGAAGCCAGTGGGACTTGTGTCTAGTACTTAGTACTCATACATTAGTTTCTACCTTTTTTTATGAAAGGGACTCAGAAAGGAGAGACATAAACCATAGTGGAAAACAGGACTGACAAAAAATTTCTCCCAGCTTCCTTGTGAAAGCTTCTGGGGAGAGAGAGGTAGAAGAACACATTTGCAGCTTCTTGCCATGCTCCTGAGTAGTTCCCATAGATCAAGCTCAGCTGGTGCAAAAATGGTCCGTTACTTGAATTGTTTGCTGTTGGAAAAATTCCCACTTGACAACACGTGCATGCATTTCACAGTATCTATCTTCCTGATCCAAACACATCATCCCAGGCGTCTTCTCCTCTTCCCCATAGTCATGACCTCTGTTCTACACCCCTTTAGGGCACCAGCACATCCTATTAAGAGTGCTTTTTTCTCCCCAGAGGATCCCAAAACAGTCTGGGAACATGCGCTCAGTCTGAGCTTGGTCCACAGGGCTGACCGATGTGACCAACTTGACCAGAGTGGTGAAACAGCCCTTTCTCTGCTAGATCTCCAGCCCAGATGATACATTTTACTTTCAAATGCAAGCACCACAGTCCCTTTTTTCACAATACACAACAGTGTGAGACAAGGACTCACCTCTGTCCTCTTCCCTTAGGCTATGTTACAGACACTGAATTACTTTCTGGTTCCACAACAGGGCCTGGGTCACTGTTTTGCCTGCTGTTGTCCTTGTTACCTCCCACTGCCTTGCAGTCCTGGCTCACAGTTTCCTCTCTTTTCCCAGGATGACTTGGACACCTCCCGCGATGTGCCCACAGTAGTGGGCTTGTCGCTGCCTTCGTTTCTATCTCCCTCACTGTGCCATCAATCCGAAAGGACAGGGACCATGTCTATCTCCTTCCTAAGTGTATTTCTATCACCTTCCGATGCTCTGCATATAACAGATGGCCACTAACTGTTGCTGTCCAATGACAGTTTTGTGAAAGGGGCACCATTCAAGCCAGTTGGTCTGGGACAGTCCTTGTTCACACCTGTCTTCTTGCATAGTTTTAATAGCAATCCTTTTCACTCTCAAAATTGTTCTGGCTTGAATGATAAATTATGTTGGTATGCTAGTTTTAAATGGTATTATTTCTTCATAGTATTGTACTTAAAGAAAAAAGATTTAATGAAGTATAATTTATATGCCAACGATTTCATACATTATAAAAGTGTACAGTTGGATGATTTTTAGTTAATTTATACTGCTGTGTAACCATCACCACAATCTTTTTTTTTTTTTTTTTTTGCGGTACGCGGGCCTCTCACCGCTGTGGCCTCTCCCGCCGCGGAGCACAGGCTCCGGACGCGCAGGCCCAGCAGCCACGGCTCACGGGCCCAGCTGCTCCGCGGCATGTGGGATCCTCCCGGACCGGGACGCGAACCCGCGTCCCCTGCATCGGCAGGCGGACTCTCAACCACTGCGCCACCAGGGAAGTCCCACAATCCTTTTTAGAATACTTGCATCACCCCAAAAGTTTCCAACACGCCGAAAGTGCCTGTTTGTAGTCAATCTCTGCTCCCACCCCAGCCCTAGAAACCTGCGATCTATTTAATGTCTGCACAGTTTTGCTTATTCCTAGAAATAAATGGAATAATATGTAATTTTTGTGTCTGGCTTCTTTCACTTAGCATAATGTTTTTGAGGCTTATCCATATCATTGTATTTATGAGTAGTACATTCCTTTCTATTGCTGAGTCATATTTCATTGTGCATAATTTTGTTTATCCTTTTATCTGTTGGCTATTTGGATTGTTCTAGGTTGGGCATTAAAATATAATTAATTGTTTTGAACATTTATGCACAAATCATTGTGTGGGCATATGTTTTCATTTCTCTTGGGTAGACACTTGGGAGTGAAATTGCTGGGTTATATGCTAAGTGTATGTTTAACTTGTTAAGAACTGCTAATCTATTTTTGAAGTGGCTATACCCTTTCCCACAAGCAGTGTACAAGGGTTCTAGTTTCTCCACATCCTCGCCAACGCTTGATACTATCTTTGTGATTACAGCCATCCTAGTGGGTGTGAAGTAGTATCTCATCGTGGTTTTAATTTGCATTTCCCTAACAAGGTTGAACACATTTTCAAGTGCTTACTAGCTACTCACATATCTTCTTTGGTGAGACCTCCATTCAGATCTTTTGCTTGTCCACTTAAAATAAATATTAGAATAGACTTATATTTATAGAAAAGTTGCTCAGTTCAGAAAGTTCCCTTATATAGCCCTCACCTAGTTTCCCCTATTGTTAGCAGCTTGACACTACCATGGTATATTCGTCATAACCAAGAGTTTAGTTTAACGCTATTAACTAAACTCCAGACTTATTATTACAAGTACCACTTTTCCACTAATGTACTTCTCCTGTTCTGCTTCCATCCAGAACATTATGTCATCATGTCTCTTTAGTTTCCTCTGATCTAGGAAAATTTATTGTCTTTTCTTATTTTTTATGACCTTAACAATTCTTAATTCTAGGTCCTTTGCCATTTCCATATCCATTTTAGAGTCCGTTTGTTAATTTCTACACAAAATGCCCCTAGGGTTTTACAGGGAGGGTGCTGAATCTATAGATTTTGGGGAGAACTGCCATCTCCACTGATTTAGATCTTCGCTTCAGCAACGTTTTGTAGTCTGAGTGTATAGGCTTTGCACTTCTTTCATTAGATGTATTCCAAAGCAACTTTTGTCTTACTGTGGATAGAACCTTCCTAATTTCATTTTCAGATTGTCCATTATTGGTATACAGAAACACCTAATATATGTATGTTGATCTTCTGTTTGGAGACTTTGTTACCTGCAATCATGTCATCTGTGAGTAAACACAATTTTACTTCTTCCTTTCCAATCTGAATGCCTTTTGTTTTCTTTGCCAATGGTAGTGGCACTTTGATTGGGGTGTTCAGTCTATTTCACGTGTAATGTGTACTGTCGATATGGTTGGATATATGGGTGCCATTTTGCTATGTTTTCTATGTCTCATGTCTTCCTTGTTCCTTTGTTCTCTTTTTACTGCTCTGTTGTGTTAATTTCTATGTGTGTGTACTACCTTAATCCCTAGGTTGATTTTTTCCCCTCTAGGTTGATTTTTTAACTAAATCTTGAGTTATTTTCTTAGTGGTTGTCTAGGGATTACAATATGCATCTTTAATGTATTACAATGTACTTCAGCTTAATATTGAACATTTCTGGTAAATATAGAAACTTTACTACAATATAGCTCCATTTTCTTGCTGTCCCTTTTTGCTATTACTGTCATGTATTTTTTTATCTGTATATTGTAAGCCCAATAATATATGTTATAATTACTAGTTCAAACAATCTTAAATTTTTTTAAGAGAAAAAATATAAAGTGTCTTATATTTCATCATGCATTTATCATTCCAGAGATCTTCATTCTCTTTCAGAGACTGGATTTCGTAGTTCAGCCTTGTAGCAAATGAGAGAGACTCAGAATCAGAAAATGCAGAGTAGCTTCAAAGAGGGCAAACAGAGCAGCGCCTCCCCAGACGCCTGCCATCCTCCAGGGGCTAACTATCTGCAGGGCACCACCTCCTGTGTGTCCTGCTTCCCTCCCCGTATCAAAATAAGCTAATGCCTATGAAAGTTCCTTGGGAATTTCAAGTACTGTATGATTTAAGATACCATTATTAATATTATCTAATTTGAAACAAGAAACTCAGCTCAGGGAAGTTGACTTTCTCAGCTAATTAGTGGCAGAACTGAACTTTAACCCAAGTCGACTAGGGCCGAGCCCAGCACTCTTTCCTCATCAGATTAGCAGGCCATAATTATGCAAACTCACAGAGACATATTTTCACAGAGAAACTGGGTATATCTGTATGTTAGAGACATTTAGTTGGCTTTAAGTGGAAAGGTAAATTGAAATGAACTTTCAATCACTAGTTTGGGAGACCAAACAGCACTTGTAATAACTTTACAGGTAGAACTTTACACAATTGCTTTCTTCAAGATAGACTTTGTACCTCTCATAACTTTCAACTTTTCTGCAACTACTTCCTTTTTCTGTTAGGCTTGGTTACAAGGAAAACCTACCATCAGAGTTTGCTGCAGGAACAAATTGATTGCTCTAGTCTGAGATTTGGCAAAGGAGAAATTATGCTGAGTCAATGTGACTAAACATCTGGACACACCCAAGTTACCACTGCAAAGCATCATTTTAGGCAAACATGTTTAAATATCTAATCAAACAGCCAATAATTCTTTCTTCTATTACTAATGGTGCATGCTACACGGCCTTCTCATTTCTTGGTTAAAGTGCTAACAACCATGGCCTTCTCATTTCTTTGTTAAAGTGCTAACAACCAGCAAAATATACTGCTTCCCAGCATGGCTGGAAAGCTACAGCAAACTGGCTTAAGGAGAGCAGGGCTGGGACAAAGGCAACTCTCCCCAGAGATGAATGGAGTAAAGCCAGGGCTGGCTGGGGCCAGAGTTTCATGCTGACCTTTAGTTTTTAGAAAACCCTCAAATTCTTGGCTTTTAATGCTTAAGTCAACTCACATTACTATTCATCTTCACAATTTTTTGCCTTGCTCTAATTCCCCAAATCCCAAATCAAAGCCTGGGCAGGAATTCTACAAAACAACCCTTCTCTGCAAACCTCCCAAGGCTGAATCCTTTGTTTGACTTACATAAGAGGGTGTGTAAGTAACATACTAGTTGGGATAGATTTGAAAATCCCAGCTCTGACACTCACTTGCTGTATAATTCCTGCAACTGAACTCAAATGGCTTGTTTGCCGAGTGGGTAGGAAGAGCGATTTTGAAAAAACCCAGAGATCATATGTTCTAAAGCCAGAGTGTACGCGTGTGATGTGCTCAGAAAAGCTAAAAATTTAAGACTGTGCAGAGACCAGAAGTTTTTCTCTTTTTTTTTGGCCACGCCACGCGACATGCGCGATCTTAGTTCCCCGACCAGTGATTGAATCTGCGTCTCCTGCAGTGGAAGTGCGGAGTCTTGTCCACTGGACAAGAAAAATCAGATATAAAAGTAATGCATTAAATAAACATGTACTGTTACACGGGACCTCCTGATGTTCTATACTGTCAGCTTTGCAAGAGTCATAGCAACGACGTGACCCTGGATGAGGCCCAGATGTAAGGGACAACCTGCTTTATAAGAACTAATGCAGTTCAAACAAAAAGTCCAGTGCAGTTCAGGAAGACATGGCCTAGAGTTGACCAATGAGTCTCAGGGAAAAACCAATGACCAGGAGGACCCGCGAAGGCTCCTGTCACTTAGCTCTCCGCCTGGGTGCTGCCTACAACTTGGTGTCGCCTCCTGGTACCGCAGATAAACAGCACTGCTCCCCCAGGACCCAGGGCTGAACTCCCCTCTCATGCCCCTCCAAGCCCGCCGGCCACCTCCAGGGGATCACGCCAGCAAACTCTCTGTTCTGGTCTCGTCCCACCGTCAGGTTTTCCCTTCTAGTGCATTCATCCCCATCAGCAGACACACATGCTGGGCTATCGCCTTCCTTTAAAATAGAAACCTCTCCCTGACCCTTTGCCCCCCCCACCCCGTATTACTCACTCAGCCTCTTCTCCCACGTTCCCGGGCACCTACTCTGGGTACGCTTTCTTCCGCACCACTCGTGAAGATGCTCTACTCGCCGACGGCCTCGTCAGAGCAGAGGCACTCCTGATGTCTCCTCCCATGTGAAGTGAGCTCTGTTACTGGAACATTCCTGCTTCCGCCAGCTCCTCACAGAGGGCCAGGAGAGAAACAAAACTGCCTGAGTTTGGGGGGAGCCCCTGGCATGGCCAGCCTGACCACTTCTTCCCTCTCTCTGGGGACCTCGGCTGCCATCAGGGAACCTCTTGGTTCACGTGGAAGCTTACGAGAAATGCAGGGTCTCAGGCTCCACCCGAGGCCTCCTCAGCCAGAATGTGCACTCAGTATGACCCACGGGGGAATCTTACGCACATTAAGGTTCAAGATGCACTGCTCCCGGCCCTCTAGTTCTGAGGCTCGGTATCACGGAATTCATTTACCCACAGACAGAAGCCACATTCTCTAATCACAGCTTTAACAGTAACGAAGGTGATATTTCGATCTCCTATCTGCCTTATTCTTTTGTTTATTAGTTGGCTCTGAAACCGGGAGAAAGTGATGGCATTCACTGGCTCCCTCAAGCTTCCTAGACCTGTTGCCAAAACCTGCGGTCACTGCTCAGTTCTTATTTTAACCCGTCAGCTGCTCTTGACGCGGCTATCACTTCCTCCATCTTCAAACACTTCCTTCACTTCACTGCCAAATACCACACTCTCCTCACAGCCACTTCTCCTGGTCCCTCTGCTGTCGTCCTCTCTTCCTACTGCTCCAGGCCGCAGAGCCCTTGGTTCTCACAGCTATTCGCTCCCCGATCTCCCCACCTCTTGCCTTTATTGTCACCTTCATGGGTCAGTTTCCAAATGTGTCTCCAGCCCCCACCTCTCCCCCTGAATGCGACTGCCTCATGGACCACACATGCAGGTGAACACGGCCACAACCTAGTCCTCTATTCAGAACCACCCTCAGCTCTTCTAGAACCTCCAGCCTCCTTCACCCTAGGGAACCACAAGGCCGTCCTGTTTGCTCAGACACACGTCCCGGGAGTTACCATCCTCCTTTCTCGACATGCGGTCCCTCGGCGGACTCTGAGTTCTAACAATAAAATGTGTCCTGAATCTGGCCCTTCCTCCCCGAATCTACTGCTGCTAGTCCGAGCCTCCATCCTCCCCCCGGGACGCTGCGGCAACAACTTCCCGTTTGGCCCCCTTTCCTCCACGGGTCCCCCATCTCTACACACACAGGCTGCTCTCCACCCAGCCATCTGAATGGTCTTTTAAAACACTAGTAAGATCATGGGACTTATCTTCTCAAAATCCGCCCTTGGTTCCTTGCTATTTTGGAATCTTCTGAGGACACCGCTGCCTCAGGTACCTACTTACTCCGCGTGGAGACCTCTTTGCCCAGGGATTTGCATGGCTTACCCGTTCTTTCATTCAGGAGTCTACTCAAATGTCATCTCCCAAAAGAGGCCTTCCCTGACCACACAATCTAAAAAGACGCTTTCTTCCCATCCCTTCTAATCTTTTATTCAGCTTTTCTTTGCTCTGTAACATTTTAAATTTGTATAACGAGTGTCTTCCCTCATTGGAATGGGAGGGCCCCGGGTATAGGGCCTGCTCTGTTCGCTGCTGAATCATCAGAACCCAGCGCTTGCCGGGGACAGGTGGGCCCTCAGACATGCCCTGGACGAACTGCTGCTTTTTGCCCGAATGCCGCTTCCCTTCCCTGCTTCCATTTCTCCCCCAAATACCCAGGACAGTGGTCCCTTCTCATTCTCTGCTCACAACAGGAACTTGTTAAATTGACACAGTGAAAATTTCAACCCTCCATCACCCACCCTACAACAACACTACAGAATCATTGGTAGGTATATAAACAGAGGCTTTAGGAGAAAAAAAAGGCGAATCTTCCATCTAAAATAGCCACTTCCCTAACCGGGAGGAAAGTACTTTCTAAGAAACAGCATCACATTAGTTATAGAATAACTGCTGCTTTGCATTATCAGAAAGGAACATGTAGGTCATAGCATGGTGACATCTGTCCCAGAAGAGTAATGTCTTTGCAAATCAAGAAAAATATTTGTGTAAATACCTTTCAAAGGGTGTAGGAATAAACGCACATCAAGAGCCTTCTGATGCACTGGTTGTACCTTTATTATTTTTACCTCGTTCACTAATAGTTCCGTGATGCAAGGTTACCATACACAGTTAGATAATGTCTGCATTGCACATCTAAGGCTATACAGCAAAAGAACCAGAATTAGTACAAATACAAGAACTATATTTACATTCTGTATACTCAGGCTCCGAACATCAGATAATATTTACATAATAAAACATGAAAATGAGAATCTGAAATTAATAATGTACATTGTTGCTAAGTGTGCTCAACTCCTTCCCTGGGGAGAGATCAGTTTGCAAAGTCTTGGTTCAAAAAGGCCACTTATGCTTCATGGGTTTTGTGCATGAGGATGGTGACAAGGGACTTGAAGTCTCACCAGACAAGTACTTCAGAGCCACAAAGTCTAAGACGACTCACAAGAAGGCTGATGGATTCCTCGGGTGAACTGATGCCAGAATACGCAGCATGAAAAAAATTAACTTGAAGACATGAAAACAACACACGACGGCCAGGGTTTGGCAAGAGACCAACCTCAACTCGGACATTCCGTCTGAGCACAAGCCGTTTTGGCTGAATTTTTAATGTGAAATTTGTATCAACCCTAACTTCTTCCTTTAAATGACTAGAGGCTTTCCTAAGATTTTATGGGGCTCGAACACAGGTTTCATAAATGGCCTTTTGGAACACAACAGCAGCAGATCATCTCTCAGCTGATATCTCCATTTACTAAGGAAGCACAAATCAATACATTCCTGCTACACAGTCATGGTCTGGCCACACACTTGGGTGAATCATCACTGGCCACAGTGGACAGCTGCAGTGCACACGAGTTAGAGTCCTATTTAAATACATTCAGCAAACCTTCTGAGAGCAGCAGCAAAATTAGTCTCTTTCTTTTTAAAGAGCAGGTTAACAATCACATTTTAAAAAGGGAACCAAAAGGTAAAATGAAGGACCCAAGTCAAACAAGAAATGAACAAGCCCTGATACTGTCCAGGAGAACCCTAGTGGAACCCAGACGAGGGAATGCCAAGTACCAGCAGGTGCTACACGCTAGGTCATCCTTGCTTTTCCAGTTCAATGTGCAATTAATTATAGCTGTATAAATATACAAATACCTTACAAAATTAAATATCCCTGTAAATTAGACAACAAGCAGCAGACAACAAAGTCTTTGCTTTGATATATGTGCCAGGAGAAGTCATTTTACTTTAGGTACCAAAAGATCTTCCACAATGGCTTCATTGATTCCTTCATCTTACAAGAGCTGAAAAATCTCACCCACAATTTGAGTAGTCGTAGTTGGGAAAAATCATTTCCCTCGACTTCCCTCACATTACCAAAACGTACTGGAATCCAAGTGCTCACCCAGCTGCCAAAAGCAGCCCTTCCCTGCGCTCGTGGCTGTGTGCGTGGGCTGGCGGACCCCGCAGAGCCCGGCCTGAGAGCTCAGTGACCCCCAGGCAGGCGCGGAGACAGGAGGCTGTGAGCACTGGTCTGGTGGAAGCTGTGAGGCCGTCTTTTGCTCTGGCGGGAGAAAGGAGGATGGGGGAGGGAGGGGAGGAGATGGCTACTCTAGCGCTCATTTCCCCTAAATTTGTATAAGTGTTCTTTCTTGCTTAATTATTATTTCCTCGTTTAAAGGTGTGCTTCAAGAAAAAAAAAAAAAAAAAGCAAACAAACCAACCCTTAAAAGGTGGTTTCCTTAAAGGTCTGAGTTCTTTCAACTTTCCTGACACTATGGCTTCCATGAAAGCCTCATAAATAATTCCTGCCATAAATTCTCTCTCAGAGCTTCAAAGTGGGGATGGACCTGCCTGGAAAGGGAACATCAATCCTGAAACTGCTCCAACTCCAATCTGAAAACAGACCCCTAGAGAAAGGGGCACCAGTGGGGGCTGTGTACCGGGGAGCCGCAGCCAAGGCCCCCACTGCCTCACAAGGCCTTCTCACCTCGGCCTCTTCTAGTGTCTGACATTCCAAAGCAAAGACTTTCCAAGCCAGTTTTGTTTAAGTTAGGATAAAAAACATCTTACTGTATCACTTGATTCTATCTCCCTCGGCTCCCCCCGGCCTCCTTTTGCCACAGACACGGGTCCTCCTATCAGACTCTGTAACAGCAGCAGCAGCCATGATTTAATTCGAAAAGTAACCTTCAAATCTCATCTTCGTTTCCCTGAAACTAGATTTAATTTCAGCCCAGGAAGCTGTCTCTAAGCACGGGCAGACCCTGGATTTGAGTGGACACTGGAAGGGCACATTGTGTCCATTAGACAAGAAACCTCTAACTACTTTAAAGTCTGAAGCACCATTTAGAAAACAAGTAACATTAGAGTTAGTGACCTACGTTTTAAGGAGAGGAAGAAAGTTAAAAAATCTACCATAGAATTTTTCTTGATCATTTTTCAGGTAAGGTCATAGCCTTTGATTTCTAGTCTTTCTTTTGTTAAGCTCTCCGTGACTCCCTTTTCCCCTCTTTGCAAAGCAATTATGATGAACGAAGCCAGGAGATGAGCCCCTCCAGGAAGGCAGAGGCAAGGGTCTGGGTGCTGGCGAGCCTGCCCAGCACCCATCCTGCTGAGCGCACGGGCCCTTCCCCTTTGCTACCTGAGAGTCAGCACCCTCGAGGCGGAGGACCCCCGGCGGAGGATCTCCACCAAGTGGCAGCAAGCAGATACCTTCCTGAACACCTGAAGGATGGATGGTCAGAGGTGTGAGCGAGGGCAGTAAAGGATGGTACAGAACAGCCCCACGTCAACTGGCAAAGCAACTGAAGTAACTGGAGGCCTTCTCTCCCATGTCATTCCTGTGACACTTACTGCAGCTGAAAGAGAAAGAGCATCTTCCACAATGGCCTCTGGAAGCAGGCGATCCTGTTCTGTCACAGAAGGAGGCTACCGGCAGTGAGCTCCTCCTTCCTCCTCTGGCAGTACTTCCACGCACGACGGAGATAACCAAGGAGGAGACAAATGACCAGGCCTGGGGCCAGGGTTCAGGTGGACCCTCTTCTCTGCCCGGCCAGGGTTCAGGTGGACCCTCTTCTCTGCCCCCAGGTGTCCTTTTGCTCTTAGTGGTGGCAGGAAGTCCGTTATAATTCTGGGGTCCAGAAAGCAAAGCCTGCCATGTTCACTTATCTATGAGCATAGGGAGACAAGCATCATTGAAAGTGTTTTCAATTTGACAAGGATCACTGAAAATGACCTCTGGATTCAGAGGGAGACATCCAAGTTTACACTTAAGAGTTCGATTTCTTTGATCAAAGGGAGCTACAACAATCACAAGGTCACTACCTGGCATTATCATAATCATAATGATGACAAAGACCATCAAGTTCATCACCAGATAGTGAAACACTCCCTCCTTGTGGGATATTTGTATATGACATCATGGCACTAATTCCAAACTGTACCACTGTCATTACTAACTCCAAGAACAGAACTGAGACTCTGAGAGAAGAGGCTCCCTCCCAGTGGAGACAAACAGCTCACAGGGGCCCTGCTGTGAGGAACTACAAGCATCCCACTGACCCCCACTGTCAGGCCCAAGTCCCACGGTCCTTTGAAATCCATCAGCGATAGCCTTGGCTCTTTCCTTCTTATAAGGTCAACAGCAGCCACTGTCCCAAACCTGCTGAAAAGTCTCTTCCACTAAATGAAAATTACATAACTATGTTCTAAATAAGCCCTAATTTCAGAGAATATACCTGTCCCATTTTTAAGCTCACTACAACCCTTTCCCTGAATGGAAAATGTAAGGATTAGTCATGGCAAAAAGAGACAGAAGGGGAAAAGGTTAAGTTTTTTCCTCTCAGGTTCTAAAAAAGACCAGATGTCTCTTCCTTTAGTCTCTAAGCCACCCAAGAAAAATTAAAATTATATCACAATGAAAAGAAAAAAGTATTATGTTGTCCTGAACAACAGACAGAGATATCCAAAGACAGAAGTACAGACATCAGAGGTGGTCATATGGGGACCTATCACACAAAAGGAAGCCAAAATTCACCAAAAAATAATTGGGAGATTCACTGGATCCCCTCTGGATTTTTGTTTTTTTGTTCGTTTTTCCCCCCCTTTTGTTAGGCCACATGCTTCTAACAAGATTCTCAGCACAGGAAAAAAGAAAAGAGTACAGAGCAATGGGGACGGGGGCCAGGAGCGACAGAAAAAGTGCTGGACGAGAAGGGACGAGCACTTAAGCCACAGGATCACACACAAGAATAACCATCAAGAATCACAAAGAGGAATGAGAGGTAACACTTTCTTTATCTCTCGGAAGGCGAGTGAGGGCGCTCGGCAGTCACCTAGTACTTCGGTTGGCTTGGGCATCTGCGGGAGAGTTTTGACCTGTGGGCAGAAAAGGGATCAGAGGATCAGACAGACGGCAGGACTGGAAAACTGGATCTGGGGCTCTTGCCCTCGCAGGTATTCCTCCTCTGTGCTCCCCTCCTTGCATGTCCTCCCATCCTGCACCGCAGGCCCGGGTCTCTAAGCCCCTGAACAAAGAGGCCGGCCAGTGGTCCTCCTCACTCTGGGGACCCTGGGACACAAGCCCCTCACAGGATCTGAGGCTGGATCATATGGCCGAATATTGGGAGACCGTTAAGGTTCTCACAATCTTCCCTTTACTCGGTCCCACAGACCCCAGCTGTAGACCCCTTAAGAATAAAAAGTCAAAGCAGGAGATTAACTGGGTACAAATGTGACCAGAGTCTCTTTAGCCATTCGGGACACCAGATGCCACCTTATGAGAAGCTGAGGGCTCATCGCCACCTTACAACCACACTTACACTCCTGTCCTTCCTCTATTTTAAACTTGTTTGCAACAAGACTTCCTTTTCTGTTTATGTTGACGTCCCTGGAACCAAAAACCAAGGAGAGGAAGCAAACACGGGAACAACTTCTTACCGTATTGTGCCAGCAAGGAGTGGGTTAAAGGCATATAACCAGTCGTTCATGTCTTTGTCATTGAGAGCCTGCAAAAGGACCCCACGGTGCTTTGTGCATACGGCAAAGGTGTTCGGTGTCTGAAAGAGACACAGGAAGATGAGAAAGTTACTATGGATACTGGACAATGGGGACCACCAGCCATATTCAGCGGGCACACGGCCCTTCACACTGAAGGTTCAGAGACACCAAATACAAAAGAGAGATTCCACACCACACGACGGAGTTCAGAACTCAACAGGGAAGGCTCTGCGTGGCAATGAAAAGCAAGAGAGGGCAGGACTGACCTTCACCATGGCCTGCTGGTCCTCACTGTATTCCACCTGCGCTGTGGACAAGTTAATGATGCCACGCTCCACCGGGTCTTTGTCACTGTTATAGATGAAGACATAGGGGCGACGGACCACGACAAAATGTTTAGCCCAGTTGCTGGAAAGTGGCTCCTTGAAATGCAGATATCCTTTCTTAGAGACCACTGAGCTGAAAAGGACAGTACAAGAGAGGTTAGTTTCTCACAAAAATAAAGTGATCATGAGGCAAGGGCCATCAAAACAGACCCAGGCCAAGTCCCTAGGCTGAACGAAACAGGCAAATGATCTACTTGGTCTAGAATCTTATCTGCTGAAGAAATGCAGCGAAAGAGCACAAAGCACCACCACCACATGCTGTGCCGGGTGGCGGTGATACACCTGGAGTGGAAACCCAACCAGCACTCTTTCACCCTGATTCCATTTGCATTAGACTGTAATGCAGACGTCATGTAGAAGAGCTGAAAGTAAATTCCTGCTAATTTGTCTTTTAATACCTGGCATCCTTGTTCAATATAGTACTCACCCTGGTCTAATTTCTTCAATATCTGGAACAAGATTGAGAAATTCATTTTTTCCTGCTCGGGCCAAGTAGGGCGTTTCCACAGTTGGGACAATCTGAAACTGTTCAAATTCTGGGCAGGGACTAGAGGCCTGGGAATTGGCTTCTGGGGTCCTTGAAAAGAGAGAGGTTAGGAAGAAAGGGGGTAACAGGTGCTTCAGTAAGGTCAATACACAACTGTCTCACCAGGAGGAACAATGCCTCTCCCTGAACACCAGGGATCTTGCAAACATCACTTCCAGAGAGCTTGGCTAAGAAGACAAAGCTGGCGTCCGAAACGTAATCCCAAATTCACCTGGTGTCATCCTCCGGCAGTTACAAAGGAAACTCATCACTGATGACCACCAAGTCACTCAGTCTCTCTTCCTACCCTGACGCCCTCTCAACAGAAGGGTACTGAATATGAACGCCATTCCTCTATATGTTTCTATTTAGTCTCAAGGCCATACCTAGGGCGCCACCTAGGGCAGTGGTTCTCAAAGTGAGGTCCCTGATCAGCAGCATCAACTTCATCTGAAAACTTGCTGGAAATTCAAATTCTCAGGCTCCAACTCAGACATACAGAATTAGAAACTCTGAATGGGGTTCAGCCACCTGGGCTTTAACAAGCCTCCCAGGTGATGCTGATGCCACTGAAGTCTGAGGACCACTGCCTGAGGGGCTGGCAGAGCGAGCAAACACATGGGAAGAACCTGGGCCCCTGAACGGCTGTCTGGAGCAGAGCTGCTCCACCAACCAGGACCAGCTCTGAACTGATGTGAGAGAGATAATCCCCCACGCTCTGTATTGTTATCTTTGTAGAGCAGCTTAGTCTAATTAATTGCATTTCACCAATTCCAAAAAGCCCATTTTTCTCAAACTTTACCATTTCTCGAATTGGGATGCATCTTGTAATTGATGGCATGTCACATTTTAGTTGGCATTGCTTTTTCTTTTAATGGCATATAAAAATAATGTCTTAGAGTTGATGGCATCCCAAATTCAGTTAAATTACCTGGCTGTGTTATTTTCTCCAGCCCACTGCCTCAGTGTTGATACAGGAAGATAGACAGCTGGATGATAACCAGGTGGGTTGTGACAGGTGAGCATAATGAATGGAGACAGGGCAAAGGAGACTGATGGCGCACTGCACAGCAGTGATTCTAACGATGAATTCGTGGAATCATTCATGGACTTCATCTCTATTCTTCTTACCTATATGCTTTCTTGTGTCATTAAAATATTTTTTCCAAAGTAGTTTCAAAATATTTTTCCCAGGATGGGGCTTCCTGTGTCTGATCTGACTGGGGAGACAATCAGGGGTGTGAATACAAGAACAAATCACGCAAAAGGGGACGAAGAAGAGGAGTCAGTGACTTGATGCAGAAAGTTAGTAAAACGTATGACGTTAAGAGACGTCAGCAGCATCTTCCCAGTCACTGTGACATCCAGAAAAGGCTCCCACATGTTTCCCAAGGCTGCCTAGGGGGACGGTGCTGCCCTCGGTTGAGAACCACTGAGCTAGCGGAAGGTTGGCATTTCCCTTGGTTCTTACATTAGCTTTTGTCAGTGAAATCTGGGTACTTACTTCTGATCCAAAGAGTTGCCCCTAGCATCTATCAAAGAGGGGCAGGTGGAGGAGGGAGTGAGGGTAGCACTGCTAAAACTGGACACAGAGGGATCCCGTCCGACTGGAGAGATATCAGACAACTGGAAGAAAACAGAACACAGCAAGTGAGATTCAGATGAACAAAACCACCTCTGCAGTAAGAAGCTTTGACAGCCAGTGACCTCATGTTCATAAATCCTCTTCTGTTTCAGGTCATTCAAGAAAACAATCCTTACGAATATTTTATGGCCAAAGTGTCAGAACAGGAATCAAGACATTTATAAAAGAGGCAAGGCTAGCTTTTTATATTTATAAAATATGTTTATATTTTATATTGCTACAGCTTCCTGCATTAACTAAATGACCCTATCTATATGTGCCGAGAACTAAGAACAACAGGCACTGTTCTAAGAATATGGCAGAGGCCCTGCCCTCCTGGAGCTTACACTTTAAGTGGAGAAGGCAGATAATAAACCAATCAACAAACACTTTAAGAAGTGTCAGGCAGGGATCAGTGCTACAGCAAAAAGTAAAGCAGAGAAGCAGGTTAAAAGGTTTCAGAGAGCTGCTGGCCTTACATAGGGTGGTTAAGGAAATCCGCTCCAAGGAGGCAACATCTGAGCAGAAAAATGAAATAAAGAAGTGAATCATGGGACTATCCGGAAGGTTATACTGGGAAAATGCACAGCCACTGTACACAACCTCAAGGCGGAAAGCTTGGAGTGTCTAGGGAATAGCAAAAAAGGTGAAGATGACCAGAACAGAGTGAATGATGCAGAAATTCTTTAAAGTGTTCACCTCACTCTTTGTTGAAGGCAACAAAATTTCATGCCACCAAGAACCTCAGGACTTCTTGTGCCTTGCCATATAATAATATATCACCCCCTGCAGAATACTCTTCTCCAAGGGATTCAGGGAAAAGCCCAAATGTTTCCCATCTCATAATTACTCTAAGAGACACAGAAGAATACTTTTATCTTCAGAAGTCAGTGTTCTGACTGAAAAATTAAATAAACGAAAGAGCGGATATGTCATACATCCTCACATGTAATGTTCTGCCCATCTCAAGCCACCTAAAAGCAGCAAAGCCTGAGGACAGGAAGTGAGAGCTGCTCACCTTGCAGCCACTGATGCTGCCGTGCACCTGGCCGAATTCTCGGTTGAAAGTGTGGGTGAGAAGTTGCAGGCACTAGGGAAGAGAGAGGGAAGAGTAAGTTTCAATGGTTAAACAAAGCCCGGGATTAAAGCAGGAAGGGAAATAACATGCCTACGACTCACAGTGGAGCTCAGGTGCTGCTCAAATAGCTCTAGAAATTAACTGAGTACATAGCAAGAGAAGCCTGGTACATGCCTAACAAAGACAATAAAATGAGTGGATAAAAAGCCATTCTCATGACTACAAAAGTGAATTACCGTAAACACCATAGTTTAAAGCGCTTAAGAATGCGACAGCATCCCTTTCATTCTCCATTTGTCCTGGTACTAAAAGGCATGGAGGTTTCTGGATGGACATACATTCCCAAATCAACTAGACGACCATTCGATTATTGAAAAGAACACAAAATCCCTCTTATTTCTATATTCCATTGTCAGCCAGTTGCCCAGACCCACATGCCTGGTGGTCACCCTCAACAACCTCTCTGCCCTCTCCTGCTGTTATCCAGGCAACAAGGAATGCGGATTCTACCTTCCAAACGTCTCTCCCGTGATTCCTCTTCATCCCACCCACCCCCGCCATAGTTAAAAACTTTACCGTTTCTCATCTGGATTACTGAAATAAAGAATTCTTTCTGCCTCTAGCCTGTCTCTTCACCACAAGTCCATCCTCTTTACTGCTGCCAGAGAAATCTTCCTAAAACAAATACCTGTTTGAAACATTTCCAAGTCACTCCCGGGATATTCTGGACGCTTTAGTCCAGCACATAGGCTCTTCGTGATCTGGCCCTGCCCTATCTCTCCAACTCCATCTCCTGTCCCTCTCCTGCACGGATTCCCTCACACTGATCATGCAGGACGCCGCTGGCTCTCTCCTGCGCATCCTTCCAAGGTCAGTCCACGAGTACCCTCCTGGGCAGGCCTCTCCTCCGGCTCCCACAGCATTCTCAACCAAACCTCTATTGTAAGCTTGTCACCCCCTCGCCTGTCAACTTATTAAGGGTAGAAGTTAAGTCTCATTTACTTCTATATTCACAGTGTGAGCACAGGCCTTGAACAGAGGCCCTCAAAGAAAGATGAAAATGCAAGTGAAAAAAACAGAAACACCAGCTCACAGAGCCTCACGGGGGAAAACGCTCAGCAGAGGCAGGGGGCCGCACCTTGGTAGCCAGCTCTTTCTCTCGATCCACCAGGCTTTCAACGTCTGTGGAGTCGTAGCCACTGCTCTCACTGGGTGTGATGGCACTTTCAAAGGTGGTGGTTGAGATCTGAGAGGAGATGCTGGTGGAGGTGCTGAGGGTCCCACTGCTGAGGCTGGGGGACAACGAGTCGCTCAGGGATGTGGGGATGCTGTCACCAAGTCTCTCACGGAGCAGCAGGAAGTGGCGGGTTTTCTCCACCTAAGAAGATCAACACTACAGCCTCAGCAAACACAAAGCTCATCAAGATCTTAATAAGCAAAATATTATGCCTCCATCATGATCGAAAACTGCAAAGCCAGGATCACAGACAGGAGGTGAGTGTAAGACTGATGCTGCGGGAATCTTGCCCGAGAGTTCACCTGTGCACCCCGTGCCCCAGCGTACCTCGTGCAGGAGCTCCAGCTTCTCCAAGTCCCACTGGTGCTCAAGGATGAGGCTGTCTCCACGAGGCCGCCAGCCTGCTAAGTTCTCTTCTCCCCGCACATATGCCACTGATGTATCCAAGATTTTCCTTCTCCTCCTCTGCATGCCTGAGATAAGAGGAAACAACTCGTTTTTCCAGAAAAACATCCAATTCCAATTTTAGCTCAAAATGACTTAATAATTCACATTATATGGCACACTGAGACAGTTTAGTCTCAAGATACATGGGATTTTGATTATTAATAAAAATTTATCCCTTTTGCCCCAAAGCAACTCTCTAAACTTCTTTTAAAAACTGAGTTTTATATTCTTTAATAATTATGAAGCTAGTAATGCCTCTTGAGAAAATGCTAGTTTTTTTTGTTGTTGTTGTTGTTGTGGGTTTTTTTGCGGTACATGGGCCTCTCACTGCTGTGGCCTCTCCCGTTGCGGAGCACAGGCTCCAGACGCGCAGGCTCAGCGGCCATGGCTCATGGGCCCAGCCGCTCCGCGGCATGTGGGATCCTCCCGGACCGGGGCACGAACCCGTGTCCCCTGCATCAGCAGGCGGGCTCTCAACCACTGTGCCACCAGGGAAGCCCCAATGCTAGTTATTATGTTAAGTGAAAATACAGAGATTAAATAGCCTGTACGCTATTGTTCTAAATATATAAAAATACATTCATGGGAAAAAAGTGGGAAAGATGTGAGCTACCTCACATTTGGTAGCTCAGTTAAGATGGTAGATGACAGACTGGTTTAGCCTCCATTATTTCCCAATAATTTTAAAAAATATTATGCTGGTTTCACATACAAGAGACATGAATTTACGTTAATTAAAAAATTTCTGAAGGAACTATCTAGACACTATAATTAGCTGCTATTGGGACTTGGATTCATACTCAAAGTTGTCTTTTTTTATCTCAATCTTACCTGTGGGCCTTGGCCTCTTTTCCACATATGTTCTCTAAACCGACTCAAATTTACATTAAATGTTTTTAAAAACCCTGACTTGTGTCCACGTTCCAGTTTACAAACATGGAAACATAGAGTGCTGTTGAAGGCCACCAAACTGGAGGAACAACAGCAGTTCAAGGAGACATTAAAAAGGACACAGGGCTTCCCTGGTGGCGCAGTGGTTGAGAGTCCGCCTGCCGATGCAGGGGACACGGGTTCGTGCCCCGCTCCAGGAAGATCCCACATGCCGCGGAGCGGCTGGGCCTATGAGCCATGGCCGCTGAGCCTGCGTGTCCGGAGCCTGTGCTCCACAACGGGAGAGGCCACAACAGTGAGAGGCCCGCATACCGCAAAAAAAAAAAAAAAAAAGGACACAGAACAAGTTCAACTTGATAATTTGTCTTTCTAGAGCATAGGAAGTTCAAATTCTAGGTTGACAGCACCTGTAAAGTTATACTGTCAAGTTATCTTTGGGGTTAAGGTTGAGAGGGAAATGGTTCTGAAGTTTTCCAAGCCAAATTCACTCTAACACGCTTGAATGTGTTATAGTATTCCACAGCCCAGCAACATTTTGTCCCATACAGCTTTTATAACTGTATTGCATGTCATAAACCAAACAGTGCTGCAACTCAGAAAAAGGAAACTCCCACCACCACCACCACCAAAGTGGCTTGTAAAATATAACTGGCTTCTCAAAAATGTATATCTATCCTACAGGGGTGGGGTAGATTTTTGATATAATGTACTCCAGTCAAATGCAAAGGTAACTATCACTTTCCTGATCCATAGCGCTTACCTGGACTACCTGTGTCTGCCATCTTGCATAAACTGAGTTCATAAATTCCAGTGACTCGATTTCTATTTGAATTAAAACAAATAAACAACTGCTTAATTTCATATAGCACAAAACCAAGAAAATCTCAATTCTCTCTGCTTAAAACACTGTCTCCTCCACTGGGTCTGCAATCCACCCTCAAATATAATTACAGACATTTCTTATCAGTCACTGTTCTTTTCCTGTTCTGAGCTTAAGAATAAAACTGAATGACAGACCCAGCAATCCCACTACTGGGCATATACCCTGAGAAAACCATAATTCAAAAAGAGTCATGTACCACAATGTTCACTGCAGCTCTATTTACAATAGCCAGGAGATGGAAACAACCTAAGTGTCCATCATCGGATGAATGGATAAAGAAGATGTGGCACATATATACAATGGAATATTACTCAGCCATAAAAAGAAACGAAATTGAGCTATTTGTAATGAGGTGGATAGACCTAGAGTCTGTCATACAGAGTGAAGTAAGTCAGAAAGAGAGAGACAAATACCGTACGCTAACACAAATATATGGAATTTAAGAAAAAAAAATGTCATGAAGAACCTAGGGGTAAGACAGGAATAAAGACACAGACCTACTAGAGAATGGACTTGAGGATATGGGGAGGGGGAAGGGTAAGCTGTGACAAAGCGAGAGAGATGCATGGACATATATACGCTACCAAACGTAAGGTAGATAGCTAGTGGGAAGCAGCCGCATAGCACAGGGAGATCAGCTCAGTGCTTTGTGATCGCCTGGAGGGGTGGGATTGGGAGGGAGGGAGGCGCAAGAGGGAAGAGATATGGGAACATATGTATATATATAACTGATTCATTATGTTGTAAAGCAGAAACTAACACACCATTGTAAAGCTATTATACTCCAATAAAGATGTAAAAAAAAAAAAAGAAATTAGGAGTCACATATAAAAAATAAACTGAATGATAAACTAGAAGGTTTATAATAGAAATGTGAAGATTAAAATTTTGCCTTTTCTTACCACAAGAAAGAAAAGATGAGGGGGGAAAGGTCTGACTAGAATGAAATGATAAACATCAGTTTCTGGGGGGTGTGGTTAAGAAGGGGACTGACTCTTCTACTGTTGTAGTGATACTTAATTTTTAAGCCGGGTAGTGATGCACAGGTAGTCACTGTGTTATTCTTCATGTACATTCATATATCTTAAACATGAATAAATCTTAAAAAGGATAAAATCCCAATGGTATGGTAAGCTGTTAGAAATAATAATAATGACATTTAAAAAGAACATTTAGTCCCTACAAAATTTTCTGAGAAGTGTTCACAATGGAACATTCCTTCCTTCCCTCATTAACTCATCTGTTTATCAATATTTTATTAAATGCAAACATTCAAGTCACTGCACTCTGGTTTATAAGTTGTGAACTAACCCTGAAAACAGCAGCTAGAAGACTGCTGATTCTGTACAGGGTACACCAACTAGAAGCTAAACTTGTCTCAAAAACTTACGAGTCTGGTGACTTTGAATAGCCGCTGCCAAAGAGGCTGCGCAGTGAGCGTGGCGGCGAGATCTTGGCATCCCGGGAATAGAAGACCATGCACACATCCTTGGTGATGACAGCTGGCTGGATACAATGATCCAGCTGAAAGCAAACAGGAGTGGGCTCCGATTAAACACAGACAGAGCATCTGTGACCACAGTCTGGGCACTACTGTATTGGGAAAGCTGCTCCCAGATGTGGGGGGTGGAGGATTTCAGCTCTACTGATGATTTCAACAGCAAATCAGAAGATAATACGTGCAAGGTCAGGTGGTGTTGCTTGCAGATGCATTTATGTTTTTCAAAGTTTTTTTTCTGTAATAACGGCTAATATTTATTACTTGTTATATGCCAAGCACTGTTTGTTCTAAATCCTTTTCTGTGACCTCTCAACAACTTTCTGAGATAAATGCTATTATTATTACCCCTGTTTAAAAGACAAGGAAATTGAGGCACAGAGAGATGAAGTCACTTGTCCAAGGACATGAAGGCAGTAAGTGGCAGCACAGGGACTTGAACTCAGATAGGCTAGTTCCAGGGTCTGTGCTGTTAACCACTACTAGGCTCTGCCCACAACTACGAAGACAAGAGGTGGTATTCTTAAAATCATACATTCTTTGAAGAATGGGAATTGGGCTGCTAAAGCTGTAATAGAAGTTATGTGACTTTCTGATTAACTAGAGACCAGGAACAGAAGTTAATATAACCAAAACAGTTAGCAAAGTATAATAAAATAACTTCACGATGTGCAGGGGGAAAGGAAGACAAAATCAGTCAAATCTTTCCTCCCCATTTCCTGTTGTAACTTTCCCACTGTTCAGGGCTGGCTGTTCACGGCAACTCAAGTTGTGGGTCTTCTCACCTCCAGGTAGGCCGACAAGGTCATGTAGATCTTTTCCCCATAGGGTGTCACTCGGTTCAGAAGGAGGGAGTTATGGAGGGAGCTATCCCACACGGCCTCGAAACGATAGAAGGTCCTAAAGTCAAAAAGGCAAGAGGGAGTCATGCAGAAGAAGCTGAAGTCACCTTAGTCCAGCCACTGCCATTGTCAGTAATGCTGCAGAATCCCACACCGACCAGCATTTCCAACTTACCAAAGTCTAACGACAGAGCAGAACCTGTGCCTTCGAGGAGGGAAAGGCAGGCGCCCATGCTCTTGCCCCCCACCCATCGTCAAGGAACACTTAAGCTATGCTTTTTGTTTTTTGACAAGCCTGCTTCTCCTCCGCCTATAAACATAAAAATCAATTGAGATCAATTGAAGGGATTAAGATGAAAAGGAGAAATGAGTATCAACAGAAACTAAAACAGGAAAGAAAGACTAAGTAAGCTCCTCTGTCAGTCAGTGATGAGGGACGGAAGCAAAGATTCAGTCATTTGGAAGCTGCAGTCTTTGTATCTCGATCTCACTCTGCTGAGCCTCAGAAATGTCACAAACACATCTGGGAGGGTTCATGAAAGAAACAGTATAGAGAGACTTGTTTTAAATAGAAGAATAAGAGGTTACTCTTAGCTGACATTTCAGCAAAAGAGAATGATTTTTTACACCAGAGCTAGCCAACTACTACTTATCAGTTTTCCAAAAAATTCACATAAGAATCTTACATTCAAATAACTAGAAGCTTGATTATTTAATAAACACCCATAAACTGGTTTTTAAAGTTGCTTTAATATCTCTCTTCCCTCTTACTAGTAAAACACCATAGACCCTACTTGGCATTAAACCTTCCAGTTCAGCAAGTCTCACCTGAAGCACTGTCCTGAGTTCAACAGCAGTGTCACAGATCAACTCCCAACTCGACCCCCCGTGTCCCTCCCTCAGACCCCCGTTAGGACTGTTGGGGAAGACACTTCGTCCACCCCTTCAGAGTGAGCTTCCCATCACCACTAGCTCTCTGCACGTGTAATACACCCCACCCAATTCATCTAGAGTTCTGCACACCTTCTCCCCTGCCCCGTACGTTCCTCCTCACTCCTTCCCAAATGGTAATCTCACTGCAGCTATCTTTTCTAGGTGTCCCATGGCAAATAGCTGGCATACCTTCTCTTTAAACACATCTCCATGCTTCTTTCTCCAGAAATAAACAGAGAAAACAATACTTAAATGAACTCCGTAACCACACCTCATCCTCTGAGTGCCAGTGTCTGAAGCCTGATTATTTCATCTTGTAGCTACTTCTAGATCTAAGTCTTCTTGAAGTACAGTTGACCCTTGAACAACAGGGTAAGTTAGGGGGCTGACCCTCCATGCAGTTAAAAATCTGTGTATAACTTACAGTCGGCCCTCGGTACCCGAGGTTTTGCCTCCACCGATTCAGCCAACTGCGGATCACGTAGTATTGTGGTACTTACTGCTGAAAACAATCCACACGCGAGCGGACCCGCGCAGTTCAAACCCGTGTTGTCCAAGGGCCTTCGGCTGTACGTGACACTCTCTCAGACATCTAGATTTTGAGGCAGTGTGTATGGGTCAAGTAAATTCTCTATAAATACACCAAAGGAATACAGAGACAACTAACAGGACAAAGATGGACAAAGCAACAAAGAGACCCAAACAGCAACCACAACAAAGGATGACAGAAGCCCTTCCCCAGTTCCTGGGCTCACTGGGCTCAGCAGAGAACCCTTTATGCATCCACAAAGCTCTGTTTCGATCACATCTAAATTGTAATTTGGTTTAAGACAAATTCTAATATTGGGTGGTGAAATCCATTACTTCGGCAGAAGCCACTTGAGGGCCCTGTCCCTGAGACTGCTCTTCTATTGTGTCCCAGGGTCTGCCGAGGTGCCTGGAATGGGGCCTGCCTGTCGCACTGCAGGTCTGGACACCCCGTGCAGAGTGAAGCGAGGCCCCTCCTCAGGGCGAGGGCCCTGGAGACACTTGACAGCAACAAGCACTTCACTGCCGCCTGGAACCCGCCACTCATCAAGCTCCACGCCAGAACCTAAGCATCTCCTGCTGCCAGTAATCAGGGTTCAAGATTCCCTTTCCACTGAGGCAGATGTTTTGAATTTGTGTGAGAAAGCCTCTTCACATTTCTGTTTTCTGGTTTTCACTTAACCTAAAGAGGAAACTTCACTGGCAGAAACTTGGCTAACAGAAAAATTCTGACATCGCTAAAATCTCCCTGTACTGGGATGGAGGGAAAAAGGTGGGGTTTTTTGTTGTTTTGTTTGGTGCCTGGGAGTTACTGCAGCACATTCTTTTGAAATACTCACCAAGGGTGGCAACTCTTGAGAGGTGGTCATAAGAAATGCAACCAAGACTGAAGAGAAATGTCAATGAAATCAAGCTAGCAAGAGAATCTGGAGTTAGAAACAGGGCCGAGTCCTGAGACATGCTGTCCTGTATGGCGCTAAGGTGGTCAGGATATAATCCCAAATGGATTTCTCAAGATGTTCCGGACAACGGCAGTGTGTGAGTATATGTATGTGTGTGTCTGTATGTGTGTGTGCGTATGTGTTGTGTGCGGTGTATGTGCATCTTTAAAAAAACACTTAGGCTAAATTATCATGTATCACTTCCTTCAGTTTTCTTCCCTAAATGAGACGAAGGGAGAGATGGGGGAAAATTTCCTTTACTACTGAATCAGGAACTTTTTCTTTTCCAAAAGCAGAAAATAAATAGATGAGACAAGCAGTCCTGACAGGAGAAAGAGAAATGTTTAAAAATAAAAAAAATATTTCTCACAGACTCAGCTACTCAAATAACTAAATCGGTCTCTACTACTACACAGGACAAAACGAAGAAAAAAGTGAACAATTATGCAAGCCTGAGATTCCTTATGAAATGAGGGGAGTAACATTCTACTTTGTAATGTGGAAGAGAAAAACTTGAAGGGGCATAGAGTAAAATGGGCAAGTTTACTAAATGGAATGAGAAAATAATTAAGAACTCTACAAATTACTTAAGAGCCTACATGTGAAACTATACATGCATCAGAAAAACCCAGGGCACAAGGGTGCAGAATAAGGTCTTGCTCTATCTTAGGTGGGCGCAAGTTTACATGGCGGAAAACTATTAAATTAAAATAGCAGTCAAAGCTACATAAGACATAAAGCATTCTGATAAACTAGAATCTTTATGTGCAAAAAAAAGCAAACAGAAAATACCTAGGAATATCCTTATCAAGAAAGAGCCTGTAAAAACACAGAAAAAGCTTTTGTTAGTGCAGCAAAAGAAAAAAAAAGGAAAAAAGAGAGGGAGAGAGAGAGAGGAGAGAGAAAAAAATATATATATAAAAACACAAGTTTGCTGATAAGCAAAAGTGAATTCAAGTGGACAAACAATTAACAGAGAATTCCATGGGACACAATTTGATAAAGGGCTTCCAATGACATGGGTCCCTCTCCTGAGACGTTCAGTTAAGGAAATGCTGGGCACAGAAGGGAGAGTGGAGACCACCTCTATTAACATCCCTTTAGGAGATGACTTACTATTGGAAATGGTAGGAAGTTGCTGTGGAGTTAAGGGAAAAACAAGTCAGTAGGTAACAGAAACGCAGGGCTGGGGAGAAAAGGAGTAATGGCCCTTGTCAGCTGCGCTCCACTATCAATATATCACAAGAGCCCTCTAATTACGTATGTAATACACCCAACTGGAGTTCTGTAAGTTCAACTTTAAACATTAAACCTTAGGCAAAAAGAACAAAAGCTCTCTTGACCAAACTCCATTTAGCCACTTACCAAATGAACTTATGCTCTCCACACCCCTACAATGTATAGACTGACATCCATTTCTCATTGAACATTATTCTAAAATAAAGAGGTAGCTCATCGCCCAGAAAATTTGCTCCAAAGAGCCGAGTTTCATGCTTCTCAAGTGTCAGTACTACAAACCTGTTTATGTGGTTGTATTTGCTATTATAATTATCTAATTTAATTAAATATTAGATAAATCACTGAAACATGAGGGCAAAAAGAATTTTTGCTTAGTGTGAAACAAAACTAAGTGTGGAAACTTAGTGTGAAAAATAAATTGAACATTTAAAAAAGACTTGATAATGGTGAATTGTTTAAAAAACAGCTGTTAAGTTTGGGTGAGATCAATGTAAAAGAAAGAGGGAAATAAAATTTTGATGATATATGATAAAAAGTTTAAAGGATTTTGCACTTAGATTTTATTCATAGGTTTCTAGTTCCACCAAATTGAAAAAATAGGTGATGAATTATGGGTGTGGCTTTGCAAGAAAGATAGTCAGAAGTCTAATAAATGAGCCTACAATTAAAGAAAAGGCCTTGGCCCTATAGCAAGAGCTTGACAAATTAATGTACATGTATATACTTTAAGTTAAAACAAGTGTTTAAAGTCTGTATCTTCTTTTTAAAATTTTTATTTATTTATATTTTGGCTGTGTTAGGTCTTCGCTGCTGTGCATGGGCTTTCTCTAGTTGTGGCAAGCAGGGGCTACTCTTCCTTGCAGTGCACGGACTTCTCATTGCGGTGGCTTCTCTTGTTGCGGAGCACGGGCTCTAGGCGCACGGGCTTCAGTAGTTGCGCAGGCTCAGTAGTTGTGGCGCATGGGCTTAGTTGCTCTGCGGCATGTGGGATCTTCCTGGACCAGGGCTCGAACCTGTGTCCCCTGCATTGGCAGGTGGATTCTTAACCACTGCGCCACCAGGGAAATTCCTCTTTTTATTACTCTTGACTTTAGCAATTTTTTTTTTTAACTTTTTTTTTTTAACCTTTTCGGCTGTGTTGGGTCTTTGTTGCTGCATGCAGGCTTTCTCTAGGTGCGGCGAGCAGCGGTTACTCTTCATTGCAGTGCATGGGCTTCTCACCGTGGTGGCTTCTCTTGTTGTGGAGCACGGGCTCTAGGCACGTAGGCTTCAGCAGTTACAGCACACGGGCTCAGCAGTTGTGGCACGTGGGCTGTAGGCACGCGGGCTCCAGTATTTGCAGCACGTGGGCGCAGTAGTTGTGGCACACAGGTTTCGTTGCTCCGTGGCATGTGGGATCTTCCTGGACCAGGACTCAAACCTGTGTCCCTTGCGTTGGCAGGTAGATTCTTAACTGCTGCGCCACCAGGGAAGTCCCAGCAACTTTTTTGATTAACTCTAAGCTTCTACTGGGAAAGATAAACTGCTTCTAACAAAGCCAAATTCATCTTCTACAGCATGTGACACGCTGCCGGACAGGAATCAAAGGACTTTTGAAGGTTACTCTAATGTAGGCAAGTTTAACATAACCAGCACTTCAACCAAACACCATTTTTCCCTGTTTTGCTAAGTACCATAGGGAAGTTTAAGATATATTTCTCATAGTTGCAAGGAAAATGTGGTGAATGCCAGCTGAATACTTGCTGTAAATGTCTGGCAGAAGAGGGAACGCTATGTGGGGTTAATGCTGACTTCAGAGAAATGGTATTGTTCAAGATTTTGCCCAGGAATAGGCCAAGGCGGGGGTCAAAGCACCCTACTTTACCTCTGCCACACCCCCTCCACATAGGTACACACCCTCTCACCCACCTTCCCTTTGTGTCCACAGCTTCTGCCAGCTCCTCTGACTGGCAAAAAGCAAACAGACATTTGTTTCCTTTTCCTCACTCCCATGCAAAACAGTAACACAAAGAAACAATGTAAAGAAATTAATCCTGGCCCGAACTTTTCATTTCTGCTTCTGCTTATTGTCTCATTTTTCCTCTCCCTCTTGCCAACACATGTGAGCAACTTTTTTAGGAACAGGCAGACCACAGAGAATTCCTGTAATTCGAAGGCTGAGTTCTGAGCCCACATTAGAACACACAGCCACTCCTGTTTCCTAGCCCTCACCACGTAGAGAAATGGGAGTCTCTGTGCACGATGACGGGACTCCTTTCCCAGGGAGGTAAAAGCGCCCCAGCAGATTTATTTCCAGTCTGACACGGGAATGTAGAACGGCTAGGTGCTTTATGCATTGTCATCACTTGATTATAAAATGGAATTCTAAGGGAAACTAATTTAAAATAAAATTCATTATTTATAGCAGCCAATCTTAGTCAGAAGAGTTTATAATAATTTATTGCCTTTATGCATAAAGGAAAATGAAAAGCAGATACTGAGACTCCTTGAGCCGATACTGGCAGCAGCAAAGATGAACACAAGAGGGTTCACTATACCTTGGAGGGCATGTTCCCATGACACCCCAGGCCGAGAGGTCTTTCTCCACAGCAATCACTTCATAGGAAAACATTTAGTCTTAGCCGTAATTAATTTGTACTTTTAAACCCTTGGGTGGCATGCTGAGTTTTCTTTTTCTGCTTTTTCTCTGTCACTGTATTACATCTACTCAAACTCCCCAGGGGATAGAACATTTCCATTCTCTGGGGGTATCATCACATACAAGTACCTCCAATGATTTATGTTTTTATTTTTGAAGAGCAGGGCAGACAGGGGAGGAAACAGGGAACTTTGAAGTGAGAAGGGGAGAGTCATTAATGAACAAGGAATCTACAGTGAATCAATCAACCCCCCTAGGGCTGACTCACCACATTCCCCGGGTGCCCCACCTGCTAGAGTTGTGGGAAGACTTCAGGTACTTGGCAGAGATGATATTTAAGGAGAGGATGGCATCAACTGTGGCTTCGTCCACCTCAGCTTTATTCCGAATCCGGCCTGAGAGAAAGAAGAAAGAAACCAGAACATGGGTATGTTTAAAAACAAAGTGGTAGGACTTCCCTGCTGGCGCAGTGGTTAAAAATCCGCCTGCCAATACAGGGGACACAGGATCGAGCCCTGGTCCAGGAAGATCCCATGTGCCGTGAAGCAACTAAGCCCGTGCGCCACAACTACTGAGCCTGCGCTCTAGAACCCACGAGCCACAACTACTGAGCCTGCACTCTAGAGCCCGTGAGCCACAACTACCGAGCCCGCGTGCTGCAACTACTGAAGCCCGTGCACCTAGAGCCCGTGCTCCGCAAAAAGAGAAGCCACCGCAGTGAGAAGCCCATGCACTGCAACGAAGAGTAACTGCCGCTCAACGCAACTAGAGAAAGCCCACGTGCAGCAACGAAGACCCAATGCAGCCAAAAATAAATAAATAAACAAATAAATTTATTTTTTAAAAAAAAATCTGCCTGCCAATGCAGGGGACACGGGTTCGAGCCCTGGTCCAGGAAGATCCCACATGCCGCAGAGCAACTAAGCCCTTGCGCCACAACTACTGAGCCTGCACTCTAGAGCCCGGGAGCCAGAACTACTGAAGCCCGCACGCCTAGAGTCTGTGCTGTGCAACAAGAGAAGCCACTGCAGTGAGAAGCCCGTGCACCGTAATGAAGAGTATCTCCCGCTTGCCACAACTAGAGAAAGCCTGCGCACAGCAACCAAGACCCAACACAGCCAAAAATAAATTAATTAATTATTTTTTAAAAAATCAACTGATTTTAATAAATAAATAAATAAATAGAAACAAAGCGGTAATTCATTAGGCCAAAAAGAGACTGTCAAATCTCTGTGTAATTTCAGGTGCCGGAAGCGTTGTTTGGTCAGTTATAACCCTACAGTCTAATTCTGTAATTCTTGGCCTTCCATTCTTCTCCATATTCTATCTCCCCTTTACATCCCACATTTAGCCAACGGTGAAAACTTACTCTTTGTTCAAAGAGCTTCTCATATATGTCTCAGCTTTAATTTCCAACATCACTGCCCTGCTCACGAAGGTCATCCCCTTCTGATCTCAGACATGGCAACAGCCACTTAACTGGTCTCCCTACTGCTCTCACGTCTCCCCCTTTCCAAGCCATCCCACACTCACCTTCTACAAACTTCTTAAGCCACTGCCTTCATTACACCACTTTCTTTTTCAAAATCTTACAATGCTGTTTTCAAATAACAGTAGGGGATGCAGCACTGCATAGAGGTTAAGAACACAGTCTCTGGAGCAGGACTGCCTGGGTTCAAATGTCAGCTCCAACACTAACTATCTGTGCGGCCGGGGCATATGCTCAACCTCTGAGCCTCACTTTCCTCACCTGTGAAGTGGGAATAACAATTCTTCCCTTATAAGATTGTTATGACCATATTATATGTTTGTTATGTTAAATAAACTAATATTTTTAGAGCATTCAGAAAAGCACCTGCCACATTTCATGTTTGTTATAAAAATAATAAGCCATAGGGTTATAGAGAAGCCTTAGTTAACTGCTGCCTCTGCACCCCACCCTTTCTGGTCAGAAAGCATCTCTCTTGTTTTATGTAATAATTAATCTTGAAAAGCTTGAAAACCACTGCCCCAGATAGGACAGAGTATAATCTTCCTTCCAGGCCTTCTTAATCTGGTCCACAGATATGCAAGGTGTTTATGGTTAGAATTCAGGAGGTCTGAACTGGACGGGAAAAAAAAATTACAACTTTATTTTCAGGAACCTCTAACTGAAATTTGCCTTTCCCTGCAATTATGAGGGGAGGGCACAAACCACAGGAGAATCAGCAGTACCCATACCTCTGTCCCCAGCAGAAATCACAGATGTTTTCATATCACACTAATGTGAAGTATCTTGACATTCATCACCACTTTGAAATGATAGAAATTAGACCTGCTGCTTATTGACCACATCATTGAAGAGCTTATGTTACAAATTTGTTTAGTAGTTTAACAATTGTATTTCAATATTAGTAGTTCCCTTTGTAGTCCTAAGTGCTTTATTTTCTACATTTAAAAACATAATTCTGAGGCTTCACCACTGCCAAAGGGGTCCATGGCAAAACTAGGTTCAGACCCCCTGCCTCGGGCTCTCGTTCTACAGCTTATGCTGTTTGGCCACTCTTTCCTCTCATGGTGCTTTAGTTTAGTCTCCCCACTCTGGCCACAGATTTCTAGCCATTTGCACGTTGGACATTGCTGACTCTAATTCCAAATGCTTGCAGAAAAACGAAACCCTCTAAGTTCTCTCAAATCTACTCAGATCATCTCCCACAAGCTAACCCAGTTCTCCTGGATCTTTTTTGTCGGCAACTCTTTTAGCACAGGTCTTTCAGTTGTTCTCATTTGGTACTCACTCATCAAACTGCTCTGTACATGCACACACGCTGTCTCCTCACTAGACCCCAAGCTCACAAGGAGCAGACTTCTCTTAGGCCCTCTCACAGCCTCGGGCCCAGAACTGCTCCCACAGGCACTGAGAAAAACAATGGCAGGTTGAATAACTGATGAAGGGAGCTGGGAAACAAGAGTAGTTTCCAACTCAAGGACTCTCTTCTGACAGTCACGCTCTCCAGCGCAGCCTTCCGCACACTCCTTGTGCTCCGAACAGGGAGCAGTCACTCCGCTAAGGCCCGTCCTCAGCTGCTGGAACATACTCACCTCCCACCAGCTCACGGACATCCTTCCAGTGGAGTTCACTCCCTTTCTCATGGATAATGGTTACTGTGATCCTTCGCTGGATGCCCTAGATAATGGAGCAGGGCTGCAATTTAGCTGGGACAATCTCTTATTTCCTCTTGTCTGTTGTTTTCTGGATTGTCTGATGGGCAGGAAGGGGAGGTATGGAGGGGGAGGGGAAATGCTGTCCACACTGCTATTCTGAACAAAGGGACACAGGTCAGGGACTGAGGAAGAGCCAGGTTCTGATATGGCTTTTAAGAACCGATGCCCAGATTGAAAGTCCCCGAGTGTGCCCATCTGGCTCATAAGCACTTTTGGGCACTGACTAAAGCTACTTTTGATTTGCCAAAGGGGGACCTACATTTCACGGCCAGATTTTTAGTCCACTGAAACCTTCATCTTCAATCTCCATTAAGAACTTTTGGCTGTGAAAGCAGGGTTTCCAAACATCACCAAGTGAAAATTGTATAAAATAACATGGAAGCTGCACAAATTACTATGTAACTGAACGACATAAAGTCTTTCAAGATAGCTCTTTTAAAATATATTTACGGGGCTTCCCCGGTGGCGCAGTGGTTGAGAGTCTGCCTGCCGATGCAGGGGACACGGGTTCGTGTCCTGGTCTGGGAGGATCCCACAATGCCGCGGAGCGGCTGGGCCCGTGAGCCATGGCCGTTGGGCCTGCGCGTCCGGAGCCTGTGCTCCACAACAGGAGAGGCCGCAACAGTGAGAGGCCCGTGTACCGCAAAAAAAAACCCCCAAAAAACCCCATATATATATATTTACACATAAAAGCCAGGGTATATATCAATAAATATAAGCCAAGGTTTGAGAAACATTAAGGAAAGGAGAAAAAAAAATGATGGGGCATTGTCCCCTGACCTCCAAATACCCTTGAAATGGAGATTAAAAAAAGCAGAGAAACAGAGAGTTATGTTTCTTATTCTAACTTTTTTGGTGTTCCCTTCTAAGCCCTCTTTTGCTCCTTCATTAGTACCTGGTGAAGCAAAAATGTCCCCTGGCAGGGCAAGCCTGCTGTATGGTCAACCACAGCTGGAATATACCTATAAAAACAGAAATGTAAAAGAAAGAAGTTAGACAGAATGCTTGTGCTAAGTGCAACTTCACCTGCAAGGTCCTCCCTGGTCACTCCAGCCCTCAGTGGTCTTTGTTTTCTAAACTCTGATCCCATGTCTTTCTCACCATCTGGGGTGGACATTTAATTGGACAGTCATATGCATTTAGTAAACCTTTCCACATATGTATGTCTCATCATCCTGACTAGACTGAAGTATTCATAGGGCAGTAACATCTTTTGGCTCCAATCCCAGCTCTCTGTCTAACAGATATTTCCATAAATAACATATAACTGCAATGGCAAGTGTCAGGAGATAAGAAAGAGATAATTTCAGATTCTAGATCATTTTTTAAGAATCAGAAAGCAATTAACTCAGTAGAAACCATTTACTGTAACTACTGCTCCCTCATAATGCAAGTTATAATCACATTATAGATCTGTCTGTGGAAAGTCAAATTCCTCGAAGCAATGTCACTACTGACAACTCTATATAGGATCGATAGAGCCAAACCTCACACACAGTAGGAACCCAATAAATGTTTTATGGAGGTGATCATAATGGTATTACCTAGCATTATAAATAGAGGATCATTAAGATAACATTTATCCCCTACCCTTTACACTAACTGATACAGCCCCTTGCCTCTGTTTCGGGAGAGGGATCTCTTTTGTGTTTTTCAAAAGCATTTCTGAGACAACTATAAACAGTAATTACATTCGTCACTTAGTCTAACACAGCTCATACAGAGAGAGTAAGCTGATGCTGATCATTTTGATCTGGGCCAGTGGTCCTCAACTGGGGGTAATTTTGACCCCTAGGGGCCATCTGGCAATGTCTGTTGTCACAGCAGGAGGGGAGGTGCTACCGGCATCTTATGGGTAGAGGCCAGGGATGCAGCTAAATATCCTACAATGCACAGGACAACCCCCAACAACAGAGAACCATCTGGCCCCAAGTAGTGAGAGGCTGAGAAACCTTGGTCTACAGAAACATTCTGTCCCCTAATCCCCTGACATATCGATATGCCTTTGGCCCTTTTATGTGCAACATGCTTCTGACTCCCTTTGCTTTGCTGCTGCTAAAACCCACTTTGCAGGTTGTCTTCCCTCATAGCAAAGCGCCATTCTTCATGATCTTGCTATTGCTAACAAGAAGGTACATTATCATACTAGACAGTTCTCTGACAAACATCTGATTCAAAGAATAATATAAAGACCCTCCCCACCCCAAATTCAGTTCAAAACTGGAATGTGACAATGTTCTGTGAACCCAAAGACGAGAGACTCAAAATTACATTTTCTAATTTTGGAAAAGTTGTCATATTTAAAAATTTATGAAGTTGGACTTACTCTCCTGTAGGCTCCAATTCACTGATCTCAAACCAAACCAGAAGATCGTACTTGCTCATGCTCTGGCCAAGGCTGGTTTTGCTCATGGTATTTAACTTGGTGGCTGGAACTTTTAAAAGTTTTTGGAAAATGTTAAAATTTGGTCCAAGTCTACTCAGCAAAGGTATAAGCTTCTCTAATGTCAGTCTTCAAGGACACACTTGGGAAAGGCAGCGAGAGTGAGGGGATAGATTTCAGTGCAGAAGAGCCAGAGAAACTTCACCGTCAACTATAGTAGTACCTCTAACTTCAGAGAACAAGGAAAACGGAAGAGTCAGCATCTTTTTCCCTCTCAACAAACTACCCAATGATGAGAAAACAGGTTTGATGCAGAGTAAATGTGCTCACAAAACCATTAAAAAACCTTCCTTAGACTCTCACACTTGCAGCATGCAGAGCACGGTAACAATGTGGGACAGGCAATGTGGGGCGAGCCTCGCTCATCACAGGGCCTCATCAAAGCTGCTGTGGCGGGAAAGACCCACCCTCCAACCCAGTGGTTCCTGAACCTCCCTGCACATGAGGGTCACCTGGGGATCTTAAAGATGGCCCAGGCCACACGCCAGCCAATTAAATCACAGTCTCTAGGGGTGGGACTCAGCCCTCTGAGAGGTTTGAAGCCCCCCCAGGTGATTCTAATGTGTGGACAAGTTTGGAAACCACTGGTCTCATCTGTAAATACAGGATTCTGTAAATGATCTCATGTTACCCATTTTCTTCAGATGTGAATTCCATATTCTTATCTGTACTGATGAAATATATTAGCCAAAACCCCCATATTTTCAAGAATTTCAGATTCCACATGGTGGGCATTTTGAAACACTGTGTAGAAATTCTGAAATCCTGGCAATACAAAGAGGGCTCTCTGCTCTGAACCTGGGAGCAGTGGTGTGAGTCCAGTGACTTGGGATCTAATTATCGCTCAACCACTAACTAGCTATGAAACTTTGGTTGAGTCACTTAACCTCTGGGAGTCTGTCTCCTCAACTAGAAAATGAAGATCATAATATCCTGCCTACTATCTAAAAAGATGTTGTGAGGATCCACGGACACAATGCATCTAAAGGGCCTGTGTGACTAATACAGCGCTATTCAGAGGCATGGCCTATCAGCATTGTTCACCCCAGCTGAATTCCAGGTAAGCTGGTGATGATGCTAGTCAAGAAGATAACAGGGGGTTAATGGCTCTGGTGGGCATCTGAGGGTCAGAAAGCAAAACTAGAGCATTACAAAAAGCCAGCTACCAGTAAAAAATCCTTTAAAATTAAAAATACCATTGCAAAGAATCCACACCAACAAATATAAGGAGCCCCCCCACCCCCCCCACCCCCCCCACCCCCCCCACCCCCCTGGATGATGTGAAAGGGGCATAAATAGAGAAGGTGCTTCCTAAAAATCTCTCTGAAGGAAATGTGATATGATCTTGACAATGTGCTGAACTCTACATGCAGGTCAAGTAGCAAACAGAAACGTCGGTGTTTCATACACGGAGAGCCAGGCTTTAGGACCAGCCTCTGAGGATGGTTCTAAATCTAAGGCAGAGCTAATTTTAGCTACTAACCATCTCGTTTAGGTACCCTCTCGGTCTGGCGGCTGGGAACTGGCAGAAAGAGAAAAGGCGGCATTGGGTCAGCCTCATCCTGGAAGGTGGCAATGGCGGAGGATGCGAGCACACTGGCGTGCTCAGAAAATGTGTCCAACACATGCACATTCACATAGTCAGATATGAGAAACCGAATCAGCTCAATCTTTCTCTCATGGTCTGAAGGCAGGACGGAGGCGAGGAGCACAGAGGTGGAGAATGAGCACAGGGCGGGGTGGGAATGAGGCAAGTGGGCAACGAGGAAAAGGGATGAAAATAAACAAAGAAAAATCAGAACAGGATACATGAACATGCGGAATAAACGTAATATGCAAAGGAGTGCCCAGTCACCTGACAGTTAAAGGGAGTTACACACAAAGCAGAGAGATTTAGGAGCATGGAGCTTATCAAAATCTGCAGTAAGAAGACCACAGTATCGGCGGGGATATAGAGCCCTATTGTTTGGAACCTCTTATTTCCATCAGGAACCAACAATTCTCGTTCCTACTGGACACCGGAACACACAAGGATGCACAGAAGTGGAGTAGGAATTTGAATATGATTTTTTATCTGAAAAGTCACTCAGAATAAGAGATGTACATCATACAAAGAACGCAGCTGTGCTCACCTGGCTTGGATAGTGGCATGGGCGGAGGGAAGAATCGTCGAGATGGCTGGGGTGGACTGCAAAGGAAGGCAAAAGTTCTTCAAGACTAAACAGTCCCATGCTGGTGTTAGTGGCGTGTTTAAATCCCCTTTAAAAATGGATCATTTGTACTTTCAACTCTGGTACCTTATCAGATATCAGATATAAACCCACACAGTAAAACTGAGGCTAAGACATTTTGATAAAAGTCCCCTTGTAAGTCAGAGCTAATAAATAAGAAAAATTTTTCTGTTAACGAGGACACTCTGCCATCATCCCGAAGGCCCCATCATTGTCCTCCTCCCCAATTTTGATGTCTCCACTTAGAGACACACGCTTCATAGTAGCTTTATGCTTCATAAAGTTCTGGGCGGTTAGGACCAATTATACACAACTTTCAGGTTATATCCCTATCACCTCAACTTTCTATCCTATTCAAAGTCTCTTCCTACAAAAAGACAGTACTCAAGGTCACCTGGGCAAAACTCAGTTTGCTCTACCTACAGTTAGTGACTGGGTGGCTTAGAAGAAAGATGGTGATGTTTCTGAAATGGAAACATAGGGTAATATATAAAACTGTTATTTACCTATCTTAATTCCTCAAAAGATTTCTTCTTTTCCAGCAAGTGACAGTAACAACAATAACAACAACAATAATATCAATAACAAAAATCTTTGCTCATTCGGTCCAAACCTGTTAAGCTCCTGTCCTTGCAGGTGAAGTGGGTGCTGCTGATAATGCCCAAAGACTTCAAACACGATAGGCTTGGTTTTGATATAGTCCACAAATGATTCCGTCACCTCCACTGCAATCTAATAAGGAATAAAGGCAACCTAGATTAGCGAAAGATTTATTATAGGAAAATACACATTTTTGCTGCAAACAGCACTACAGCACTTTGAGTACCCAGTATGTGCTGGGAATTTTACTATGAAGGCCTCTCACACCAAAAGAGAGGGGCTCTTCTCTGGTTTTCGTTCTACAGTTAACTTCACCAAGCTTCAGGCATTCAACACCCTCCACTGTCTGCCCCAAATGACCTCTGGCCCCTCTGCTGCCCTTCACACAATGTTTGGACTCAATCAGCTGCTCCCTTCACCTGCTCTCTCCTCCACCGTGCCTGAGGGCTGGCCCAGGCTTCAGCCGTGCCTGGGAGGCCTTCCCACATCTCTGTACCTCTGTCATCCCTGTACTTCAAGGCCCAGCTCAAATGGCAACAACAGTATGAAAAACACGACTGCAGACTCTGTGCCAGGTACAGTGCCAAGCATGACCCACCTTTTCTTATTTACACTACAGTCTTCAGGAAGTTCCCCCACCTCCTCTCTCTACAAAAACATCCACCCCCAACAAAGAATGTAGCTTAAAAGACTCTTCCCATTAGTAGCAATAACTCTCCCTTCTCTACTCCCGTTGCATTTAATGAATACCTTTCGAATGTTTCTATATCCTGTATCACTACAGTTTAAATATGCATTTATTTCCCCTATCATAATTCTAAGCTCTTCGGAGGCATAATCTACCCTGTGATCCATCTGAGCACCCCCCCCCCGTGGCATCGTGCACAGGAGCCAATCAATATTTATCATATACAGGCATGCTCATATTTATACAATTAAACATCAAAAAGAAAACAGTGTGTTCTGTATTTGCTTGTTCCATTTCTGGAGTTGCCCTTTCCTCTCGCATTTTAGGGAGTGGATTATGGTTGGCAAGAGAACAAGACTGTTCAAGCAGTAGTGAAGCTCCTGGATGCTAGAGCCACGTTTCCCTGGGTTCAAACCCCACCTCTGCCTCTTCCTAGCTTTGTAACCTTGGTGAGTGACTTCGAGTGCTCTCTGCCTCGGTAATCTCAACTATAACGTGGGGATTATGATAGTATATGGCATAAGAGTGAGGATTAAATGAATTAAGACACAAAAACACACCTATAACAATGACTGACACAAAATAAGCTCTCAGTGAATGTTAGCTATTGTAATGAGGATCACGACTTTTGAACAGAGTTGAGCAAATCTTTCTAGAAGAGATAGAAGGTCTGTTTTCTTATTCCACTTATGAGAGAGTTGTAAGGGGCATTAGAGGGCTAATCATAGAATCAGCTGCAAGGAAACAGATTCTGAATCTTAATTTAGCTACAAAATGTATTTCATAGTTTCTACATTAATTGCAACCAAATTATTTGTCTCTTATGGTGTAAAGAATAACATATTTAACAAAACTCATATGCAACATGCTTATTATTCTAGGAAGGAAACACTAAAACAACTCACTATATTCAAACTGACAAAGAATTTATTGGCAGACCAACCCCCAGGCTACTCACAGGCCCCACTGTAATTCAGAGAAGATGCTGCCTGCTCTGTCCACTGAGGATTAGCTCAGGGCCCTGGCCGCTCCCTCCACTGTCTGTTCTCATCACAGAGCTCCCCCTACACAGCAGCTTAGATTATCAACCTTCTTCAGCTGAGAAAGCCAAAGGGCCCCCACACATGACGACTGCCTCACCCCAGCTGCTTCAAGGTACCACAAACCCACAAAACATTTGGCAAAAACGTCCACGTCACTTACATTCTGCACATGATAAAAGCCCAGAGGACTTCCTCTGCCATTGTTTTTGAGGGGTTCAGTGGAGAACGCTTCATCATGGCGATGCAAAAAGCTTAAGAGAAAAAAAAAAAGACCCGCGTGAATTTCGTATTAATGGTTTCATCAGGATCAGCTTGGATCCCACTGGAAAGTAGCACCTTACTTAAGTAGAGTCTTTAACTGAGTCAAGTTATTTACGTTTCCTTGTAGAGAACATTTTCCATATCACTCAGATAGCATTTTAGCTTTTATGTCAAAAATGACTGAAAAATCAACTAACCCTATCACTTAGCCTTGTGAATGTATGAACAGTGAATTCAGTGAACTCCTATTCCCTTGTAAAAGTTTTTTACTGAAATAAAAATTGTGAAATCATTTTGTACAGAAAAGATTTGGCAGATTAAAGCTTCTATAAGGTAGTATCAAAGCCTGTGGACAGCATACTTGCCTGGGAGTCTATCTAAGACCAGCTAGGAGGAGATTCAAATATCACCTCTTCCAGGAAAACTTCCCTGACTCACTCAAACAGTTCTATGTTCCCACAGCACTAGAGACCTATTTTTCTTCAACAGCAATGATATCATTGTTTGTAATAATGTACTTATTTGCTTGTCTCCCCAAAAGACAGTGTCTCCCAGAGGGCTCTAAATGTAGAAAATACTCCTGAAATATTTGAGTCAGTGGGCTATGTTGACTTATTCTCATAAATATGAGATTTTATTGTTCTCTCTCCCTCCCTATTATTAGTCTGACATAAAAAGAAGTGGAGAATTACAGAATACTCAATTCAAAGATTTACTGCCAGACAGAAATATGCACCAGAAGGACATCGCATACTCCTGCAAGAAAAAAATGGAAATAAGAGAATACTTTTTTTTTTCTGGCTGTGCCACGCGGCATGTGGGATCTTAGTTCCCCGACCAGGGTCTGCAGTGGAAGTGCGAAGTCTTAACCACTGGACCACCAGGGAAGTCCAAGAACACTTAGAGTAGGGGGTAGAAAGACCAGGATCATGAACTACCAGTCTTCCAAATTACACTTGACCTTTGAACAACACAGGTTTGAACTGCGTGGGTCCACTTATACGTGGATTTTTTTCCATAGTAAATACTAGGGTACTGCACAATCAGCAGTTGGTTGAATCCTTAGATGCGGAACTGCGGATATGGTGGAACCCTGGATACACAGTCGGATTTTTGACTGTGCGGAGGGTCAGTGCCCTAACTCCTGAGTTGCTCAAGGGTCAATTGTAATTCACTGAGCCCGAAAACAGTGGTGTACTTCTGCCAGGCATCCAAATCACTGATGCTACATACCGCTGTGGCACTATAGCACTCCACACTACGTGTACTCTCGTCTATTTTCTTTCTTCTCATTTTCTCCTTACCTCTCTCCCTTTCCTTCTCTTACTTCTTACTCCTTTTTTTCTTCCAATTTCTTCCTCTCCAGACCACACAGTATACCTGCCAGAGGCGCCATGAGCATCAGCTGATCTCTGATCTACACTCCAACAAGGCTCTGCTTGGAGCACACACAAATATCCTGGGGTTCCACAGAGGTGACGCATGAAATCATTCATATTGCTCTACAGCTCTGTTTTCCCTATGCAGGCCAGATGAGAGCTGATAAAAACCTCAGAAGAACTTGAGTCTTCTTTCAGCATGAGTCAACATGCCCTTTCCTCCAGAGCTAATGCCAGGTGGAGATGCTACTCTCTTTTTAGGAGATTTTAGGACAGAAGTCAACATACCACGATTGCCATTTCAGATGTCAGTTAACCAAGTAGGTCTTTTCCACAAAATACATCAGTTACTAACTGAGGCTATTAGCAAAAACACATTAAATGGGCAAAACCTACACTGGACAGATACTATTTCATCAATTATAATTACAGCAAATGATATTAGCGGCTTACCATGTAATAATCACATTTAATTGAGGACTTGGCTAAAATCTATGTAAAAAGCAAAGCTGCTTTAGGACCCCAGGGAAGGCTAAGGCACATACTGAGGGGAAATGAACGGCAGACATCTAAAGCAGCCTTTGGTGGCACCAGTGGCCAACTGTGGGCTTTAGGAATGGGGTGGCTCAGACTTCATTCTCTTGTACTGTGGCCCTTTCCAAGTACTGAAGACGTATTGATGTTTGGGGGTATTAAAACTTAAAGATTCTCCAAAAAACTGTTTTTGGAGGTCTTGAGACGAAAGTACCTAGAGCACAGAGCTCCAGAGGGTTATAGGATAGAAAATGCTTAGAAAGTGGATGAGAAATGAAACCTGTCACATCTCTACGTACTTACTAGCTTTTTTTCAGTGGATGCAGAATTTTGCTGCTCTTTAAATGACTTACATTTTCCCTTTCCCAAGTATTAAATAAGCATAATTGGCGGTTGGATAATTCATTGTTTTCATACTTGTTTATTAACGAGACATTTCAGCACGAAGAGCATTTAAAAAGACTAATAAGTAGGCTCATCTGGATCTGATCCTATACTCCTGGCAGAGGGGGACAGTCCACAACCAAACCTTCTAGCAGGATATGTGGCCACACTCCTCCCCACAATGAACTGTTTCATTCCATTGTAGGTTTCCAGTTCTTACTCCCATCTTGAGTGAAGAAAGCATTTTATTTCAGTGGCTGGTAGTCATTTCTCTCTCAAGAGTGTACTACCTGGCAAGTGTTACATCGCTCTATAGTGCACAAAGGACATCATCCGGGGTAAGAGCCTAGGGAGGCAGAGCAAAGGGGCGGCTTACTTGAACTGACAGAAGATATCTGCATACTCTGGGAGGATTCCGCTGGCCTGCAACACTGTTACACGGAAAGTGAAGGCACTGCCCAGTTTCAGGTGGTTGCCAATCTCTTCAGAAAATCCTTCCATTACCATCTTACCATCCAGCAAAGTGCCTGACTTCAAATCTAAAGAGGGTCAAATGAACACATATGGTTCAAGTAACACACAAAGCACCTTTTAGAGAGTAGAGTGTACCTTTCCATCCCTAGATGATAAAAGCAACTATCTTCCTTGACAATGGTCAGTATTTTTCCCTCTTTGAAAACATATGCAATCATAGTACACTCTGATTACACACCCAAGTCATTCATTCGATTGATTTCTTCTGGAGGAGTGATGACCTCAGAACTCTGACCCTGTCCTTCCACAATCCTCAGCTCCTCCAAGGATAGACCAGAACGGGTCATTGCAACCGAAGAAAAGTCACTCTGAAAACAAGGCAGGGGTAAGTAGATGATAAAGTAGTATGACAACATATTTTCCCCCCATTTCCGTAACTTATATTTATTTGCCCAACAAATAATAGTGACTGAAAAGTTATGTGGATTAAGAGCTGCCTGAGAAAAGGCAATACAACACAATATAAATGCTGGGCCTTTACCCTCACCTCGGTCATTGTTAGACATGTCCCATATTCTATTAACTATCCTGTGGTAACCTATACTTTTTAGTTCTAGGCAGAACTGCTCTCCAGTGCTGAACATCCTCCTTACAAAACCTGCCTACTTCCTTATCCTTCCACAAGGTTTTCCTCTTCCTGGCAGATTTCTCACCTGATTAAAGTACTCGTTATCAAAAGATATTTTAGCTGTTCCTGACTGTCGAATTCCAGAACCATAATCAGGAGCTTCTTCGTCCGCTAAGTAGAGGAAAAAAAAAAAAAGAAAGAAAAAAAAAGCAAGGATGAGACTACATATGGGGACAAGGAGGAATGACTCCTATTGGATTACAATAATAAAAATATATAGGAAAGTAAAATAAAAATAAATAGGAGATAGTGGGCTTTAGGGTTCTCAAACTTTAATACAAGAGGAGACACTAAAGAACAAGTCTTTTGCATGAGAAAGAAAGAGACCAAAGCAGTAAAGTCAAATAGGCTGCTTCCAACTCTACTCAGGTAAACTTACCACCTCCTTAGCTCGAATGAAACTAATGAATAAAGGACTGGTTTCATTCTTGATGTTGTTCAAATGTCATACTTAGAAATACTGATCCCTTCACTTGACAAGATTATATTCAATAATACTCAATAAATATCTGAAAATATTAGACTGTACTTGTGAAGACCTCCATAGCTCAACGCTGGTGACTATCATGCATTTCCACGGGGAAAGGCTGAAAGAGGTCACTAAATACAGCACAGCAGTGGGAAACTAAAACAGAAACGTTACAGGAAACAGCCACATTCTTTCTTCAGAATGTAGGCTGGAGCTTGGAAAAAAGTATGAAGTGTCGACATCTTGATCCACACATTGCACAACAGCAGCCAAAGTACAGAAACGTCTAGCAGAAGTATCCTGACAGAAAATTAGGCAAGAAACCGTCTGAAAATCCTCTGTTATTTCTGAAGCAGTTAAGGTACATCATTTAAAATGCAAATGACTTTTATAAAGGTAACCCAAGGGTTGTTCTTCATGTTAAAGGAGATCCCTTTACCCCATTATTCCAAAACAGCAGTAGCCCAAACCAAACAGGATCTACTCGTGATACTTGGGAACAACCGCTAGAAAGGAAGCAATAAAGGCTTTCTTCAGTCTGCACTGAAGCGCGGCCCTTACGGAACGGGCCTCCTTTGTCTCGAGGCAGAGGACCCACAGCCCTCATTTCAGAAGAGGGGCGCCTACCTGCGATGGCCTGCACAGCCACACGGAGAAATCCCCGCACTTCGCCCTTCTCACTGACAACGGCCACCCTGTGAATCAGGGGCACGGGGTACAGCAGGTTGCTCAGGTAAACAAATGCTCTAGAGACAGAAACCAGGAGACAGACATCTGAGCATCCCACAGGTAGAGAAGGTGGCTTTCAGATTTACTGAGAATACCTTCATGAAACTGTGAGCTGGCTTCTGGGCCCTGTCTTAAGGTCACCTCTCTGTTCTGTACTCTCAGACTGCCTCCTGTTGCTTTTTCAGAACACATAACGTATAAACAAATGCAAATGCTTGGTAAAGCAGTGGAAAAGACCAACGTACACCAAATTACTCCCTATAAGAATTACTACCATAGGTAGAGTGACCACTGGAAGTAGACTTCCAAGATACTCCTCTACAAATACTGCTACGAGTGGGAAAAGGGAGCCCATTAAGGAGTTTAACCTTTTAATGTAACTAATTACAAAGAGGTTTTTGTTTTGTTTTCCCCAATAGCTAATACAGAAATCAGCAGACAAAAATGGTCAGAGAAATGTGACTGAAATACAGTCAATAACTCTAAAATGGATTTCAAGTCACAACATTGTGGGTCTTTATTTTTACCCTAAGAAATGACTATGATCTTTAGGCAGGGTGACTGACACATATGGGCAGAAAGGCCATGTTGCCAGAAATTTCTTTGTTAGTGAGCTTATAAGAGACTCTGGATGGACATCAAGATAAATGCTAAGGGAGAAGGAGATAGCTGATCCCTAAAGGGTTGCTTTTGCTTCTAGGGTTCAAAACTTTATTCAGAAATGCATATACACGAGGTAAGACCTAACATTTTTCAACTTCAAATGAACTAGCAAAGTCATATCACATTTGTTCTCTTTTTTTCTTCTTTCATTATTTTGTAGCTATTGACTTTTTTTAAGCAACACAAACCGGTGATCACAAAGCTTGGGTGTTCATTCCAATTAGTGGGTGGGAAATAGAATCTAGTTCCTACTATTATTCCTGTCTTCCCACTTGGTATATGCTGATCTTTGAAGACAAGACAAGACAAAGAGTAAACATTTGCATCAAGAAATCACACATAACTAAATGTGACACATGCAGGCATACCTCGTTTTATTGTGTTCCACTTTCTTGCGCTTTGCAGATACTGCATTTTTTACAAATTGAAGGTTTGTGGCAACCCTGTCTCCAGCAAGGCGCCATTTTTCCAACATTTGCTTGCTTCATGACTCTGTGTCACATTTTGGTAATTCTCACACTATTTCAAACTTTTTCTTTTTTTTCTTTTTTATGGTCATCTGTCATCTTTGACGTTACGGTTGTAATTGTTTAGAGGTGCCACAAACCACAACCATACAAGACACTGAACTTAACCGATAAATGTGTGTTCTGACTGCTCCAACAGGCCATTCCCCCGTCTCTCTCCCTGTCCTTGGGCCTCCCTATTTCCTGAGACACAACAATACTGAAATTAGGACAGTTAATAACCCTACAATGGCCTCTTAAGTGTTTAAGTGAAAGGAAGAGTCTCACATCTCTTACCTGAACTCAAAAGTTAGAAATAACTAAGCTTAGTGAGGAAGGCATGTTGAAAGCTGAGACAGGCTGAAAGCAAGGCCTCTTGTGCCAGTCAGACAAGTTGTGACTGCAAAGGAAAAGCTCTTGAAGGAAATTAAAAGTGCTACTCCAGTGAATACACAAGTGATATAAGAAAGCAAAAAAAGCCTTATTGATGATATAGAGAAAGTTTTAGTGGTCTGGATAGAAGATCAAAACAGCCACAACATTCCCTTAAGCCAAAGCCTAATCCAGAGCAAGGCTCTAACTGTCTTCAGTTCTATGAAGGCCAAGAGAGGTAAAGAAGCTACAGAAGAAAAGTTTGGAGCTATCAGAGGTTGGTTCATGATGTTTAAGGAAAGAAGTCGTCTCCATAACATAAAAGTGCAAAGGGAAGCAGAAGTGCTAATGTAGAAGCTGCAGCAAAGCATCCAGAAGTCCCAGCTAAGTTAATTAATGAAGGTGGCTACACTGAATAAGAATTTCAGTGTAGATGAAACAGCCTTTTATTGGAGGAAGATGCCATCTAAGACTTTCAGAGCTAGAGGGAAGTAAATGTCTAGCTTCAAAGGACAGCCTGGCTTTCTTGTTAGGGGCTAATGCAACTAGTGACCTGTAGTTGAAGCCAATGCTCGTTTACCATTCTGAAAATCTTAGGGCCTTTAAGAATTATGCTAAATCTACTCTGCCTGTTTTCTATAAATGAAACAACAAAGCCTAGATGACAGCACATCTGTTTACAACATGGTTTACTGAATATTTTAAGCCCACTGTTGAGACCGACTGCTCAGGGCAAAAAAAAAAAAAGAGCCCTTTCAAAATATTACTGCTCACTGACAATGCACCTGGTAACCCAAGAGCTCTGATGGAGATTAATATTTTCGTGCCTGCTAACACAACACGCATTCTGCAGCCCATGGGTCAAGGAGTAATTCTGACTTTCAAGTCTTGTTATTTAAGAAATACATTTTGTAAGGCTACAGCTGCCATAGACAGTGACTTCTTTGATGGATCTGGAAAGGATTGTAGGTGCCATTAGGAACATCTGTGATTTGTGGGAAGAGGTCAAAATATCATCAATATTAACAGGAGTTTAGAAGAAGTTGACTCCAACCCTCATGGATGACTTTGAGGGATTCAAGACTTCAGTGGAGAAAGTAAATGCAGACGTGGTAGAAATAGCAAGAGAACAAGAATTAGAAGTGGAGCCTGAAGATGGGACTGGATTACTATAGTCTCATGATAAAACTTTAATGGGTGAAGAGTTGCTTCTTATGGATGAGCAAAGAAAGTGGTTTCTTGAGATGGAATCTACTTCCAGTGAAGATGCTGGGAAATGACAACAAAGGATTTAAAATATTACATAAACACAGCTGATAAAGCAATGGCAGGGTCTGAGTGGACTGACTCCAATTTTGAAAGTTCTACTGTGGGTTAGATGCTATCGAACAGCAACCTCCACCAGCAAAAAGCCTGCTTCACTGAAGGCTCAGATGACGGCTAGCATATTCCTTTTAGCAGTAAAGTATTTTTTAATTAAGGTACATACACTGGTTTTTTTAGACATAATGCTTTGCACGCTTAATAGACCAAATGTAATGTAAACGTAACTTTAATATGCATTGGGAGAACAAAAAAGGCACGTGACTGGCTTTATAGCAATATTTGCTTTTATTGCAGTGGTCTGGAAACAAATCAGCAATATCTCCGAGGTATGCCTGCATGCATGTCTGCACCTTTTCCTGCTCTGAATCTGCTTTAAAACAAAGAAAAGGAAGATGGAGCGGATTCTTGGGATTTCAACTCCAAGTAATGAAAACAATTCTGAAAATTGACAAAATACACCACAGAAAAACAAATGTTAATAAAACTGAAAGACCATAAATGAAACATAAATGAAAGTATAACAAAAATAATTGCAAGTGGACACTGAATCAGATCAAATGATGTCTACTTCCCTTTCAGTCTGCTCCAAAGGTGGGGGAGGGCAATGCTAAAAAAGAGGGATAAAGCTCCGTTGTACAAACATTTTTAAAAGAAAAGTCTAAAAAGGATTACAAACAAGAGTCTCAAACATCAACTACTGTGATAGAGTTTAAAGACTACGAATTTGGCATAAGGTACCAAATGGATAATTTCACTTTCAAAGTCAGCACACATACAGACCACCTTCATTTCTCACTGGCATTCCAGCCACTGCCCGCGTTCAATGCCTTGGCCATTAAAGAGCCATCGTATATGCTCGTCCCCTGTCTGCTGTCCTCTCTGAGCTCTTCTACCCACCTCATGCCTTTGATTTCACATCATATTCCAAATACCACTCTCTTATGACAGGTCCCCCTAGTGTTTTATGATCTCAGTAACACACAACTCCATCATTGCTATGATTCCATTTATTTATGTAATTATTTGTCTGTCTCACCCACCAGACTGAAAACCCAGGAGGGCAGGAACCATGTCTGGTCAATAAATATCTGGTGAGTGATTGAACATCTATGTACATAAGTGAATGGGAAAGTGATCTGTCCTCTATCTTTAAGTAGAAGTGGAAGATTTTTCCAGAAAAATGGGTTAAACCAGAGGTAGAGAAGCAAAGCCATTCAACTTTATATTAGGTTGGTTTTTCAAAGCCATACTCATGATGGATATTAACTATATAGGACATGTTTAGATTCCTAACCATATTTAATTTGTATAGCTATTTTTATACTTAAAAGTAGCTACTCAAAAACAGGAACCCCTGTTTTTAATTACAATAAAGTACTGTTTGCACAAACGTTAAAGAAGAATCTCCTTTCTGTCTATGGCAACGGCTACTCCAAAAGTGGAAGAATAGGAAGTATTCTTGTAAATTTCCCTTTTTAGAAGAGAGAATTCTATAATTCAATGGCAGTGGCGTGTGCATCGGCACTGTGACTACACAACTGCACAGTCACTAGACAGCTCCTTGTCTTATTATTATAACACAGGCTTTGGTCCAAAATCAATGCTTTGGGCTCTATAAATGTTCTCGTTCTCTTACGAAGTTTTTTAAATTAGAATTTTTATAATTATTCTTCATTCTTGAGAATCCTTGTACCTTGACCTAGCAGACTGAAAGAGAACAGGGACGAGAGAGGGGAAGATGTAAAGGATGTATTAGCATAAAGTTCTATGAAGTTACATAAAAAGGGTAACAAATTCTGTCAACATAAAGATAATAAAAACCAGCATAATTATGATCAGTTACAGAAAGAATGTCAGTTCAGGTACTTAGGTCACAGAATAACCAGGAGACTTTTAACCCAGAACACTAGCCTAAATACTTTACATTTCATCCCAAATGACGATGGATGATTCATAACATCCCAGCATGCCATAAGAGAACAGCTAAAGGGACAAGCTCTTTTAATTTTCATATAAAAATTCACCAGAGGCAGCCAAGGCCATGAATCAAAACCTATAAATGGAATTTTACAAAAAACTGGAAAATTTTATAAGTAAATTGTATTTGCAATTATGTGCCAGTACGGGAAATCTAATCCCGTGAATCACAAAAACAGCACAGAAGTTACTCCTCTTACACAGAGAATGACTGGTACGTAACTGGGTGATGTTGCATTATTACAAATTGTTTGTAGGTAAGAAATGCAGTCGAGGGTGAAAATAAAGAGCTATCCTTCACTCTGCTGACTGCTATGATTTCACCTTCTCCCCTAATACTTTTCTTGCAAAGCGAAGTCAGTTTTAGAATCTGGGAACCCAAAGAAATGGAAAGGTCAATTCCTGAGCCACAGCTCCACAAATAATTTATTTGAAAATCAAAGTAGAGCTGATTGCCTTATACCTACACTTAAATCTGATATGATTAAAATGAGAGAAAATACATATATCTTAACACAGAGAATTTCCACATTACGTGGGATTTTCATACAACTGGCTCAAAATACAAATGCTTCTGAGTAGAATTCTGAGTAGAACCAGGATATTCATTTTGCTAGTGTGGATGAAAGAATACAAAAGATGAAAAAGATCTTTAATGCTTTTTCTTCTCCCTACCTAACTCTTCAGTTTATACTTCAGAACCTAACAGGTCTCCGTTTTAGTTGCTTGTCCTAAGTTAGGTCGGTGTTCTTTCCACCACACCACATAGGGTGAAGCTACCTATTCCTCATGTGTGATAATGTAGAACAAAGTGAGCAGCGTGAGAAGCTGCAAGACTGGCATCAGGACCAAGCAGTTTGTGGATAAAAACTTGATTCCAACTTCCGACCCTCTCAGAAGAGGACGGAAACAGCCATAAAGTAAGGAAAGCATTATGGTCCCATTATTTGTACACAGAAGTACCCTTCTCAATTTTAATATAAATCAGCTTCTCTGAAATTCTAAGCATCTATTCCTGGCAATACACCAGACAATATTCATGGTTGTATAATCCTTTATATTTATTCATGGAAAAACTGAATAAATGCCCCTTTACCATTGTAAAACCCCAAGACTGTCTAATAGTACAGCCCACAGTCATAACTGAGGCTTTAATTTCTATCAAAAAGCTTTTCTTTTCCCCCTTTCCATAAAAGTGATCATCTTCTACATTATTTATTTAGTTCTCACCAGGTAATCAACACCATACTCTGAGCTAAGTTTTAGAACCTTGTGTCCCTAATGGGTCAGGAGACTCGCTGCACTTTCATAGTTTTAGATAACTGGTGCTTATCCACTAACACTAATATAATTTCCCTTATTTTTAAAGGGTTCAACAACATGTGGTTTTAATGCAGTGTTGAAATTAAATCAAAACATAGACATAATTTTTTGTTAATTCAGTGAGTGCTGCACTGTTGAATTTGTAATTAAAATTACTTCAGCATGAAGACTGGATATAGACAAAGACCCCAGTATTAGGAACATGTGCCTGAGAGCTCTGCATCACTGACAGATGGGGCCAGAGACAATGCCTTGGTTTGGTAAGCTGAACTTAACACAAAGCAGTGTCATGGAGCACTGAACAAATATCCATTGTTGATGGTTTCAACAGATAATTTTATGAGATTCATCATTATAATGCCTATAGGTAAAATCTTAGCACAAGCCAAAGATCTATGAAACTGGCCAAAGAAAGGCATCCATTTTAGTTAGACAAAGAGGAAACTTCACGCTCTTGAGTCTTTTCTGGATTCACAGACGAAGCAAGAAATAAACCTAACACTACTCCTGATTCCACTTCTGTCCTCGCGATTCCTGCTGATGCCACGAGTCCTTTCAGCCTAGCCTTGGACTTGCTCTGCTATCCTTCTCACGTTGCCCCTTTTGCTTTCTAGCTCACATTCCCACAAAGAGGAAACATCAGACACAATGACATTGTTCAACTCCGTAACGGTGTGACTCTTAGCTTTGATTATTTTCTCCTCTGGGGTCTCCCCCTTCAGAACAAAATTACAGGGCAGTTTGAGACAAGGAATCCTCCATGGAGAGTGTCCACACGCTGCCGCATGCCGTACCGAGTAGGCCAAGTACCTCACAGATGCTGCCTGAGGGCTCTCTCAGCCAGATCAGCGTGTCATGAATTGAACTGGCTAAAGCAAAATTGTCCAAAATTGCACAAGGAGCCTCTTTAGAGCAAGAGCTGGTCCCTTTTTGCCTTTCTCACTTTAACCTCACCAACCTTCCCACTAAAATGAACCATGGGGATCTGTCGTAAAACGGGTCATGCCCATCACTGAAGAGATCTGATCCCTCCTCCGTCCCTGCGTCAGAGCCGGTGTCATCCACGAATGCCTCATCATCAAAATCCTCCATCTCATCTTGCTGCTCGTCAGCCAGCTCAGTGATGTCGGAATCGGCCGTGGAAAAAGTGGGGGAGGGCGTGCGGTCAGCAAGGCGCTCATTCACACAGCCGTGGAAAATGGGGGCGCTAGACACCAGGTAAGATCCCGACGGACACAGCCAAGGAGAGAGGAATAGTTGGTTAAACAGGAAGCTACAGCTGCCAACAGGACAGAACCCACTGGGGAACCAAAACAACACAAGCAAGTGGAAAAGCAAAGGGATAAAATAAGCATAAATCATCTGGCTCAGGTGAAATGGAACAAGGACTGATCCTTGGAATGAGAAAAGCAAAGGAAATACATGAGTAGAATATCCGAGGTAAACAATGTGCTGTAAAACATTTAAGTTCTCCAGTTCACACAAAAAATCAGCAGCCAGGTCTCAAAGGAGCCACTCAATATTAGGTGAAATAATAATGTTTAAATCTTTACTCCAATTCCCATGTCATCTCTGAGCAGAAAACAAAACAGATGAAATGATATATGGCAAAGCAGGTATGTGCCTTGCTTGGGTAAGACGTGTTTGGCCAATTCATCTCTTTGAAAACGCTCTACTATCAGAGTAGACTGGAAAAGACTTACTTCATTTCTACAAAATACTATGACTCCAGCTCCACCTTTTAACCCAGTTCCTTTAAAACTGTTGGAAAGTTTTTGCAATTAGAAAATTTTTCAAATTCTGAAATCATTAAGGTGAAAACTTATACTTCTCTGCTTTAAAAATTCTAAACCTCTAAGAACGTGACTCACTATGGACTCACGTTAAATGCTGAAAGTAAAGTATACACAAAAAAGGCTCAGGTGGATTACTAAGGTGTGCAATTATTCACTCTTGGCAAAGACTAAAGTGAGATGAACTGCTTTAAAAATTAAAGTGAGGACAATCATGGAGAGACTGCAGTCTGATAAACTGGACGTCATACTGTGATTTTAAACTATGCAGGATACAGACACAGGTTTCCTTTTTCTTTTAAATCTATCTTGGTCAAGTGTAAGACATTTTGTGAATGAGCTGACAGGCAGGGAAGACTGTCAGTTACTTTGATTGAAAGTCTGAAACTTAAAAAAAATGTGCCTGTTGGGTAAAACTAAAGGGAAATATACCAAATGACACAGTGGCTGTGCATGAGTGGATAAGATTATAAATGGGGCTTTTTTGTACTTTTTCTTTAACTTCCTGGAATATCTGCTAAGCCTTTAAACAATTAAAATAAAACCATTCATTACCTGAAAAGAAGACACCAATAAAATCATTACTTACCTTCCTACAAGTTTGAACCAATGGAATCGATCATAAAATGGATCGCTGCCAGTCATGGTGGTTTCACTTTCATCTTGGGCGCTGGAGGCCATCTCACCTGCCCTGTCATACATCTCTCGCATCAAATCCAGCCTCTGCCTGTACAGTAACCATAAAGTGTGCTGGGTTAGTATCACAAGGTCACATCAAAATTTCATCTTGGAAGTATCTTCCATGTAAGATTTTAAAAAGCTGCTCCCACCATTTAATGATATTAAATAAGAATAAAGGCTTTATGCATGACATTTTCATACTTAAGTTTCGCCAAAGACCAATAATGTGTTGCTCCGTTTTTCAGATCCTGGACTTCTACGGCCACCACTGTACGAGGGAACGGTCTGTCTTCCTGAGTTTTTTCCATCTCAGTGGGAAGTAATTCAGGAGGCAAAGGGGAGTACAACGTGTCAGTCAGAAGAACAAACTGAAACTGCACCTAAATGGAAGGAAGAAACCATCGACAAACGGCCTTTCTGTTTTTAGCTAGTAAGTTTTGGAAACAAGGCAATATAATCACGCCTGATGGGAAGGAGGTCAAACAGCAGCACATGCTCAACAGCTTGTGATCAACTGAAAAAAGTGGCCACTTGTATATTAATCATTAAGCTATTTACAGACTTTGTTTTCCTAGCCTGGCACAGTGTTTTTGCACAACCTAAAAATCTCAATAAATATACTTTGGTTGACTGAACGAAGACTTCTGTAGAGAACAAATGGTGGACCCAGGAGTGCACCCTCACCCACTAATGAGAGAGGGTGGAGGCACGCTAAGGTTTTCCATTTTAAATTCAGAGGATTACAACTATTACTCTTAAAACTGTTACCACAGGCTAAGTGCTTTGCATTCATCATGTCATTTATCTCTTGATACCACCCTCTATTTTCACCAACTATTAATGGAATGCTATATACAGCTGTAAGACAAAAAGATAGTCCCTGCCATCTTTTAGTCTAGTTGAAGAGGGAAATAGTTAATAAATGATTACAAAATGAGATGGGGTTATGAATGAATAAGACGTCTTATCCCCATTTTACAGAACTAGAATATAGCCCTCGGAGAAGATAATGATTTTTCCCAAAGCCAGGCAGTCTGTGCTCTTACCTACTTCACAGTATTGCCCCTCCCACCCCGCCGCCTGTAAATCTTAGCCATCAGGAGACTGTTAAACCGTGGGACATAAAGAAGAATAAATCTAAGGTGTGGTGTGATGTTTCAGTAATATTAATTACCATGTCTAGGCACTACTTCAGCACCTTCCATGCATTCACGCTCTCATCTCTCACAAAATCCCTGGGTGGCAGGCACTGTTGCCAAACCCATTTTGCAGGTGAGGGACTGGAGGCCTGGGGCTATTAGGGTCAAACAACTGGGAGAGCTGGGGTTGGAACCTGGCTGTCTGGGTGCAGAGTGTACGTGCCTGTCCATCACACAAAACTGCCTCTCAGACCCTAGAAGATGAGAGGGCACATAGGACTTAGAAGTGCCAACTTAATGGTAGAAAACTAAAAGAAAATTGAGATTTTCAGAAACCCAAGAGAAGTATTTTGCTACCAATATGTTTCTCTAGCTCCTGTCAGGAATACGGTCTCCTTGCTTGTAAAATAAGCTAGAAAACATGTTATTTTAAAATTTTCATTTAACAAATATTTAGTTAGTACCTACTATGTTCCAGGTACATATATTAAATACAGGCATATAGAAACCTGTTTCATAGCAAAAAGCTGCTGAGTTCACCCAAGGGAAAGGTTAGCTCAAGATGAGGACCATGAAGCCCACCAGGCTCAGCTCTGCCTCCAGATGGTCCATGTTTCCACACCCTCCGTACCTTCTTCTTCAATTCCACACTGATGGCATTGGCCTCCTTCAGGTAAACGGCATTGCCCCAGAGTAAGTCCCTTAATGAGGTAAACTGGTGAGACTTCCACTTCCGGAAGGCCCACTGGGCCAGCTCAAATTCATGTTGTGTCCAAGGAACTGAAAGAGCAAACGAAGTGTATTGAATGGTGATCTCATAACCATGTAGAAATTATATCCCTCCTCTACCTCATCTCTTTCATCAAGTATTTTCCAGTTTTCCTCCATTCTTTTTTAAGATATACCTTAATGTGTGGCTTATAATAAAGAAAAACCCCTAGTACGTTGTACAACTTCAAATATATCTATTTTTCTTTCTAGTACAGGAAAAAGAAGGTCGTATTTCACATAGATATTTATTTTTTATTTTTAAATATTTATTTATTTATTTAGCCTGTGCCGGGTCTTAGTTGCAGCACGTGGGCTCTTTGTTGAGGCATGCGGGATCTTTAGTTGTGGCATACAGGACCTTTTTTTCAGTTGTGGCATGCAGACTCTTAGTTGCGCGGACTCTTAAGTTGCGCGGATTCTTAGTTGCAGCATGCCTGCAGGATCTAGTTCCCCGACCAGGGATCGAACCCAGGCCCCCTGCATTGGGAGCATGGAGTCTTACCCACTGGACCACCAGGGAAGCCCCTCACATGGATATTTAAAAATAAAGAATTTAGTACATAAATTAAGAGTTCCTTCAAAGTTATTATGAAGGCTTGAGATTACTGAGAGGTTGGATAGAAAAATGAAATGTGATGAATGTTCATACTGCATTGTAAGGGAGTAACTAACCATTAAAGCCCTAATTCAACTAAGAAATTCTAGAAAACTTAAGACAGGTAGGCAGGACTAAGCAATGTGATTAGCAATCTGCCAGAAATAGCTTTAATGTACGCTGACATATTCCAAAGCCCTCACTCGGAAATCCCTGACATAAACCAGAAAATAAAACAGAGTATCTTAACAAAGATTAAGCTCTATATTTATTTGCAACATATATGTGAACTTCATATGTACAGTAATATGAGACAGTTTATATAAATTGCCCAACAGATTTCTATGGAGACTATGCTCAGATAGATGGCTTGTGTTCTAATAGACACTATGAGCCCCATCCCCACCTCACAGAGTACAGCCTGGATTCTCAGCATTGAGCATCTTTTAAATCATCTTTAAATCAGCTCAGTAATTTGACAGCACAGATCCAAAACATATATCAATACAGAGGAAAGTTTCAGTCTCTATATTTCACCTTCTTCCTCCTCTTCTTCCTCTTCAGTTGTTTCTGCTGCCAGGGATCTCGTCTCCACCTGCTTCTGCAAGGCCTGCAATTTACTCTCATAATCCTGAACGAAAAGAAAGGAGATAACATGTAGGAGAGAGAGGACATAAGAAGGAAGGAAAAGAAAAAAGAAAGGAAGATTGGGGCAAGGTACAGATTGCAAAAGACAAAGAAAAGAGAAGATTGAGGTAGGAAACAACAGTGAAAAGAAAGACATACAAAGAAATGCTTCAGAAAAAAGCCATAAAGCACACAAAATAGTCTGCAATGGGTAAATGCTTTAAAAGATCTTGTGTTCCAAGGAATTTAACTGCAGTCTCTCTGTTTCTACTCCCTCAGACTCAAGAGTTCTGTACTTGGGGTTGTGGTAGAGGAGAGGGGGGATTTTGAAGGAAAAATGCATGTGTCCCTTAAATGTTAAAATACACTTAAATAGTATCTTTACACATCCAAGAATTCTGGAGAAAACAATACTGGAAAAGATTAAATTCACCAGTATTGCCAAGAGTTCTAATTATCTAACTGTTTGGACGGGGAAAAGAATTCAGACTGTAGACCCTGAAGCTCCCTATGGATGAAATATTACTATCTTTGCAGCTGTAGGATGAGTTTAGCCTTCAGGTAACCAAAAGATCACAGTGCTCTTAGGATTGAAATAATCTATATATTGCATTTATTTATTCAATAAATAAACTTTATTTCAAAATATATTATTATAATACAAAATGTATTACTATATTTCAAATCATATTCATCCTTCCTTCCTCCATCTTACTCCATGCAGTCTCAATTAGGGTGATATCAGTCCTAACAGGGAAAAAAAAGTGGTTCTTGGGGGATTAAAAAAAAAAAAGTACTCTTTTTATGTATAAAGCACAAATATACATAGAGTATATAAACTGATATACTATATATCTGACATATTAAAATTGCATGGTGGAGAGAGATTAAGGAAAAAAATGTCTAAAAAGGTTCCTTGGAGTGTTAAATGAAAAAAAAGCTTGTGTTTTTTGACAATAAAACAAGTTAAGAAAAAAGACCTTCACATAATACAACACCAAATCACAACATAAGCACAGCATTTTAAAAATATACTAGCAGGCTTCCTGCTTCCTGGGAGTGGGCCGATTCCAGGCTGTCATGGTTTAGGTATGACTATGTACTGTTTTCAAACAGAGCTCTCCAAGTCACAAATCAAATATTCCACGCATTACAGAAGACCACTGAAAGCCTCGCTAGCAAACCCCGTTACAAAAGGCGCTCCCAATGGCTATGCTAAGAGGGATGCAAATATTCTCTAGGCTCCAGTCATTTATCATTTAGTCTCACAAAGGAAGCTTTCTCTCTTTAGTGGAGCTGGCAGTGACCAAGAGCCAGGGAAACAGCTTTTTTTTTTTTTTTTTTTGTGGTACGTGGGCCTCTCACTGCTGTTGCCTATCCCGTTGCGGAGCACAGGCCCCGCGGCCATGGCTCACTGGCCTAGCCGCTCCGCAGCATGTGGGATCTTCCCAGACCGGGGCACGAACCCGTGTCCCCTGCATCGGCAGGCGGACTCTCAACCACTGCGCCACCAGGGAAGCCCCGAAACAGCTTTTTAAAGACATCTAAACACACTTTTTAGGAAACTATGTACTGTGGGAAAAATGAAAAATATAAAGTAGCAGGTAAAAAGACTGCGGCTTTGCTCCTGGCACCTGCTCTTATTAGTCTTATAATTCTGGGAAAGTTAATCCTTTCTACACCTCATTTTTGCCATCTTTAAAATGAAGATTTTAGTGTTCGACCTTGCCTACCACACAGGACTGCAGGAAGGACCAAATGACAAACCATTTAAAAACACAAGTTAGGGGCTTCCCTGGTGGCGCAGTGGTTGAGAGTCCGCCTGCCGATGCAGGGGACACGGGTTCGTGCCCCGGTCCGGGAAGATCCCACATGCCGCGGAGCGGCTAGGCCCATGAGCCATGGCCGCTGAGCCTGCGCTCCGCAACGGGAGAGGCCGCAACAATGAGAGGCCTGCGTACCACCAAAAAAAAAAAAAAAAAAAGCAAGTTCAAGTCCGCTTAAATGGTAACACACTATCAAAATGACAGGTAGTGTTTTTTTAAAGTTTCTTTTCTAAGTACACCTAGCCCCCAATTCTGGTTTCTAAATACCATTCCCCACTAAAAGGAACCAGGGTTCCTTGTGAAACTGACTGACTTCAGATCTGGAGCAAGGAAAATACAAGGTAACCCCAGAATATCTTGGGCCAGAAAGCATGGAGTACTCAAAGACCGATGGGACCATTTCAAAAGGACAAAGACTCCCATTGGCCAATAAATAATAATAACAGGAAAAGAATATACAGCACATTGAGTATGAAAAGAATCCATGAGCCCACAGTGATACTGAAAGAAGGAGAGAAAAAGGGAAAGCTCTCCTTTACCAAAAAACAAAACAAAAAGCCAGTTAATAAATGCAGAGGCAATGACAATTAGAAAATCACTACATTGCAACCCTAGATGCAGTAATTGAATCAGGCAAGGATCATTAATAAAAGCCAAAACAACTGAGCAAAAGGTGGATGGAAAACAGAATATTCACACAATCTCAAGAGCCTACTAACAAGGAGAAAGAGCTGGGAAACAACACATTAACTAAATTTATTAAACTTTATCATTACTGATAATAGAACAAATTGACATTTTATGTCTACTGATGTGAAGCAAATGGAAGTACACAATGTAACATTTATAGCATTCTTAACAAAAATGTTTACCCTAAATCTAATCTTGGGGAAACAATCAGACAAATTAGAATGTGGCCTAGACTCTTCAAAAATACCTGTGTAACAAAAGATAAAAGAACCATCAGAACCAAATGCAATCAATGAACCGTGACTGGATCTTGGATTAAAAAACATGCACACACACACTTCCAACAGTTATATTTTTCAGACAATTAGTGAAATTTGAAAATGACCTGTATTTTACATGATACTGAATCAGTATTAAATTTTTGGACGGGATAATGGTATTAAGAGAATGTCCTTGATTTTAGGAGATACATGTGTATTTAGGGGTAAAGTGACATTATAACTCACTTTCAAATGATTCAGGAAAAGTATATAAACATGGGTATACAAAGGTTCATTGTACTATTTGTTTTCAAAGTAAGAGGTTGGGGGTGTGGTTTCTACAAAACCTATGTTATTACATAGGATTCTTTCAGCAAAAAGAGAAAGACAGCTGATTTACGGAAAAAGCATCAGGTGGAAAAAAATGTTAATATCTTAGCTTGAGGATTTTGTTGTTTTTCATTTTTTCCCCAATTTCTAAATTACAGTAATATACACATAACATAAAATTTACCATCTTAACCACTTTTAAGGTATGAAATACGTTAATAACACTGTGCAACCATCACCACTATCCACACTCCAGAACTCTTCACCTTGTAAAACTAAAACTCTTTGTCCTTTAAATACTAACTCTCACCCCCGCAGCCCCTGGCAACCAGCATTCTACCTTCTGTCTCCACAGTTTTGACTACTCTAGGTATCTCATATAAATGGAATCATACAATTGTGACTTTTTGTGACTGGCTTATTTCTAAGGACTTCCTCAAGAACAGGTTTATAAGCTGGTCAAACTACCAATGAAAACAAAATCCTCAGATTCTGACAGTTAAAGTATAAGGGTGACTTTCCCTAAGGGCTGTGGTTGTGCTTTCGTGGCAGTAAAGCTGACATAAAAAGATGTTCCATAATGCTATAGACCTAAAACTTTAATTGCATTTTGACCAGGGAAAATTTCTATAAGCAGCTGGTAGTCCAAATGTCAACACCATTCTTGAATTGGCCTCTTCCCCAAACCAGGCTGCACATGAGCTTCCAACAAGGATATTCTGTATGCTACCAGAAAAACTCTAAGCCCTGGATTTTCCTACAACAAACGGATAAAGAGATTCAGATACTATTGTTCTGCTGATTTCATGGGGAAAACTAGGACCATTATGGAAAACAAGCTCAAAAATAACATATTTTCCAGGAAACTTCCATGTTTATAAAAAGTCCCAACTAACTGAATATATGCTCTATATTTATAAAGGCACTGCACTGGCTGTTTCCTCTTCTAGAATGCTCTCTTCCACCCGACTATCCTTGTTTTTAAGCTCACTGTACTAGGAACTGTTCTTAATGTTTAACATGGATTGTTTCAATCATCCCAATAACCCTACGAAAATGCTACTATTTTATCCTCATGTTAAAAAAGAAAAAGGCTTAAAGAAATTAAGTAACTTTCCAAAGATCAAAATTAGCAAGTAGTAGAAATAGGATCTGAACCCAAGCAATTGGACTCAAAGCATGCTTTTTTTTTTAACCACTATCCATCCATTCATTTCATCAACAAATTAATACTTTTTTCACTCCTACTATGTGCCAGATGCTAGAAATACAGTGATCAATAAGACAGGAGTCTCACTGGTAAGGGAGAGATGATAAACAGTAAACAGACACTGTACACACTAGGATTTCAGTAGAGAGTAGTATTGATACTATGAAGAAAGATAAAGAAAGGTAGCTTTCAGAGAGTAACAGAGAGAAGAGAGGAGTGGAGGAAGACTTTTAGATTAAGTGGTCAGGGAAGGTCTCTCCATAGAGATAACATTTAATCAGAGCTCTAAGCAAGCACTCAGATCTCTGGTGGGGGTTTATTCCAGTCAAATATAACAGCAAGTACAAAGGTCCTGGGATGGAAAGGAACTTGGTGTGTTTAAGGAAAAGGAAGAAAACCTGTGTGGTAGACTGGAGGAGTGAGAAGGGTTGGAGATGCAGTTGAGAAGTAGTCAGATAGGGACCAAGCTATGGACAGCCTTATAGGCCACGGGAAGGACTGTGGATTTTATTCTAAGGGAAGCCACTGGGTGGTGTAGAGCTGGGAAGTACTGTGGTCTAGCATATGTTTTAAAAATACCACTCTCCACGGAGAATATAGCCTGTGGGCTTGGAAGCAAGGCCAGCAGTTATGAAGCTGTCCCTGCAGTTTCAAGGGAGATGGCAGTGGCCTGGTCCAGGGTATCAGCAGCAAAGGTGATGAAAAGAGAATGGAGCTGGGATATGTTTTACAGACAGAGGAAGTGTGTCCTACAGATGATGTGATCATGGGGTGTACTAAAAAAAGGGAAACTGAGGATCACCCTTGGATATTTGGTCTGAGCTAGCTGCCCTGGTTTAGATAGTTTAAATGTGAGATGCCAGTTAGCTTTCTGGATGGCAGGTCAGAGCTGTGCATCTATGTCCAGAGGTCAGGGGAATGGCCCAGGCTGGAGAGAGTACATCTGAGAGTCAGCAGAGAGGGAGGCAGGGCAGTGGTTTGCAGACAGACCGACTGCCTGAGACTGGACCTGGATCCCCACTTAGTAGCTGTGTGACAATGGGAAGGCATGTAAAATGGGAATAACAACACTTACTTTACAGAAGAGGGCTGTTGCGAGGCTTCAATAAGCTAATACATGTAAAATGTTTATTGGCCCAAGTACAGTTGACCCTTGAACAACACAGGGGTTGGGGCACTGACCATGCAGTCAAAAATCAGCGTGTAACTTTACAGTCGGCCCTCGGTTTCTGAGGTTCCACGTCCGCAGACTCAACCAACCGTGGATTGAGGAGTACTGCTGAACATACGCACTGAAAAAAAATCCACATATAAGTGGACCCGTGCAGTTCAAACCCGTGTCTTTCAAGGGCCCACTGTAAATGCACAACACACAGGAGGTGCTGTCTGCATCATCACCTGTGTGGACACGGAAATGCGTAAGGTCACCTGGTGGGACGAACAGATGCGGAAAGAGCCAATGTCTGTGTCCACAGAGACCACGAAGGAACAGCCAGTGAGGTCAGAGGAAAATCAGGAGCCAAGAGAATAAGGTGTTCCAAGAAGTAAAGAGCAGGCAACGCATGTCAAATGCTAGACAGATTTAGTAAGATGAGGTCTGAGAAAACACCCTGGATTTGTCACCATGGACATTGCTGGTGACCCTAATCAGGGTGGCTTCAGTGGTGAGGTGGGAATGAGTCTGACCAGAGTGAGTTCAACTAAGAATGGGGAGAGGAAACAAGAAAAAGAAGGTGGACAAGTGGGAAAAAGTACAGAAAACGCTCTCAGGAGTATTTTTAGAAAAAGGAACAGAGAACTGCAGTGGCAGGTCACAGGGAACATGGAACTTTTTTATAATTGGTGAAATGACATGCTTGTAATGCTGACAGGAATAATGTGGAGGGAGAAAAACTGATGTTGTAAAAGAGAAGGGGTAAATGTTCAATAAGTCCCTCAGAAGACAGGATGAAGGGAACAAGGGCTGGGCTAAGACAGGAGCACAGACGGTTCTTCCACCAACAGGAGGGAAGGCCAAGTATGGTTTGGACGCAGACCTAGAAATGGGAAGAAAAGGAAGTTTACTTCTGATTCCTTCTTTTTCTCAAAATGAAAATCATCAGCTGAGAGCAAGAAAAGGCCACCTTTTTGTTCCCTGAGGCACCTGGTTGTAAACTTTCAGAGCACCCTGTATTCCTCCCTCAGGGCATTGGTCACAAATGTACTGTATAACCACTGGTGTGACTGTCTAATAGCTATCTCCTCCACAACTCTGAATTTCAGGAGGCCGGGGATCTGTCATTCACCACTGACCCACCAGCATCTGGCACTTATCTGTCTTCTAGATCAGATACACAGTCGTGTACTGATCTTCTAGTTAACAGTTCTCAAAAGTGACCATCTTTGAGGGGTTGGCAAATCTGCAGGCCAAATCCAGCCCACCATTTGATAAATACAGTAGTTTTATCAAAATATAGCCATGTCCATCCCTTTGCATATTGTCTATGGCTGCTTTTCTGCTACAGCAGCAGAGCTGAGCAGTTTGACAGAGACCACGAGGCCCCCAAAGCCTAAAATATTTACTCTCTGGCCCTTTACAGAAAAAGTTTGCCAATCCCTGTGCTAGACAGTGGTTCTCAAAGGTGGATTCTGATCTGGCAGCATCAGTGTCACTTGGGAACTTATGAGAAATACAGTTATCAGACCCTACCCCAGACCCCTTGCATCAGAAACTCTGGGGGTGGGACCAGCATTCTATGTTCTCACAAGCCCCTCAGGGGATTCTGATGCACACGACAGTTTGAGAACCACTCTTCTGGGTGATGTGTACAGACCAACAGTGAAGAAAACAAGACAGATAGGTGCTTATTCTAGGTGAGTTTACAGTCTCATGGAAGCACCAAGTAAGTGCACAGATAACTACAGGTTAGCATTATTATTAAACAGTGAGCTGCCCTGGGATAGGCTGCGGCAGGAAAAGGGGCTCGTGAGCACCGATCCGGAAGAGGAGCTCAGCACGAGGAGAAAGGATGCCAGTCCTGAGGAAGTGAAAAGCCCAGAGGTGGAAACGAGCTTCGCAAGTTCAAAGCACAAAAGTCCAAAGTGCTTGCTAGTAAAAGAATGTCAAGACTTAAAGTCAGAGACACAGGCAAGAAGCCCAAACAGGGACAGCCTTGGAAGCTACGATAAGAGGTTCACATTTT